>NC_051163.1:26487480-26812480 GCF_013339745.2 Dermacentor silvarum
ACGCGACCTCCGTACTTTCCCCGGCGCGTGATTCTCTTCTCCACCTCCACGCCCATTCCCTCCTCCGGCGCTCGTTCCTTCATGGCTTCAAACATCTCATGGCCGATTTCACTGGCGAGCCAATACGCTTGCGCGTAAAAGTCCGCCTGTGAAACTAGATGTACAGCGAAGCTGGAGCTGAGGTGAGGCAAGTACCACCACCCCAACTGACGTCAGATGACGTTACACACGCACCACTACCACAAGTGACGTACTTCAGGTGCGCACACACGTGGGCGGAAGTGCAGCATACATCCACGTTCTTCTAGGCCGTCCGCCAAACACAAGTGCCTTATTGAACTAATGTCTGAAAGTAAATTGCGTCAGAAAATGCGTACAGTAGGACTTACACACAAGCTGCGGGCATTATAGCTTCGGATTGTTATTGGAATATACAAAGAAAAGATAAATCTGTTACGCGGAAACTGAAAGACAAAGCCCTCTTCCAGCTGCTGTTGGAGGCTTCTCTCAGTGGCCGATAGGTGGCGGTACCGTTACCTCAGCACACATCCTCGTTCTTGCAGGCCCTCCGCCTAGCGCAAGGGTGTTATTGAAGCAATTGAATTTCTCAGTAAAATGCGTCGGAAAACTCGTAAAGTACGTACGACACACACAACATGCAGACATGGTAGCATCGAATTGTAATTTGAATATGCAAGAAAACATCATTTTGTTACGCGGAATTTCGAACACAAACCCCATCTCCAGCTGCCGTTTATTGGGTGAGCACGCCACAAAAAATCCCGGCCAACCACACCCAAATGAAATAAACGCTGGCGATTACGGGGGGTGACTCAGCAAGCAAAGTGCGTTTATCTACCGGCCCTGCCGGCAAGTATGAACGTGCGCGCGCGTAGGCGTCTTGCTGGGAAGGTACGAAGATACGGAATTGATAAGTATCCGACAAAACATGAACACTGGGTCCATCGGCATGTTAATTCGGTCTCACATTATCACACGTGAATGGAGCAGAACGCATGCCGGAATGGCGCTATGCTGGATAACTTCGTGTACTCTCGATATCCGGATGATCAAGATAAGAACCCAGGCCATTTACCTAGCTGCCACGTATACTATCTATAACTGGCCTGAACACGAACCCTCCGTGGTCGGGCTGATTGTTTTGGAGCATCTCGGGTGCAAAACGATGTATTTTTGTGGGTTTGGCGCAGCTTGGCGCAGCAAGTCGGAAATAGGGCACTTTTGCGCTATTGGCGCTGCCATACCACACTTGACAAAGTGAATAAAGCTGATCAACAGACAAAGCTGAACAAACTTTGTGCAAACACTTGGTAAATCTATACCCGTAGTGCGCCGCCTATAGAAATTTTACGACGAGCAGTCTGTGCACCGCGCCCCAGGGGCCGCCACAGGCGCGCTGCCATTGAACGCCTTCGGAATCGAGAGCAAGTTGGCATCTGCCGCAGTCCACCGCTCCAGCAATGTTCAGTCGAGAGGCCTGGAATCGCTTAGTGTCATTTATATAAATGCGGAAAATCGGAAGGAAGACGTTCTCTGTCGTGAACTGCAAAAACTGTGATAGACACTTGAATGGGGCGTGTAACTCTGTGTGAGCTTCAGCCTCCTCAGCTTCTCAAGAACGGCCCGTATTTACGACCTTCGTCATGCACACTTTTCCGCAAGCCGAGCACGACAAGCTGTACCGCCAGCGCTGGTTGGTTAATTGGCGGCAATGACTGCCACGCGAAGACCGCCTGCAGCAACAACACAGTGTTCTCGCCATCACTGGCACAATATATATCATGGAGTGTCCAACTTCGATAAGGCGCGAGACTCTATGAGAGTAGAAATGTAGACCATGTTACCGCAGTTTTGGCACAACCCAATCCGCAGACTTGCCAGGTGCATCCCACACACGCGTGCAATGAAGCCCGCTTTGTTTTCTTGACTAAAAAGGCGACGTCTCGATCGTTGTTTTTATAACATTCTACTCATGGCGCATCACTGTTACTTTACCTAAGTAATAGGTACACGTTGTTGGTGCTGACTTATATCTGATTCCGCATGGCCCGATGCCGGCACACATTGTAGTGATGTTGCTACCATTAAATGCATGCGACATTGCCGAATAACCAGAGTAAAAATCGTCTCGTGAAGAGCAATTGTCAAGTTGTTAATAGAAATGCCTACCACGGTCAACGAAGTCGCCAAAAGCACTTGTGAATACAAGTGCGAATTAGCGCTGCTCCGTCAATGGAATTCCGCTAGCTGCGTGCGTCAACGGACAGCCTTTCCCTGTTAGTGTTTTCTCATCTATAAATTCTCTTAGTGACCTGATTGAAAACGCACAAAGCTAAAGACTTACTAACCTTTAGTTTCTTTAGTTGATTACTACTGAAGTTAAACCACACGACGATATATTTAAGGGCGGAGCAGCTCCCGTCAAGGTTAGATAGGTGCTGGTGCCAAGGATGAGTTCAGTACTTTGTGGTGTAAACATTTCACTCGAATACCACAAAAGGTTTTAACCAAAAAAATTATTAATTACCAACTGCTCACGAAAAGAAACTCAGTGTGGAACAATAAACAAAGCAGTCTGCGTGCTAAGTCGGCTGAGACGGCACTACAGTCGGGTACAACTTTACAAGGCAGCGGCATTTGCTACTCAAAGGCGGATGCACACGAGCCTCCACCAATAGGCGCGCACTCAAGACTGACGTCATGAGCCGGATGGCCGGTGACCCCGCCGACGGAGAGCATGCAACACGCGCTTCGAGCTGGGCCGAGTCGCGTCAGGGGACTATTTCTTTAATCGCGGAGACCATCGGCTTCCGCGCTTCGGTCATCTGGGCGGGGCCTCTCCTGTCTTCTTAAGTTGTTCCTGACTATAGCTTTATTGATTTCAAGACCATGATGAGAATTTTCTTCAAAAGTTAAACAGCATTACCATATGCTGCAGCTAACAGCAATCCTCGCCCTGAGCAACTTTTCTAAAACATTTCACAAGTAATCGCAATATCGAAGATGTTCTTGGGCGAAAAGAGTTAAGTTGTTAAAAAAGCACTTGCCTTTATTCATTCTAATAAACCAAGGCGTAATTTACCATCGCAGCAAACGAGGCGAGGCGAAAACCTCGTACTGAAAAAAAAATTCATGAGCCATTCCACTCTGTGAAGGTGGATGACCAGCGAAGCTGTTTAGCGCACGACACAGAGGTGACACAGAATTTCGAACAAAGGTACAAACATATTTATTGTCCTTATTTGTGGCCATCGTGACGATAAGTACGCACGCACTTTCGCGTATAACCTTTGTTGTTAAATCTGTCCGTCACGTGAGACAGACATACCCCCTTAAGCAATGGCTCATGCCCCCATAACATAGAACAACAACTCGGAACCTTCTAGGTGTGATACACTAGAAGGTTCCGTTATTTCATGAGTATGACTTCCGAAACACCGGTCCTGTAGCCTAGATAGCTGCTTCATTTCACGTTGACTGCAATTGTACAGCTTCGGCACTTGGACTAAGACAGACCCCCATTACGACGATAGAAGAGAAGTGAAATTCTGCGCTGGAAGGATGAGGGGAAACGGAACCAGCTGTGCAAGAAGATGACGACGACTACGAATGCGTGAGCAGTGGCACGAGCACGTTCGCGCGATTGCGCCGAGGAGCGCCAACCATTTCCCCTTATAAGGCGCACACTACGTTACGCACTACGTCATACATTCACAGAGACACAGGTGGTCGTTAAACCGAGCTCCGACGCGAGCGGCGATATGCGTTTGCTTTTATTGTTGGCTCTTTCACTCTCACTCTTTAGGGGAGGGCTTATCCGTGCGGACGCCATAAAATCTCGAATCCTATAGCCATAGATAGCTCAGCTGTAAAAAAATTTTACAGCTAAGCTGTAACATTTTTTTTCTAAATAAAAACATTCAACATGAAGCAACTAGCAACAGTTCGACATTCGTGAAGCCACAAATAAAATAAATCCAAGAACATGAACTGCGCGACAGCTGGTGCGACGATTTACCGGGCGTATAAATCCAAGCTCGGAGGACGCTAATCTTCGCCTTTAAGAGTGAAACGCGATAGCATTCGTAGATCCGTGACTGCTTCTCACGCTTCCCAGCAACTGCAGCTTATGTAACCGTAATTTTTACCTGGAAACGCTGGCGGCGAACGCTATGCGCGAAGGCGAGCTTCCTGGTTCTTTCTTTTAGGGGCGAAGCTCCTTAAAGCGGCACCCGTTCGTCCCTCGTCGTAGTAGTAGTGTGTAACCAGTCTGAGAAAAAGGAGGAAAAGAATTACGAAGTTGTGTCCGTAGCGCGGAATCGAACCAGGGACCCCTCGCTTCCGAGCGCGTGGCGTTAGCCCACTACGCCACGAAGCACACATACACACACGCACCACGATGGCAATAAATACCCAACATTAACGAAAGGCCGCGTTTCTAGCGCGTTTCTAACGCGTTTGTGCTAGCGCGTTACGGCCCGTGTAAGAAGCTGGTGTAAGACGCTGTGGCCTCTCCGCCTTACCTTCAACGCGTTTCGAACGCGCTGCCCAAAGCGGTGGCAAGTCAAGTTCAAGTCGAGGAGCGTTTATGAATACGGGGGGTATACTCTCTCAGCAGTCATGTGATGGCGTCGGCAAACGCGGTGCACGTTCCGGCATGTGTAAATGGCTGCGTAAGACGCTGTGGCCGCTCCCCCTTACTAGAGAGTACTGCACGTCTCTAACGCGTTTGTGCTAGCGTCCCCTTAAGCGGGAGATCCGATGATTCCCTCCGGAGCTTCGCCCACTCATCATCATTCACCCCGTGGATATGCTGTGATTTTTTTTTTGCCCCTCCCGGTGGGCGCCGCTGCTACTGCGGATGCGTGAGGACGAGCGCCGTCTGGATGGTGTTGCAAGGAACCGAGCGGGGCGCGCCACTCCCACTAAGACAGACCTCAAATGGCAGCTGGAAAAGTGTTTTGTGCTTGAGTTTCCGCGCAACAGAATTATGTTTCCTCGTACATTCAAATTACAATCCGACGCTATCATGTCTGTAGATAGTGTGTAAGTCGATATACTTAACGAATTTTCAGACGCATTTTACTTTGTCAGTTACGCCTATGCACGAAGCGGGGTATCTGTGTGGTTCGAGATGCGTCGTTCAGGATGATTTTTCTCAAACGGACAACGCCGCCGACGCCGACATCGGATTTTCGGCGACACGGGGCCCTTTACGCTCTCGCGTTAACATAATCAGTGATGAAAGCCGCAGCGCTTTAGTACACAACGCGACGCACTCGTGTAGTCGTGTAACCCTAGCCAGAGCAACATGGCTAAAGAAGCGGCAAATGGCGTTCAGAACATAAGCGCAATGCCTTTAACTCGTGTGCTGCACGGCGGACAAACCAAACTGAAACATGACACGCATGAGTAACTTCGTTGCTTAACGGTGTAAACATCATCGAGTGCAACAGACACCGAGATAACAGGGAGAAAGCGTGAGAACAAGTAGTTTCTGCCGAACGCCGGCGATCCTTTGCTGCCGTCGCTTTTGCTTGTGAGGTCTCGTGGTGAATGAGAAGAACTAGGTGCCCGGCGAGTATTTTACGTATTTCAGCCTCCCCCCACCCCCATTCACACCACTGTTCATAGACATGCCTTGAAGCTACGGCCACCTGACACGTGGGAGAGGCGTTGCTTATTTTACTCTGAAAACGTAAATCAAACCGAGAGGTATGAGCAGCGATGCAGAAACATATGGTGGACAGATGCCACCTACCCGAGCGGACTTAGCAAGGCCGGCACAGATTGGCGTGCTCTACGCGTTTAGTTTTGGCGTACCAAGTGTTTGCACAGTTTTTTTACGTGTATACTTTTGAGGTCCTTTGGCGGTACGTGATCTCACCGAGAGAGTGGCCGTGCTTCCGGTACGAGGCAGCGATGGTGGCGTTCTGGATGACGTCCATGTAAGTAGGCGGCCTGTGGATGCTCACCTCACAGCCTGTGGCCTCGGCTGCGCCCTTGAAACAGGCCTCGACTCGGTCCCGAAGCAATATCAGTTCCGCGGTGGAGTCGGAGCGCACGCAGAAGCGGAGCTCCGTTTCCTCCGGAATGACGTTGGCATACTTGCCACCTTCCGTGATAATACCTTTTGGAACACAGATTAAAATAAAATAAAGAATACACCACAAATTAGCACGTCTAACTTTCTAAGTACGCGATGCTTACGTATATTGTAACTTGACAACTGCGTGCGCGTGCATCATGTGCTACATTTTCAATTCTCATTTATCAACCTCGTATAAACTTGCGATTTCGTGCACACTGTGACCCGCTCGCGAACTCTCAACACACCTCGTGTTCTCTTTTAGAAACGAACTAACGCCTCCACAACAGAGGATTCTGCCAGGAAATGACCTGTCTGACAAAGGTTTTCGCATGTCCCGGCCTAATAACTATATGTCACGTGTATTGTCAACGCTTTTACAGCGTTAACTCTTGCTACAAATTTGCCTCTATAACGAAGGAATATAGCAACCCTGATGACTGATTTGTCACTTTACAACGACCGCACGTAGCGACCCCACCACTTCCATTCGTAGACGCAAGAGAGCTGCGGTGCACATAGAAAGCGCCATCGCGCGGCAGGGTGTGGACACCGCAGTAACTATGGTAGCGGAGAACTCATGATAAGGACCTTATGATTTAAGAAGGTCGGCCAGTTAATGAAAAAAAAAACGAAAATCTTAGGAACGAAAATCTCGCAGGTCCTGACGGGTCTTGAATACAAGCATGATAAAATTTACCAGATCCGATAGTTACACGAGTGAGTGTGAGTTCATTTTGAGGGTCACTGCACAAACAGAGCCGAGAACAACAAAACATGAAGCTGATGGGGCAAGCGCTGTACTCGGAAGTCAGAACCTTTCTAGAGGTAACACAATTTATATGCGCCCAAGTCATGCAACCACACGGAACGGGGAGCACAAGAACCAAACAGAAAGGAATATAATGAGTCCGAATCGTCATTGAAAAACTAGAACAACCATAGTACCCGTCATGAATGCCTGCACATACGCGTTCATGCAGGGTATTATGGCTGTTGTGATAGAACTTATGTAAATGTTTTGCATAACATAGAACAGCAACTCGATGCACAACAAAGGCCAATAATCAAATTTTGTTTAGACCCATTGCAGCCATTAAAACGGCTAAATCGGACAGGAGTATTGGAAGATGTGAGACACCAGAAGTTACCGTTATTTCATGAGGATGACTTCCGAAACACCGGTTCGGTAGCCTAGCTAGCTGCTTTACTTCAGGTTGACTGCAATTCTACAAGAGAGCTGCGGTGGTGCTTGGACTTGAAATGCACTGTGAGCTTCCGTTTGCAATACTGCGATGTATTTTTGTTGCGGCGCTACCCGATTGTCACCTGAAGCCGTACCGTGAATCCAGGAAGATGGCTTGCACTGTTGGCGGAGGAGGCCAATGTTGACGAAGGAAGCGATGGCAGCATCGAGGGCGTTCACGCCTTCCCAAGCGTAAGCAGCCGCGTGAGCAGACTTGCCTTTGAATCGCACCACGAGCTGCACAGTGAACATAAGCTTTCTTTAGACGAACTCGACGCGAGCGGGTCGAGTCAGAAGTAGAGCTGACCCGGCACGACCCCATCGCGTTAACAGGCATCTTCCATAAAGAGTCGGGCGAGTCTACCCACTCCTCGCATCAAACTGGTTGGCGTAACTCGCCTCGGCTCTAGTTCCAAACGGCCTGATATTGTTTACGTTTGAGTTTATTCAACCACATGGTACACGAGAAATGTGCATTTGTGGTTGGGTCCCATCACGGGCCCCATCACCAATAAAACGAAACAAAAAACAAGCACAGGCAGCAGAAACAAAGGTTCATAAAAGTACAGTCAACCACAAAAAGTTTGCGGACCACGCGAGCGCGTGCCAGACTGCCTATCCGCGCCACCTAGCGGTACGCCACCTAGCGGCGACAGGGGCGCTCTCCCGGATATGAGCCCTCTTGGTACTCGCCTGCCTGTTAATTTTTTATTCCCGTGCATGACATTGTTAGTTCGTTGTGTTGACGCAGAGCGCTGTCTGCGATAAGACTGCCACATATCTGGCTTGATAGCAGTATCGGAGCAATCACTGCAACCTTTGTCGACTGGTGTGCCAGTGGGTAGATAAGTTTCACGAAACGCTGCGACGATTTTTTTACGCGACGTTTACTGGCGCACTTTGGTTGGCAGCATCTTGGTCCAATGAGTGTTGCTGCTTCAGCGTCTTGAGAGAAAGGGTAGGGAGGTGTTTCACTGTCATCAAAATAAAGAAAAAGCGGATGCATAGAAAATTTTCTTTCACACATAGGCGCATCTTCGCATCAGTCGCTGAAAACGTAGTAGACTTGCTTCAGGCCACGTGGTGATTGCCTATTTGGAAGATGCCGCTGCGTGTTCCACTTGACGAAAGAAGGCACATTGTGCGTTTATTTATAGAGGGAATACCTCAGCGCGAAATCTGCCGCCGAACCAACAGGAGCCGGACTGCCGTGAATAGGATTATTCAAGCTTTCCGCGACGATGACAGATTCACAGATATGGAGCGCAGTGGGCGTCCAAGGGCCACGACTGAGGAAGAGGACCGCCTGATTACGGCCGCCATCGTGGCTGATCCTTTTCAAAGTGCAGAGGATATCCGAGAAGCGCTCTCGCTCACGGTATCGTCTGAGACTGTAAGAAGAAGGCTGAGTGAGCTTGGCCTACAGTCTTTCGTAGCAGCACAGAAGCCCTGCCTCTCAGACAGCCAGCTACAAGAACGACTCATGTTCGCTACAGCAATGAAAGATTGGACAACAGAGAAATGGGGCGATGTCATCTTTAGCGACGAGTCAACTTTTTCCACGCGCTGGGACCAACGGAAGCGGGTTTGGCGTCCACTAAACTGCAGGTGTGTTTACAGTGTATTGGCAGTTAATTCACGAAGCTAATTCTGCATCACAACATGTTTCACGTAAAATGAGCTTTTGGACATTACGAGATTTTTCTGTAGTGGTATTATGTTGAAAACATTAACGATTGTTTCATAGTACTACTTACTCTGAAGCTAATTAAAAGCAGCCAGTGGGTCTTTCAGTACTATCTAATGATGTTTGCACGTTTTCTATTGCAACTCTATAACAGCATTATAAAGTTCATACGCAAGAGGAATCACAACATTTTTAGACGCGCCGCTGGAACCCAATTGTATGCTATTTCTTGCAGATATCTGCCTAATTACACACAGAGTGTTCTATCCAGTGGACGGTGTTCCGTGAGCGTGTGGGGAGCAATCAGCAAAGATGGCCTTGGTCCCCTTGTGCGTCTGGAAGGGCCCTTCACTGCGTCACGGTACTGCGACGTCATCACTAGACACCTCGTTCCGTATGCGCTGGACGGCACGGCTGTCCACACGAGCCAACCGCGGCCGCACGGCCGATACGCTGTGGCAAGCGATCGCACAAGAATGGGAAAGCCTGCGCGGTCGACCGGAGATTACTGAATCTTTGTACGAGTCGATGCCCACACGCATCAATAAGGTGCTAGAAAACGACGGACATTTCACTTCCTACTAGATCATTGAGAGACCTATGTTTCGTGACACTTCTGTAAATGTCTTGTGAATAAATTAATCCCTTTCAGACACGAATTATGATGCACTGTCTGCAAATGCGTCAAATGCGCATGGCATCATTTCAAGACGCTCACTATTACATTCCAAGAAAGAAGACGAAGCAATGTGCTGTTTTGTGCGAGTTTTAGTAAAAAAATTAATTAGCGTATAACTCATTATCTAATTATTCTGAAATCCGTCAGCTTCAATGCTTGCATAAAAAGAATCAACTATTAGGCCCGAAACGCATGCACACTTGCTTTTTCGGTTGTATTCGTGTCGACCGGAGAAAAAAAATACTCTTGACGTTGGTCTTGGAACGTGGCACGTCGAACGATTGTCTAACATGGTAGTGTCTCCAGCAAAGTGATCATCTGCAGCAATACGCAGGACAATCAAGTTAACTGACCGCTAGTTGTCCCATCAGGAAGCGGACACGAATGTGCACACTGAGTTTTAGGTCATTTGAAGAAACACGTGGCGTGGGACGCGCCTCCGAAGTTCGAGTCCCCAAACGAGGACGCCAGGTCGCAAAGGGTTATAAAAAGAGTCATCGCACCCGATTATTCTTATTTTTCTAAATGTAACCACTATAGCAGCGCGGTGGTTCGGGCTTTGCGCAGCAAAACCTGGGCGCAGGCGATCAAATCCCGGCCGCTACTGTCACTTAGCGATGGGGGAGGAACGGAAAAATTCTGCCTACTGACTAAGCATCTGTGTCCCATGGCTGCCTCACCGCTCACTCACGCACTCACGAAAAAAAAACAGCGTGGCTACGCGAAAATAGAACTGATAACAGCCGAAGAATACGCTGTCTGATTACTTGTACTGATATTCTGCTCTCAAAATATAAGCAAGTAGCCCTGGCTAACAAAGAGCGCGTCACGTTGAAAGAGATAGGTAGAAAATATTTGCGCACAGTGCGAAAATAGACAGGCCATAGATTTAAGGAGGGATGCATCTTCAACGTAGCGCTGCTGTCGATCGCTGGTGACGTAGCGGAAGTGTCGCGAAGAGGCTCTTGGCCACGCGCTCGCGTGGTCCGCAAACTTTTGTGGTTGACTGTACATATACATGTGCGGTATTTCACTAGAAATAGCGAATAAAACATTTACATAACACAAAAACTATATGTTCTATAATTGTTGAAATAAACACATCTTTTTATATAACTCTGTTTTTAATAAAGTACTTAAGTTCTCAATTGTGAGATTTGAAGACAGAAACGAAAAGTTTGAACCCCATAGTTAGTTCGAGGACATAGTACATACCAAATATCTGTATTGTCATTGTTTATTTCACCAAAATAAAAACATCGGTGAAAAGGGGGAGACGGCGCAAAAGCTGCGGATACTGCAGCTTGACTAAGCACCGTCCACCCTGTAGGAGCAATGACAGGGTTAATATACAAGCAAAAAGCGAATAATTATACAAGCAAAAGTGAATAAATAAAGTAGCAGGATAAACACACAAGCGAAAACAAATAATTATTATACACTAGTACGAAAAAATATTAATAGTAGATATAGCATCATTTTCGTACATAATAAAGCAACAGAAGACAAATGGCATCGTAGTTCTATGCTTAATGAAAACATAATGATATAAACAATACAATTTAAGGAATGCGCTGTTACAAAAACAAACTAATTACATTGGTGGGGTTTAGTGTTTTGATTTCGATGTCTTGCTGCTCATATGCGTTAAGAATGCTTGGTAATGTGTGGCTAAGCCTTTGCGTTCCGTAAATAGTGCGTGAGAATGGAGTTTTCCAGCGGGGTTTATGTCGATGGAAGTAAATACTTTGAGTATGTTCAAGATTTGCAAGTGTAAGAAATGTGTCAAGCTTCCCGCGATTTGCACTAATGTAGGATTGTAGCAGCCTGCATTTGTATATATCGTTCGCCATAACAATTTTATGCTTAATAAAAAGATGTCTGGTGTGTTCAAGGTATGGTATGTTCTCTATTGCCCTAATAGCTCTTTTCTGAAGTATTTTTAGCTTATTCAAATTTGTTAATGTAGTGTTTCCCCATATTAAAGCACAGTAGTTCAAGTGGGCATGGAAGAGAGCTTTATAAGTAAGTCGCTTTATGGAAAGAGGCAAAAGACATCGACAACGATTTAAGGCACCAACCACGCGCCTCAGCTTTAAACTAATCTGATCTATTTGCTCATTCCAAGATATATGTTCATTAAAAATTACTCCAAGTGTCTTAATTGATTTGGTAACTGTAATTTTGTATGGGCCTAGGGTAATTTGGTTAGGTAGCTGTAGGGATGTGCCAAGGGCTCGAAAAAGGACACATTTTGTTTTTGTTTCATTTAGCGTTAAATTGTTTTTAGTACACCAATCGCGAAGCTTATAACATGTGTTTGCTGCTAGCGCCTCGAGAGTACCTAACATTTTCCCAGTAAGAAATAGTGTGCAGTCATCAGCATAAATTATAAAGTTACAATCTTCATCAATGTTGATTATGTCGTTGATGTAAAATAAAAATAATACAGGCCCTAGAATGCTGCCTTGTGGCACCCCGGTTTCAATTAGTTGTGTGCGCGATTTAAAGCCATTTACTTCAACATACTGAGACCGCGCACTGAAATACGACTGAATAAGTTTCAGTGAGATTCCTCTAAATCCATAGCATTTTAATTTATCTAATAACAACTTATGACTTACGCGATCAAAGGCCTTACTGAAGTCCAAATATAATGCAAGTGTTAAAAGCCTCTTTTCGATATTGTATAATATGATTTCTTTCTGTGCTAATAGAACACTTTCAGTTGAACGTTTCTTTCTGAAACCATATTGACACTCGGTAATGAGATTGTACTTTCTCGAGAAGATATCAATTCTATCGATTATTATTTTTTCAAGACATTTCGAGAAAATGGGGAGTACAGCTATTGGCCGATAATTGCTTAAATTGTTTTTATCTCCTGTTTTGTATATTGCGGTAACTTTTGCTAGTTGCATGAGTGTAGGAAAAGTACCTGTTGATAACACCAAGTTATAGATATGTGTTAGTACTTCTGCTATGACGTCTAATACATACTTTATTGGTCGCATTTCTATGCCGTCAGGATCACAGCTGCGACTATTTTTTATTCTACTAAATAGTGTAATTACTTCAGAACTGGAAGTTGGTTTAAGAAAAAGCGTGTTTGGTATCGGATTTATGCCGGTTGTTGTTTCTGCGCTGTGGCTGGTATTTCCTATGTTCACGAAGAAATCATTAAATTGTTCGGCGAGCTCAATTCCGTTCAACGTTTTGCCGTCTATTTCCAGATTATCGATTTTAGTGGGAGTGGCTCCTTTATTCAGTATTTCGTTCAGTTTTTTCCACATGGTATTACGTCGCTCTGGACGTTGTGGATCAAAGATGTGGTAGTAGTAGTCTCTTTTCGCCCTTTCTTTTTCTTTATTCAACTTATTTCTAACACTCTTGTATTCAGTCCACAAGTCCGCATTTCGTGTTTTAACGAACTGCTGGTAAAGTTTATTTTTATGGTTTATCTGTCGCTTGAGGTAGTTTGTTATCCATGGTTTCCGCGATTTCCTTGGTCTGTGATATGTCTTAAGAGGAAACGATTCAAAGTAAAGTTCTTTAAAGGTTCTTATAAAGTTATTATACGAGTTGTTTGCATCTCCATCAGCCAAAATATCATTCCAATCCAATTGCTTGATACGGTGCCTAGAGTGGTCCAATGTTGCAGGTGTCACTGAGCGGTACGTGGATTCCTCTGGTTTCACGTACACCGGGTTAGTGTGCATTTTTAGGAAAATAAATATAGGCTAGTGATCGCTTAAGTCGCAACTTAACACCCCTGAAATTGTTTCTTCTGTTATAGAATTGGTAACAAACATGTCCAGCAATGACATTGTTGATTCAGTAACACGTGTTGGCATAGTAATGACATTTTTAAATGAGTTGCACTCAAGCACTGATAAAAATTCATTACTTGTAACTGTGTTCTTCAAGACATCTACATTAAAATCCCCACCAACAGTAAGCATATAATTCATAGCATTTGCTTGGGACAAAAGACGATCAATAAATGTTAGGAAATCAGCCAAAGAACCGCTAGGAGGGCGATACAGAACGGCGAATACATTTGTACCCTTCTTGATACATAAGGTTTCGTAGTTTTTTGTGATTAGGCTATATTCTTCAATGACTTCACAAAACTTAAGTGTCGTTAGAATGGCAACGCCACCCCCTCTACTCTCCGTGCGGTTTAAAAAAAATGGTTGAACCCCGGCAGCATGAAATGTTCTGACTCACTATTATACCACGTTTCCGTGAACATTAAAAGGTCAAACTTTATGCCACATGATTCCAACAGTAAAGTGACATCATCTTTTTTTGGTTCAAGTGACCGTGCGTTTAAGTGCATCACTTTGAACAACTTAATGACGTTTGCTCTCGATTTCACAACGTGCTGAAAGTCCTCAGGGGCGATATAACTAGCCGACATCACGTTGAGAATAGACATCATCGAATGCTTCTTAAACTACAATTCTTAATTGCTGGTAATTTTTTCGACATCACTTTCGCGACAGATAGCAATGATTGGTGACGTCTCCGTGCGACGGGCAAAGACGTTCCCATTCCTTGTCCAAACGACTTCCAACCATTTTCGCGCTTTCGGGAAATTGCCATCCCTAGGATTCTTTTCATTGCCGGGCACAAGTGCTCATTTATATAGATTGGAGCGTCGTTCTGCAATCCGATGGTAGCGTTCGTTATCTTCTTTTTTCGAGCGACGTTGAGAACCTTGTCACGTTTTTCGCGGCGTTGAAACTGGACAATGATGTTCGGTTTATCTTTATCTTTAGTCTGAACCCTGTGGCACACATCGACGTCACAGGCTGATATGGGTTCTCCGAAAGCTTCACCAACTTTCGTGAGGAGCTGCGCAAGGCTCTCATTATATGCCTTTACTATTCCCTTGATTTCAATGTTTCGATTTCGCGAGTATTGCTCCGACTTTAGCATGCTTATTTGACAGTTTGCAAGATCTTTTTCGAGAGCTTGAATCCTGAGCTTGAGAGCATCATTTTCTTTCTAAATACCTTTGTTCTCGTTCAGAACAAAGTCAAGTCGACGGGTCGCATCATCGAGACTTGTGCTAACATAATTCAACCTAGATTTTATTTCCTCAAATTCTGCACGCATTTTTCGCTCGTCTGTGCGCATGCTTCGTTCGACAGCATCTTTTGTGCTTTTCCACTCGGCTCTCATTTCTTCTTTAAAATCTTGCAATAGCTTTGCGAACTCTTTTGACATGATAGGTACAACAAAAACACAGGAAAAAAAACACTGGAAAAACAAATGGGCACAGGGCAGCAGCGACAGCGGCTAAATTTATACTAGCTATGCCAGATCAATGCAAAAACATGTGCACCAACCTGTAAAATGCAGTATGTTAAATGTATGTATGTTAAATTGGACGACAGGCTGTATTAGGTTGCAAGGCAGCTAAATTACGTATGTACGTAATGCCTCCGCCTATTTCAGATTTAAAAGCCGACAATTAAGTGCTGGCATTCGTAGGAATAATCAACTCTCAAGATCCCAAACTTAAACAATTCAGAGGTGTGCGCATTATAAGAGACACTTTCAATAGACCGTAATGGATTTTTCGCAGGGTGAATAAAGTATTTCAAGATTTTTTAGAGCCAGCTGACCGAAATAATGTAGATAAGAAGAAAAAAAGGGCATTGTACACTAAAAGCTTTTAAGGCAGATCGAGGTCCCTACGCAATACGCCTAACCCTCTGGAAAGTTTTTGACTGGTGTTCTCAGTATGATAATCCCATAACAAGTATTCGCTAAAGATAACACCAAGTGTTTTTGCGGATGGGGAAAGTTCGATTTCATTACTGTTGAGAAATAATTTCTGAGATAGTTTACAACATTTTGATTTCGCTCGGAACAGTACAGCTTTAGTCATAGAGGAATTTATGTGTAGCGAGTTTTAATAGTCCATAGGTATATTTTCTTTAGCTAGTAATTTATTAGCAGATATAACAAGGTTGTCAAAGGTTCTACCATAAAAAAATAAAGACGTGTCATCCGCATAAACGACATAATCTACAGAGCTGTCAACTCTTACAATATCATTACTGAAAATACCGAATAAAAGTGGCCCTATAGTAGACTTCCTTGTGGTACGCCGTTCCTAACACCTTTAGACAATGACAACTCTCGGTTATTATATACACACTGATGCCAGTTTGATAAGTAACTTTGTCTAACAGTTGAAAGGACACCGCGTATGCCGTAACAGTATAGCCTTTTTTAACAGAGTAATATAGTTCATTCATTCAAATGCCTTAGAAAAATCGAAGTGTGTTACTAGAGTATTTTTTTTTTGCTTCTGCGTTTTTTAGAAATAATTCTTTTTGATGTAGCAAAGCACTTTCTGTTGAAACGCCAGACTGAAACCCGTACTGTGACAACGTACTGGTTTCGCTGATACCCTGAGGTGCCGCTCAGTTAGTAATTGGCTCGGAGCACCGTGTACTAAAATGATGCCGCAGAGAAGGAAGTCAGCTACGCCCGTAGCCCAACTTGTCGGGAGGGCTCTGGTGATGGCGTACCACGTAGCATAATCGGTAGCGACGGCGACCCATTTATTTCCGGAGCCCGAGAAAGGAAACGGCCCAAGGAGGTCTAGACCAAGTCGGCAAAAAGGGTTCGAGCGGGACGCCGATTGGCTGGAGACATCCAGCTGGAAGCGCGGAGGGCTTCTTCCGGCGCTGACAGGGCTCACAAGCTGCAACGTAACGCTGCACGGAGCGGGCGAGACCCGACCAAAAGAAGCGACGGCATACGCAGTCATACGTGCGCGAGACGCCCAGGTACCCAGCACCTATACCAAGTAATGTTACGTGCAGCTTATGTACAAGCGTACTTACAATATATTTACGCGTAAGCTAACGGTGGCCAAGATGGCGACCCTATACCAATCGGGAACGCGTCCTCTTCGGTGAAGCCACACTGTGACGGCTGTTCCTTATCAATATCCATTGTCGGCTACAGTGTGCAGATTGACAAAAAAGCGGACTCTCCTGTGTGCAGTGATGACCTGTGAAACGATGGCTTGCACAACGTGGTTACAGCTTTTCAGACCTCGAACCTGAACGCTATGCGTGACTTTTCTTTCCACGAAAATGGGCTACACACATTCAATACAAAAAGCAGGGCGTACGTGTGTGAGCACTTTATAAAGTGCTCACAACGTACGCCCGGCGTGAATAATTACTATATACAGTAATTATTCACGCCACTGCCGTGGCTAAAATTAGGCTCTCAGTGCCTGTTCTGGGCGTCTAATATTCGCATTTATTAGTGCATAAAAATCTGGTTTCCAGGGCTCAGTTGTACAGCGTGTGCTTGCAATGGAGCCATTTTCGAATGAGGTTGACTGGTGTGGGCCTTAATTCTCCTGCCAAAAACAGGATGTATAACGTACTAGCGCATTCTAAAGACAATATTCTTGCATAATGGTTATAGTGTTATAGAAGTGTTGCGTATTTATAAGTGTGCATGAATGTCACAGGGTAACATTAACTTATAAATAAATGCGTATCACTAAACTCGGGATGTACTGCAACAGCTTTTTCAGGCGGCATTAGGTAGCGTCCAGTTCAAGTTTACGGGAAAGCTTGAAAAGAACGAGACCATGTGCGATACGTGTAATCGCTTGGGCTTGCATAGTGCCGTGAGACCGCCTCTAGCAGTGTGCTATTTTCAAGGCCACGTGAGAGTTGAGATCAGAGTTTTGAGGACCCTGGTACTCATACCTGCTGTTCGCAGTAATTGTGTAACTAGAGAGTTAAAAAGAAGTAATTAAACAATTTAGGCTGGCAAATAATTTTAAGAACTATATTTTGGCTAATTTCACGGCATGAAGCTGAAAATTCCAAGATACATTCTAAAGAAAGCTTCCATTTCCATCCTGGGCTCCGAAGTATTTTTTTTTTCGAATTTTGGCTTGTGTGATGCAGTAAAAGTTCTGAAAACTAGCTAAGTTCAATTTTTTACTGCCTGAGTTCCAGTGCAATGGGTTGTCACCGCTTGGACCTATGCCGTCCGAACCTCGTTTCCTTGAACGCCAGCCACCACGAAACACACACGCACACGAACACACACAAACGCGCGCGCGCACGCACGTACGCACGCACGCACACAGTTATTCTCCAAACCCGACTTCGGGAAATGTGGCGGCAATGTGTCATATGCTTTCATTGTATGATCATTGATCTACACCTGCTCCTGCAGTGGTCACCTACACATTCAGAATGAAAGTTGCCGGCTCCTAGGGGCACATCGATGTCCCCAGACTTTTAGCCAATCTGCCACACCGGCCTCAAAGACCACGCACTGTTTTTCAACACCTCCTTGAAACATGGACGATGGCCCCCAAAGTTTCATTACAGTGTCCATCCACCGATGCGATCACGGCTGGCGCCAAGCCTGCGGCGTTGGCTACTTCAATCCATGACTAGAATCCTGTCCTAACTGCTTGATGGGGTAGTAATGTTGGGCCTACTCTATGAGAACATCTATCGAAAATATTAATGAGCGCGTAATAAAAACAATAACAGAGGTAGCAATACGTATACAAGACAAACGCTCTTGTTGTTCCTCCCCCCCCCCCCCTAACCTAACCTGAGCTTTGGAGAGTGTTCTTTGTCTTATGTGCCTTTATGCAGAATGGATCCCACTGGTTTAAGCAGGCTGTCTCTATTTGGGGTGCACAGACAACGCGCCGTACATGTGCGCTCGGTGTAATGGCACGCAGGGGCTCCGTAACCTGCGGGGGCAGTGGGGGAAGTCGCCCCCACAGGTTCTAAACCAGTGGCGGCATGCCCCCACACTCAATGCTATTCAGACCGCCCCCCCCCCCTCCCTTCTCCCCTCACGACACACGTGAGGCTAGCCACTCCTTCCTTCAACAACATCAACAACTTCAACAAAAGAAACAAAATTTTCTGGGAGCTTGTGCGTTCTTTATCTGGGACGTTTTTTTTATGCTAAGGAAATGTCGCCTTAATTGGCGCCGGCTAGTTCTTTTTAGATAGAGATATGGGGGGAAAATTAATTAACCTACGCGCTATAAAAGTAAAAGTCGACTCCAAATCACAATAACAGTCATATAAGCACACTAATGCCACACTAAAACTGAAAGTCAACTCAGAAACACAGCAACACGAAGTTCAGTCACATAGGTACACTAAGGTAAGCGTGAAGTCCGGTCACGTAACGTCATTCAAATCAAGGCACATAAGAAAGCACGGATTAGATTCAAATGAACGTACAGGTTCAGCGGAAAAGATTAGCACAAGCGACCGATGACCGGTGCAGGGAAATTATGGTACGCCGCGCTCTTGCTCCCGTGTACCCTGGTGTCTAAAGTGCCAGATGATTCATGTTTCAAAGAGGGACTGTCTGGCACTCTCATTTTAGGCGTGCTAGAGAACAACAGCGATGCGTACCGCAATTTATCTGCTCGGGTGATCGATCACTTGTGCTAATCTTTTCCGCTGCAGCTGTACATGGACCCAGGCGTTAAATTTCCCAAAGCAGGTAAAAAGAAAAAGTTCCATACAGTGAGCTTATCACAGATATAAACTCTACTCAATAGTTTCCGAAAATATTTCTCGCTTCTCTAAATCTTTGGAGGGCCAGTAACGTTCTTATCTGTGAGAACGCACCCATATGTGCGTTTCCACTAACAAATCTCCGAAGATTCTATCCGACTGCAGCCTTCATTTCTCTGCAGTGCGCTTCGTCAGTGCTCGTTGAAAAAGCTTAACAGGGTGTGCGCGACAAGTTTGATTTCCTTAAAAGCGCTTTGCCAGAGGAGTAGGCGTGTATTTGGAGAACTCAACCGACCCTACGAACATCGCATCTGCACGCTCTGTTCTGGCCTCCTCAAAATTCTAATGAGGTAACAGTTTATTATCATTTGAAGTATGTATGAAATTTCTTAGATTTATCATACTAAAATTAACCCACAATCCGCGGATTTTCCGACAGTGCCGGACACCAGAATTACCCGCACATTAAATAAATCACCCTTTTCGTGTTTCATTAATAGTCTTCATTCATAAAAATCAGTTAAATATAGTGAGTATATATATATATATATATATATATATATATATAGAGAGAGAGAGAGAGAGAGAGAGAGAGATGAACTGCACGATGCGACATGAACCCCCAGATGTCGCCCCACACATCCGATATACTTCCAGAGCCTCTGATGGCAAGCTCCCTCTCACCTCCTGCAACGCTGAATACAAAGGCGCCACGATATCGGCGGGAGTCGGGTGCGACATGATGGCCACTTCGATGCCGTCGAGCGCCCCCTGGCGGATGAGCAGCTCCTTGCCACAGGCGGACTCCTCGGCTGGCGTGCCAAGAACCACCAGCTGTCGAGGGCAAGACAAAAGACGCGTTTACAACGCAGACACAGAAGACTCGACACAAGAAACGTTGTGCTGTAGCCGGCGTTACGCGCTCAGATTTGGAATAATTTGGCATAGCAGTTAAAAAAGAATAAAAGAGCGAGATGGAAGGAACAAATGTCACTGTTCTGGCGAGGAGCGACGAATGTCCAACCTGAAAGCTAGCATCAGAAAATAATTTACTTCAGCAGCTCATTAGCAGGAACTAAGTTGACTATATGGTTATCAGTAACCGGACTTAGTGAATGAGTAAACTTATCGTGAAATCGAGGATCACGAGGAAGCAATTGTCAGTCCGAGTGTAAGAATGAGCTAGAGTGTAGTTGGGAAGCACTTCTGAGGGATCAAAGTGAACTTAGCGAATATCCCTGAAATGCAAGTAATATTCTCATTTGCCATGCCATTGTTGACCGATGAAGGTAAATCTAACCGGTGAGAAAAAAAAAAGAGGCCACATTATTTAAAGGAAATTGGGGTCAGCCCAGCGAACTATAAAATAAAGTAATATACGTCAATATAGTGCGTTTTCTACTTGAAATCTCGCATGCCCCACAACATGGAATATTCAAAAATTACACAGGGTCGTATGACCTCCTGTATGAAAAATGACATGTTGTTTTCGACATTGTGCTCCCCGGGCAAATGCTTTCGTTAATAAGAGTTTTCTTCATTTTCATCCATTGTTCATCAACTTTCAATTTCATTTTTCATCGTTTCCTTATTTAAATATTACTATAAGTAATTTCCTCTAAGCTGTACTTGGTGTACATGTTTGTTGGCGTCTTGTGATATGACTAATAAGGTTGGTCTACCGTCTTGTCGCACAAAATTGTGTAATAACTCTTTTGTTCCTAGGACAAGCGTCGCATGGAACCACCTTCCCTCCACAACCGCAAGCATAACTGATGATCACGAGTTCAAGATCGCTTTACAAAATGTCTTGTATTATTTTTGTTAGTTGCACGTCTAGTCATTTTTCCCCACTCCTTTCTGTAGTGCCTTCAGGCCCTGAAATTATTTTCAATAAATAAATAAATAAATAAAGATCGGGCCCCTGTGTTTCCTTTCGACTTGTTCATTACATAGCAAGGGTCTCGAATCCGGCAGCATGGATGCCTTCAGGTAGCATGTGGGGGTTTAATGAGCAGTTGCCTTCTCCCAAAAAACTCACGTACATGTGACGCCTGCGGCAGAAAGAATGCTCCGCCGCCAAGGCTTGTGAGTGGTGGCGCTGGCTAACGCTCCCAGGTTTAGTTCTGGTAGGTAAACATATGTACCCCAGCAAGTAGCTGGGAAAACGGCGCCGTGGTAGCTCAATTGGTAAGAGCAATGCACGCGTAACGCAAATGCGTGGGTTGGTGCCCCACATGCGACCAGTTGTTTGTTCATTCATTTTCATTTCCATTGCTGTATTATTTCTTTGATACAATTATTAGGCACACGGAATTTCTCCTATGCTGTCCTTGGTGCCCTTGTTTCTTATGATATTGTTACTCGAAGAACGAGTCAGTAAGACGGGCAACTATTTACAGGTTGTATTTACAACAGCGGTTGCAGCGCTGACCGGTTAGGTTCACAGCGCGAGCCCAGCTCGTTCTTCCTCTTCTTTTCTCGAGTGATGGCGCCCGCGCGCCTCGGTCAAACAATCACATACCACACGCGTGTAGCATAATCCCCCGGCGGCAGAAGCGACGTCCCGGAGCGTCTAAAAGTCATCACTGGGAGGGTGATACTGCTTCAGTCGTGTAACGTGCACGATATCGCTGAACTGGGAAGCAGATGGGGCGTCAGGGGCGATCTCGTATGTGACGGGAGTCACGGCACGAAGCACTCGGTAGGGGCCTGTGTAACGCGACAGCAGTTTTTTGACAGGCCGACCTGAGGCGACGGAGACCATAGAAGCACCAAAGAACCAGGCGGGAAGTGCACGTCTCGGTGTCGCTGGTCGTACAAACGCCTTTGACTCTCTTGTGAGTTCAGAAGGCTGTCACGGGCAATTTCCCTTGCGTGAGCAGCGCGGGCGACGGCATCGCGTGCATATTCACTGGTGGGTGCCGCGTGAACAGGGAGAGTTGTGTCGAGGGGCAGTGCTGGTTCTCGGCCGAACAGGAGGAAAAATTGGGAATAGCCGGCTGTGTCGTGGCGCGAGGAATTATAGGCAAAGGTGACAAACGGCACAGTGAGGTCCCAGTCTGTGTGGTCTGAAGAGACATACTTCGCGAGCATGTATGTGAGAGTGCGAATAAGACGCTCCGTGAGGCCATTAGTTTGAGGATGGTATGACGTGGATAGCTTGTGCCTCGTGGCACAAGACTGCAGGATGTCCGCGATAACTTTTGTCAGGAATGTCCGGCCACGGTCTGTGAGAAGTTGTCGCGGAGCTCCATGTAATAAAATCACGTCGCGTAAAAGAAAATCGGCAACATCTGTGGCGCAGCTTGTAGGGAGCGCTCGGGTGATGGCGTAGCGCGTGGCGTAATCTGTGGCCACAGTGATCCACCTGTTCCCAGAGGTAGAAAGAGGAAAGGGACCAAGTAAATCTAAACCAACCCGAAAGAATGGCTCCGCGGGAATGTCGATTGGTTGTAGGTACCCAGCAGGTAGCGTCGATGGTGTCTTGCGTCGCTGGCATTTATCACACGCAGCTACGTATCTTCGAACGGAGCGAGCAAGCCCAGGCCAAAAGAAGCGTCGGCGGATCCGGTCGTAGGTACGTGACACACCGAGGTGACCGGCAGTGGGGAGGTCGTGAAGTTCGTGGAGAACAGCCGAGCGAAGGTGTTTAGGGATCACAAGGAGTAATGCTGGGCCGTAGGGGTGAACGTTGTAGCGGTAGAGTACGCCATCTTGAAGCGTGAATAAGCGAAGGGAACTGTCGACAAGTGGAGATTCCAGGCGGTCAATGATGACACGCAAGGACGGGTCACGGCGCTGCTCGTCGGCGACATGGACCAGTGGAAAAACAGAGAGAACGCAGGCGTCAGTGTCAGTATCAGACGTAGAGGACGGGTCTTGACTGGGTAGCGAGAGAGGCAATCTGCGTCCTGGTGTTGGCGTCCCGACTTGTACGTCACTGTGTAGGGATATTCTTGTAGTCGGAGAGCCCAACGACCGAGCCGGCCAGTAGAATCCTTGAGCGACGAAAGCCAACACAGCGCATGATGGTCTGTGATTACTAAGAAGGGCTTGCCATATAAATATGGGCGGACCATTGAAACAGCCCAGACGAGAGCAAGACATTCGCTCTCGGTAATCGAATAGTTGCGCTCTGCAGTTGTCAGGAGCCGGCTAGCGTAGGCTATAACGCGGTCGTGTCCGTGTTGTCGTTGCGCTAAGACTGCGCCGATCCCATAACCACTGGCATCGGTTTGGACCTCTGTAGGTGCGGACGGGTCAAAGTGGGCCAAGATCGGTGGACAGGTCAGAATCGTGATAAGGCGTGAAAATGCGGCAGCCTGAGGGGAACCCCACGTAAAAGGCATGTCTTTCTTCATAAGTTCTGTGAGTGGTTGAGCGATTGCTGCGAAATCTTTCACGAACCGTCTGAAATAAGAACCGAGCCCCACAAAACTCCGGACGTCTTTGACAGACTGAGGTACAGGGAAAGCCGTTACTGCTCGAACCTTCTCCGGGTCGGGTTGTACTGCGGAAGCATCGACGAGATGGCCGAGCACTGTAATCTGTCGGCGCCCGAAGTGGCACTTCGATGAGTTTAATTGGAGCCCAGCCTTGCGGAAGACGTCAAGGATGGCTGCAACGCGCTCAAGGTGCGTCTCAAATGTAGGAGAAAACACAAGGACGTCGTCGAGGTAACAAGGGCAAGTTGACCATTTGAAACCTTGAAGCAGAGAGTCCATCATCCGTTCGAACGTGGCGGGGGCATTGCATAAACCGAACGGCATAACCCTAAATTGGTAGAGGCCATCTGGAGTGACGAAAGCGGTCTTTTCTTGATCTTGCTCATCGACGTAAATCTGCCAATAACCAAATCGAAGGTCAATGGACGAAAAGTATTTGGCACCGTGAAGACAATCAAGAGCGTCGTCAATTCGTGGTAAAGGGTAAACGTCCTTCTTAGTGATTCGGTTTAGGTGGCGGTAATCAACGCAGAAACGCCACGTGCCATCTTTCTTTTTGACGAGCACGACCGGCGACGCCCAAGGACTCGACGAGGGCTCCAAAATGCCTTTGGTGAGCATCTTGTTTACTTCCTGCTGAATTACTTGCCGCTCTGCCGTGGACACACGATACGGTCGGCGGTGAATGGGAACAGCATCACCAGTGTTTATCCGATACTGAACAAGGGACGCCTGACCAAGTGGGCGATTTTCAGTGTCAAATATGTCGCGGTAGGACAACAAAAGGCGATATAGGGCGGCTGCTTGGTCAGGGGCAAGGTCCGGAGCGACCATGGGACGTAATGTGCCGTCGAGGTTCTCGGCACCCTGTGGGTAATCAGGAGGATCTGGAGACGCGTCGGCTGCAAAAGCAGTGACGTGGTCGTCTGTCACAGACCGGAGCGTGGCCACCACTATGCCTTCAGGTAACACTTGCTTCGTCAAGCCAAAATTGATGACGGGGAGACACATCCGATTAGCGGCAAGGGTAACGACGGAGTGTGGCACAGAGACGTCGCGCGCCAGGAGGACGTCACGAATAGGGGCAACGACATAGTTGCCATCAGGTACGGTTGCCGTTGAGGCCAATTCGACGAAGGTTAGGGCTTTTGGAGGTAACCGAACAAACGCTGTAGTGCAAAGGGTGTTCGGTTGTTCGGGGCGAACGTCGGAAACAAGAAGCTCGAGGCACAGCGTACCGGTGGAACAGTCGATGAGGTCAGAATGCGTCGTCAGAAAGTCGAGCTCGAAGATGAGGTCGGGAGGGCAACTGGTCAGCACGGTGAACAGGACTGGAACGTGGCGGCCAGCAATGCCTACGCGCGCAGTGCACATACCACAGACGGCAACAGTGGCGCCATTGGCGACGCGTACGGCCCGAGTGATGGCAGGCGTAAGAACTTTTTTGAGGCGACGACAAAGATTAGCGCTCATTATGGACACTTGGGCTCCAGTATCAACCAATGCCTTGAATGGAACACCGTCCACGTCTACGTCAATTAGGTTCGCGTTCGTGAGGAGCGTCAGCGGAGGATTTGTACAGGACGGACGGAATGCAGCACTACCTCCAAGAGCTGCATGGCCTAGTTTTCCGTCCGGCGGTTTGGCGAGGAAAAGCGGCGAGGTTGGGGTGACGGGGAGCGACGGCGTTGAGGCGACGGCGATCGCCCGGAGGAGCGGCTGTCAGGGGCATCAGAAGTAGAGTACGGACGGCGAGGTGAGTAACGTCGAGCGTCGGCGTATGGGCGAAGAGCAGGGAAGGAGCTCCAGTACGGCGGCATCCAGGTGCTGCGGCAGTGGCGGGATACGTGACCAACTCGGTGGCAGCGGAAGCAGATCGGTTTGTCGTCGGGGGTATGCCATTCAGCAGGATTGCGTGGTCGGGGAGCGAAATACTGGTCGTTGAAGGATGTGGCCATGGGAGTGGATGCCGAATCAGGTCGGGAGACAGAGCAGGCGGTAGGGATGCCAAGGTTTGCAATTTCTTGCCGCACAACTGCTTGTATGACGGAAATAGTAGGGGCCGCTGGGTCAAAGGTACCGTCGAGGGGTCGTGGATGAAGGGGGGCCGGACTCGCCGCTTCAATCTCACGGCGAACGATACGAGTGACGTTCTCTTGAAAAGGTCGTGTGGCAGGAAGAGCGGAGCAAGAGGACGTGGCAGGGGTGTTTGGGAGCCGGGAAAACTGTGGGACGACGCGGCGGCTTTTGGCTACCTCGAAGCGGCGGAATTCTTTGACGATGGCGTCGACAGTAGAGACGTCGTTATAGACGAGCAAATTGAAGGCGTCGTCCGCGATGCCTTTTAGGATATGGCCCACCTTGTCAACCTCGGTCATGTGCTCGTCGACTTTCCGGCAAAGCGCGAGCACTTCCTGTATGTAGGCGACATACGATTCTGTCGACGACTGGACACGGGTAGCAAGCTCCTTTCGCGCAGCCTGTTGGCGACCTGATGGGTTGCCAATAGGTCGCGAAGCCTCTCTTTGAAAGTGTCCCAGCTGGATATCTCAACGTCATGGGTGCGAAACCAGACAAGCGGTGTCCCGTCCAGATAATATATCACATTGGCAAGCACGATGGTAGGGTCCCAGTGGTGGCTTCGGCTAACACGCTCATACATGCTGAGCCAGTCGTCGACGTCAACGCCATTTTGGGCGGAGAATGTCCCAGGATCACGGAGACTAGGAACCGTAACGTACGTTGTGGTAGGCGCCGCAGGTGTAGGTGGCGACGGGGTGTTTCCATCGGACGCCATGGCGGAGAGGACGACGGTGCGGCCGCTTCGGAGCTCCGTGGCGAGGACGGGGAACGTGCCACCTCCACCACGATGTTACGCGAAGAACGAGTAGCAGTAAGACGGGCAACTATTTATAGGTTGTATTTACAACAGCGGTTGCAGCGCTGACCGGTTAGGTTCACAGCGCGAGCCCAGCTCGTTCTTCCTCTTCTTTTCTCGAGTGATGGCGCCCGCGCGCCTCGATCAAACAATCAAATACCACACGCGTGTAGCAATATGACTATATATATATACAAAGTGCATGTATGTGAAGTGCGGGAACAGGTCCCGTGGTAGGTATAGAGAGGGGATGAGAGAGCTGAGCAGAACAAGTATATATATATATATATATATATATATATATATATATATATATATATATATATACACTTGTTCTGCTCAGCTCTCTCATCCCCTCTCTATACCTACCACGGGACCTGTTTCCGCACTTCACACACATGCACTTTTTTTTTTCACTTTCACACTCCTAATGTTGCCGAATTCAAATGAACAGAAATAACTCCTATTTGAACCATCACTTTAAGCATGCATTGTTCATTCTGGTAGCCCTTCTTTTGGCAGTACTACGACTGCTACAGCTTTCCGCGTTAGCGAGGAAGGTACTGTTCCTATGGGTTGTATAGTTGGATGCGTAGAGCTGCACCTTGCCGTGGATGTCCTTGGATGACTTCATCGCCGCCTGCACAGCGAGAGCGGCGCCCACCGATGCTTCGGCAATCAGGTTGTGCCCGCAGCCGTGACCAATGTCTGGGAGGGCGTCGAATTCACAGAGCAACGCCACGCACGGCCCTGTGTATTGTTTGAGCCGCGAGAAGCATGTATATTTCAAGACAAGTTGAGCACGAACTTCATCAATACACTGCTTAGTGGTCACGTTTTAGGTATATACATTTGTGTACCATGACGGCATGTTATTGAGAAAAACAGAAGTACCCTTCGTTATTAGTGTGTTCGCGATCCCATTTCTCTGTGATCAAGCACTTTTAGCGTAAGAAGTTTCTTTTTGTGCGTGAGAAACAAGCGATGAGAGGCGCTACTCGGCTTTCAGGAATTCGGTCAAGAAGTACGGCGACGCCTTTAGAGGCCAGAAACACTCACCACGATGGCTCAATGCCTAATGCTCTCTGCTGTTGAGTGAAAGGTCGTGGGTTCGATACCCTTCGCGGTGGCCGCGTACCGGCGTGGACGAAATGCAAAAACGATCGTTTGCCGAGAGTCAGATGCAAGTTAAAGAGCATCGGCTGGACAAAACTAAACCGAAACCCTTCATCACAGCGTCGACATTAACCAAATCTGTAGTTTCAAGGCTTTCAAACTTGCACTTTATTATCATTTTCAATACAGTTCTGGTAGAACTCACCGCAGATTTTTTTTTCGCGATTCTGTGCTTTCATATCTATAAACGACAATTCAGGGTGTCGCTGTAGCTAGCCTCTAACGTGTGAAATTGATTCAGTTGATTCGTGAGGCTGAACGCCCGAAAACAACGCGTATACTATAGGCATAGTGGAGCACAATGAATTACTTGGAGCTTCTTTAGGCTGCAGCTAAATCCAAGTGCGCGAGCACTTTTGCATTCTGCTCCCATCAGAACGCGGCTGCCGCAAGTCAGAAATCCGTCTGGCCACTTTAATTGGTGCTCAGCCGCAGGAATTAGTTGTAGCCTTTAAGAGTGAACCACACCGTATATATTGCCAACGACGCAAGAAGCCTTCCCAGCTCCCCACTGGTTACCTGCAGCCGCTCGACATCCCTGCCGAGCCCTTCCAACGTGTCGGCTTAGACCTTCTCAGTCCATTTCCGGAATCTACATCAGGAAACAAGTGGGTTGGCGTCACTGCGGACTACGTGACCCGCTACTCCATAACATGCGCTCTTCCAACGAGTTGCGCTACTGATGTTGCGGACTGCCTCCTACACGATATCATTTTGGTGCATGGTGCTCCACGTCAAATGCTCACCGACCGTGGCCGTACGTTTTTGTCAAAAGTCATTGACGACATCATGCGTGCCTGCTCAATACAACATAAAATTACCACCTCCTACCGCCCACATACGGACGGCCTCACTGAACGTTTGAACCGCACCCTTACAGACATGCTATCGAAATACGTTTCATCCGACCACCGTGACTGGGACCTGGCTCTACCTTACATTACCTTTGCGTACAACTCTTCCCGCCTTGAAACTGCTGGCTTTTCCCCGTTTTACCTCTTGTATGGCCGAGAACCAACGCTACCACTAGACACTGTGCTTCCGTCCACCACAGCTTCAACTAGCGATTATGCTCGTGATGCAATCGCCCGTGCTGACTATGCTCGCCAACTTGCGCGTGCTCGTCTACAAGTGTCCCAAGACAAACAGAAGCAACGCTACGACCTCCGTCACCGTGATGTGCATTTTGCGCCCGGCACCCTCGTGTTGCTTTAGTCACCATCGCGTAAAGTTGGCCTTTGTGAAAAACTGCTCTCCTTTTACACAGGCCCAGATCGCATGCTCCGCCAAGTGACCGATGTCACCTATGAAATAGTTCTAGCCACGCCCACTACATCCTCCGCTGTGACAACCAGTGATATTGTCCACGTCGCCCGACTCAAACCCCACAACTATCCAAGCGCCTTGGATATTTAACAGCACCGTGACGGCGCTTTTGCTGCCGGGGGGGTTGTATTACGATATCATCTAGAGATGCTCAAGAGACGAGCCGCCGAGAGAGAGACGATGAAGTGTGTCTGGGTTTTTGGCGCGAGCAAGGTGTCGGCCTGGCAGTTTGGTTGCGGTGTAAATATATTGTAAATAGCCTCTTTCGTGTGTGTCTTTCCACACGTACGTAACAATATGCAGCCCACCAAGAAACTCTTCAGCTCACCATGGGATCCCGCTGGAGCGTCAAATTCTGCCCTGAAGGCTGTCTTCAAGCAGTACTCTCGCTGTACGACAAAGCCTTTCCCTTCCAGGAATTCGCAGAGTTTGTCGTGGGCTTTCACTTCCGTCAGAGCCAACTCGGGGTTCTCGAACAGGAAGCGACTCAGCTCCCAGAGCTCTTTGGCGTGGTCGTCCACCACCCTATTCACCAGAGGCGCAAAATCTGTGGCGGTCATGACTAAACGGACGTTCTTGAGCGGGGGAGCTGTGCTGACAGAGAAACCGTATCGGGTATATGTTTCTGATCCGCTGCCTAATGGCCCTTAGGGTTGTCTGCTGGACGGGCGCACTGGTTGTCTGCTGTAAACATAGGCAGTGCTTCTTTCTGAGCTGTTTTTATTGTTCTTCTGTCGGGTAGCATTGCTTACGAGTAATAAAAAATGTTACTACAAGTAACTTTTGAGAATTTATAGCCTAATAAAGTCGGCTTCCGGCCCCATGCGCTGGATATGCTAAGCGGAAACTGGGAAAAAGAAAAAAGAAAACGAAAGAGAAACATTCAGCAATTTGTATTCCTGCTTTCCTTTGTGCAGCCTTGCGCCGTTGCACAGCTGTTCTCGCATCATGAGGCCTGATCGCTAACGATCCGCCAGGGGGGAGGTTTCACGATAAATCGCTGAAAGCCGGATGGGAGCGGTGTTTTATTAGAAAGGAACGACAGAAAACGAGCCGCCCTAATTGCGGCGCTATTACCGAGCTTTGAGCACTGTAGGCACAGAGATGCGACACTTAGCGACCAGCCAGTGCTGATTCATAGAGTGTAACATCCGCATGTAACACACGAGCTATGAGGGACGTCGTAGGGGGGGGGGGGGGGTGGCATCGGGATACTTTTGTTCGTCCAGCGTTCTTTATCGTGCGCCGAGAGCACGGCACAAGCGCGTTTTTGCATTCTATCCCCATCAAAATGCGGCAGCCGTGGTCGGGAGTCGGATCCGCGACCGCCTCTTAAGCAGCCGAACACCATATCCATTGAGACACCATGGCCGGCATAAGAAGGTGCCGCAGTGTTATCGTTTCTAAAGCAGCAGAGACAAAGCGAAATCTCGGAAGTCCGAAAGGGGTCAGATGTCTATCGTGAGCTAAGCAGGGCTCTCCGGCCATTAGACTCGTGTGGTGGAATGAGGTAATTAATTCTGGGGGTTTCACGAGCTACAATCACGATTCAATTATTAGGCTCGCCGTTGTGGACGGCTCCGGATTGAGTTCTTTACGACTAGCGTTTCTTTAACGTGCACCTTAATCCAAGTACGCGAGTGCTTTTGTATTTCGCCCCCATCTAAATGCAGCCTCTGCGACCGAGATCGAAGCCGCCAGCTCAAGCTCAGCAGCGCAACGCCGTACTTTCTAAGCTAATGCGGCAGAAGTGGAATTAGTTTTGTTAGTGACATAGTCCCTCCTTAACTGTAGCCAGCCGCAGAAATACTGCCCATACCTATCTGGTTCGTAGGAAGAACAATTTTCGCAAAATTCAGCGCGATATCGAGCTACAGTTTTCTTTTTATATCAGTTGTGACTCCTTAGCTAAAATACAAATTGCAGCAATTGTGCTTAGGCGAAGGTGTACGCGAACAACAACAAAATAAAATGCTTTGCTGTCCCTTACAAGTGTAGTTGAAGGTCGCTAAAGGAATGTTGATAAAATGGCATGCAGGTGAACTGTGGAACACAAACTGTGGCCGCGTTGTTGATGCAGGCTTCTTTAGCCTGGTGACCTGGGCCAGACTTTCACGCAACTCAGTAGGAATATTGGCACATGCCCTCACATATGAGCCATCTGCTGTGGCACGTACACGCTTGGGGGTTGGTAGAAGAAGAGAACATTCTTCTTTTTGGTCTCGTTCCAGTAAAGACGTGGACTTCTGGCTGGCTCTGTTGTTTCGCGCGCGACATTACTGGTGGAGCTGCTGGGTAAATGCACCTTCGCTCCCATGTTTCCGCCGTCACTGCTAGCACCTCACAGACAGCCACAGCTCCCACAGCAAGAAGCAGCCGCGGCCTGCAAGGCCTACCACCCGAATTCGTCTACCACCCGAAAACAACAATGTCAACGACCACTACAAACCAGGCGAGCCAAACCCACGATGCCCAGTATTCTCTCCCGCATGTTTTTCATGCGCCACAGACGCCCAGACCGTTCCACGGAGACACTTTTGAAGATGTTGAAGACTGGCTGGACCACTTCGATCGGGTTGCCAGCATCAACCACTGGGATGATGTTCGCAAGCTGCGGAGAGTTTACTTCGCGCTAGAAGACTCTGCGAAGACATGGTATGAGAACCATGAGGGTTCCTTTGCGACATGGCACGAGTTTAGCCGACAGCTCCGCGATGCGTACCGCAACGCCGAAAGAAAGGAGAGAGCCATCTCTTCTAGGAACCATCGGCCCAACGAGAGAGTCTCGATGTTTGTCGAGGACATGCTTCGTCTTTTCAGACGCGCAGACCCTGCAATGCCCGAGGAAAGGAGGTGCGACATTTAATGCGTGGAGTCAAGGAACAGCTTTTCGCCGGACTCGTACGCAATCCACCAACAACTGTGGCCGAGTTCGTGAGTGAGGCAACCACGATGGAGCGTACGCTCCAGCAGCGGTCGTCACAGTACGAACGCCACGACATCACGGCTACTGCATGGTCTCTTGGATCCGACCGTGTGAAGCAGGCCCTCGCAGACTTCATACGAAGCGTTGTGCCTGACTAACTGCGGCAACTCCAAGCAGTGGCACCAGCGGGACCCCAACCACCCATGACAGCACTTGCGGACGTCATCTGGAGTGAAATCAGAGAGGCGGTGCAACCGCTCGCACCACCAAGACCTGAGGTCCCTGTGCTAACATGCGGCGGCATTGAGGGCTCCTGCACCACAATCTACACATCCCATCATGCGTACAGTGGACCAGGCTACACATCTGTTCCCGGACACCTCTTCGCATCCGCTACCCGGCTCAAGGTACCCGAGCGTACCTATGTATCGACCGCCTGACTCAAGACCGACCGCTACTAAGGCAAGTGTATGGTGCTCGTCGATAACCGGTCCGCTCTGCTACCACTGTGGCGAAGCGGGTACGTGTACCGCGACTGCCAGTATCGCCAGCTAGGTCTCCGCGGCTAACAACCCCGGCGCGCGGTGCCCACGTTACGGTGAGCGTCCCCGCGAAATCGAAGCGTATCTGACGGGCCAGCGATTCATTCGACTGTTTCAGCGCCGCCAATCGCAATCACCATCCCCTTGCCGGTCCGTGTCACCTAGCTTTGCCCTCGTCGTCTTACGCTTCCCTAAGGAACGCTCACCGAGTGCCCAAGGTTAAAACTAGGAACCGCGACTTCTGTCGCTTTCCGACCGAACATTACAAGAGCCTCCCTCGACGCAAGGACCCGACGACGATCGTTCCTGTGTTCTTTATTTTCCGACAGCACTAAGATTATTTCTGCCGGCATCGCGTAGTTGTTGATAATCATGCTGTCACTACTGCCCTCGTCGACACCGGTGCCGATTATTCAGTTATTAGCGGTGCACTGGCAATTGAGGGAAAATCACCACGCCGTGGCAAGGGCCCCAGTTACGCACGGCAGGTGGTCATGATACCAACTGGTATGTGTACGGCACGTATTCAAATCCGTGCGTCGACGTTCACGGGGTCTTTCCTCGTGTTACCTGTGTGCTGCCGCCCAATAATCCTTGGAATGGACTTTCTTTGTGAATACGGCGTAATCATTGACCTCCTACGTGAGTTGCAGGTGTCGTTCGAGGACGCTTTTCCTTCTGAAGCTGACAACATCACCCAATTACCGAAGACCTCGCTACATGTGTCCGATGAATCCGTCACTCAGCCTCCTCGCAGCAGCCTCTTCGCCGGTGTGGAATGTGAGCAGGACGTCCCCCACGCTATAATTTCGGAGGCACATTTGTCTTTCCTGCTTGATCGGCAATGTGCGTTGCCCGATGATTTATTCAGCCTCGAAACAGACAGGCTCGCCTGTTGTCACGAACTTCAGTGATGAATATCGTCATCTGACAAGAACGCGCCGCCATTGCATACTTGCGGAAATTGCCGACGTCGATGGTCCGCCAGTATTAGCTGCTCTTTCGCCGTGCGACCATCTGCCAAGGCGTTCGGGGTGCACTCTCGATGTGAACCCGAGCCTACCTCAGCACAACGAGAAAGGCTTCTGGATGTACTCGATTTATTTTCGAGATGTGTGTTAACAAGGATGTGTAAAAAAATCGATGACCACCTTTTCGTGAATAAAATGTTCATTTCCTAAAAGTTAACATCTCTTTACTGCCATTATACTTATTAATTTTCAAGCAAACGCCGAATTTCGGAGTATTTGCTAGAAAACCTGATATACCCCCGATTACCAGCTTGAAACAGGTCGCCATTTTAACGCGTCAGCGTTAAGGAGCCCGTTTACCCTCCCCTCCAAAAAAAAAACAAGAAAAAAAAAACAAATGTAATGTATTACTTAGTACATTTGTAATGAATTTGTAAATTAACCCGAAATAACCGTAATGGTTCCACAAAAAAAAAAAAAAACGATTTCTCCCCGATTATCATCTTTAAAAATAGACCCGATTTTTACCCCCGAATTAAAAAAAAACATAAAACACGAAAATGAACACCCTAAATATAGGTAACCGCCAACATGGGCGGGGACCCACGACGTTTTATTAACAGCCAATCACACGTCGTCCTCTTGTACCGGAGGTCCATTTTGTTTCGTTTTAAAGTGCATGTAATCGCCTACCGTGGCAGGTTTTCTTTGTCTAACCGAGTACGAGTAGCGATGGCCAGCGCAGAAGTAAAGAAGCCTGCTGTTTAACAAGGAGAGAGTGTTCGTGGTGCAGAGTGGAAAGGAGGATGGTTGCGCCGTCATCTCTGAATGGCACTGGTTAAAGTCCCTATATAAGAAAAGTACCGAAAAGTTCCGCCATCTGCTCTTTCCTCCGCCGCCTCCTCTCCTAAAGCGCTTGCTTTTTTTCTTTACTTTTTGCTTGCGAAAGCCAAGTCAACGGTGGCGCACCTAGAAAGTCCACGTTGAAGCTTTCAGGCCGGGCGCGCGCTGCCGCCGCCGCCGGCGACTGCGGCTGCGCAGAGGACTTTCAACATGGCTCTGAGGCGGAAAAAAGAAAATATAAAGAAGTGAAAAGCGCGCGCTATCATCGTCCAATCGGGGATACAGGAGAGAAAGAAGCCGCGTTTATCAAAGGATAGCGGTACTTTTCTTATATAGGGATTTTAGCACTGGTGTCAGACCAGCGCCACCTAGCAAAGCAGGGGTGAGGCGAGTAGTGTCGGCTAGTTCCGGCTTCTTTGATTGGTCCGCTTTCCGTTGCTTAGGTTGCGGTGACACCTCAACGATTCCGGCGTCGTGCAACGATACGCTGAAAAGGCCCTCATAACGGATCCTCGTCGAAGAAGGGTTGGCGGAGCACGTCGTCTTCTTGCCTACACTTCTCGACAAAGCCTAAGAGCGACAGAAAGCTGAGCTAGTTGGTAGATGAGTGCGTGCGTGAGTCAGCCTTCGATTACCTTACATAAGGAAGAGATCAAAGGCCGATTGCCACGTGGTGCTACCATTCCAGAGCATGCGCAGGTGAGTTTTGTGTCTTCTTTCTTTTTTTCGCCTCAGTACTTCATCAGTTGATAGTCGGCGTTCGTGTTGTCCACTTCTCTCCTTTTGTGTCCGTGCCTGCACGCCTTACCTTTATTTTTTACCAGCGAAGCTGTTTGATCCAGCCGTAATTTGTGCGTGTGCCACGAAATTATCATCATCAGCATTGGCTCGAGCGTCGTTGCCTTCTTCCGCAGTTTAAGCCCGCCGTAATTTGTGCATGTGGCACAAAACTGCCGCGCCGTAGCCATGGCAACCAGGCGATGCCACACAGACACGGCTCCGCCGAGCTTCCGCCAGCTGCGCGCTACCGGGCATGCGCCGTGACGTCATCCTGGCGCGTCTGCGCTCGCCGCCCGAGAGAAATAAATAAATAAAACAAAATGAACGTTCTTGGCAAGGCCGTATTCGAACCCGGCTTCCCACTATCCGAAGGCGAGCGTCATAACCATTGCGCTATACTTTTTTTTTCATGGTATTTATTACATTAACATGTTATCCAATAAAACCCTCACCAATTGTGCATAGTCTTGCATAGAATGGCGGGAACAGTGAGTCACGCAGAGAAAAACAGAACAGGCACTGTTCCGCTTTAAAAGGGTGGTAAGACTAAGCACCTCACCAAAATGGGGCACCAGTCCGGTTGAACACCAAGTACATCATAAACATGTTTTAGGTGCAAAGTCATCTAGATGAAATTTGCCCTGGTATGCACAACCAGTTCAGCGCTGCGGTCCATCATTCGCGCTTTCCACAAACTGCGCATTTCTATGAGAAAAAACATGTGGAAAGGTACATTATCATCAGAGGTCGGTAGCAGGTAACGCACTGTATGGGGGTTCATTTCAAAGTCTTCCTTGAGAGTCCGTTGGAGGATATCCGACATACGCCCACGCTTGTAGAACGTGCATTTATGGGAACCATGTGGTTGCATTGTACTGACGATTGCAACACAACTTCCTTTGGGAGAGAGAAAGAGACAATGAGAGCGAGAGAGAGAGAAAAGAAAAAGAAAGAAGGATAGAGAAAGAAATACAGAAAGAAGGAGAGAGAGAGATAACCTAGCTACAACCCAGAGACGCAATCAACCGGCCAGCTTCGCTGTGTCTTGAGCTTTGCGCGGCTTAGTGCAAGCTTTCGCCGTTTTTGCCTTTTAAATCGACAAAGCCGTGCAGCCAAGAGGGGTATGGAACGGCAGGAACGGTTTCAGTGGATGAGGGAGTAGAACACTGAAGGCGGCGAAGCGGAATGGCAGAAATCATGTCTGCCTGCTTCTAAAAAAACACTTTGCTAAAGACTCTTTCGTACGGCGGGCGACGTGAAGGATCGGCTGTGGTTCCAGTCGTGCAGTCACTGTCGATAACCTAGGTAGAAATAAACTGACATGATTGATTGCAGCGTGAAATGCTTTGCCTTTACTTGTCCAAAACATTACACGACGGTTTCCCTCGTGTATCGTAAAATAAATTTTAAAAAACATAAAGCCTTCGGATGGATGTCTTCAGATACTTGCTAGTACATCCGCTGCATTTCAGCGATCCACAGACATTCACCGGCCAATCAGCGGGATAAGGAAGCTATCGGCTTACTTAGGTAATTACATTCGGTGGTTTCTGCATTACTTTTTTCTTGGAAGCGCCGTGTAACTTCATTTTGCAAAGAGCCGCTTAATAAATTAAATATTTCCTGCAACCTGAACCAAAATTAGTTTGTCTTTTCTATAAAAAAGTGGTTCCGAATAGACTTCGAAATAAACTTAAGGACTCAGACTTTAAAGCCGTAGTTACACATGCGTCAATTCCACATGTAACCAATACCGCTCAGCGTCCACAACATGGCATCCATTATGGAAATAGCTCAACGGCCCTACGAACCACATTTCCTTTATTTTTCGCTGTACCTCCGAGACATGAATTGAAGTTTCGGTTACGCAGGTGTACATTCAATGGACGAGTGTTGTTTTAGCTGCAGTCATGCGGGAAACCATGAAACCTTAGAACAAGGTGAGCAAACACCCTTTTACGTAACTTCGTTGCGCGTGGGCACAGTTCAATAGGTGCGCAGTGTTTCGCTCAAAATATACTATACGTGGGTGTCATCGGATGTTCCGTTTCGAAATTAAACTTTATTACGCGCTAAAGGTTATGCAAAAGTCAGGGGATGGTTAAATTGGCTCTTCTTATTTTACTGTTTTGTGGTAGGCGAAGCGTTGGAGTTTGCCTGGAGCCTCAGAAAATGAAAAAAAAAAAGACACTGCTTACGCTTTAAAAAAGCTGTTGTGCCCCATTTTAGGAGAATCTCGTTCCACGTTTATACCCGGTGAATAACATTATGAGGGGCATTCTATCTGTAGCGATTCACCAGCTATATTCAAATAGCATTGATGTCATGCCTACATATATTTGGCATACCTGTTTTGCCATATAAGCATGACGCGCTGATGTGGCACTTTGTAGAATTATGTTGCTTCAGCATTGAATACCACTCCGGATAATTCTCAGTGCTCTGTCAAACCGTATTATTACCATCACTGTGCCCTAGAAGGTTACAATGCCTGCTTTGCGAGGTTAAGATGTGATGCTAGTGTCATTTCTGCACGCACGCAATCGCGCAAACGCGGAAGGCTCAGCGTGGTCAATTACCCCAACACTCAGTAATACAGTGCGCACAGCGCCATCCACTCCAGAAGTCGCCGTTATAGCTCGAACATCTCGAGAGTTTCTTAAAATTGGCCGCTTCGTCACGCAGTGCACCGCACGGACTTGTCCAATACATGGAAATGTGCTCGAAATCGAATATGCGACACGCTAAATGCGTCGTCGGGCAAACTCCGTTTTCGCCGGTGGCTCCGAACAAAATCAATCCGCAGGCAGCCATATCCTATTCCTTTCGAAACTTGGCAGTCTCCGGGTATTGCAAAAATAATTGCGTCTTTTTTTTTTCTTCCTTTTTGCATAATAGTGCATGATTAATGCGTACTCGTCACTTTGACGTGGGGAGCTTTCCTGGTTTTGTGACGTCGCGAGGCTGACAAACGAACTGGGCGCCGGCCGAAAATTTTTGACTAGTAGCGGAGGGCTTTCGGACAATTGTGAAATATTTTTCTTCTGTTTTGTTAGACATAATCATGCGTAATCATTTTGCTTACGCGTCATCGTAACTTTCGCTAATAACTTTCGCTCTGAAATCTAAGGACATTCATTAAAATCGGACCAGCAAGACATTTCCAAGTTTTACGTGACTTCGAATAGGGAAATCAAAGTTGGGCCCTAGCTAGAGCTTGCTATTAAGTACGCACGCTAACTTTTCGCTTTAGCGTTGCAAGCCTTGCGTGGTCAGCGTGGCTAGCATAACAACATGGCAGCGCCACGGCCGAACGCTTCGATCTCAATTCGGCCATGTTGCCTTCTCTTCGCCGCAGCAGCAAAACATAAATGGCAAAATCTTTCGATTAGTCTGATCTCGCTTCGAGGACCAAATATTGCTCTCTTGTCGTCACTGTTGGCACCCGTCGTTTGTTCCGATGCTGAGGCTTAACAAAAGACGCAACCGTTGCCGCGAAAATGCTTTGATTTCTTTATACCAGGTGGCGGGACAGCATTTGGCGTTGGCGCTCCATTCGGCATGCGGAACGCTCTACAATTGGCTCTACTAAAGATCTCATGGATCGCAGTGCGTGGCCGTAGCCGATTAGGGTCCGTCACTACGTAAACTGCCAAAACGCTACGAAGCCTGTCTATTGAAGCGACGTAAAAAAATATGCCATTTTTGCCGGGAGGGCAGGGCATTGGCGGCCTTTTTTTTTTCTATGTGGGAACTGCAGCATTCTCGCATCAAGCACGTTCTGCTTCTGGTTCATGCCCCCTTACTGCATGGTCTTGTCAGCGTTTTCGCTCTGTAACGGCCTCCTGTTCCCGATCTGCCACGCTGTGACGCCTTTGGCGTTTCTGGCGCAGGGAGCTTCTCTGGCGCTGAATCGCAGCATTCACCGCACGTGCTGCTAGCGTTACACCGCTTTAACTACCATACGCCGCGTTTCGCTTGGCTGTCTTCATGATCAGTGACTCCGTAATCGGAGGCTTGTCAAGGGTGACAGAAAATGGTGGCGTTTTGGCTCTAGTATATATTCTAGGCGCTGTACTATAATAACACTGTCATTGCTTCTGTTCTCTCTCTTTCGCCGACCGAAGTACGGATATAAAACCGGTGCTGCTGCACTACATCAAACAACTTTGCCTGACAGTACAGCTAAAGTGACGACGACGAATATATTCCATACAGTACTAAAGTTCTTCTACCACCACAGTTGCGCATACTTTGTATTACATTCTTTACAATGTTATTCCTCGGAATTTTGAGAATGACCAGCCCACAAAGAAATGTCGCTAAACAAAGCACCGACAGCGCATGCCTTTTATGTTAACTCTGCTCATTCGTAAATATTAAAAGTGCGAAACAAAAAATAATAACAGTCACTTTAGCATACGCCAAAGATGGTGAACGCGAAAGCCTGCGCACTCAAGAGACATTCATAAAATTACTTGACATTGTCGTTCGAATGCGTTGTTACATAACGGTCACTTTAGCATACGCCAAAGATGGTGAACGCCGAAAGCCTGCGCACTCAAGAGACATTCATAAAATTACTTGACATTGTCGTTCGAACGCGTTGTTACTTCTTATTACTTGTCTTTCCGCCCGAAGATCGTGGGTTCGAATGCCTTAATTGACGCTACCTTAATTAACTGTGCCTTAATTAAATTCGCCTTAATGCCAAAGGGGGTGAGTTCGACTCTCACGTAAGCTCGATGGTTTGACTTCCACCGAAAGTTGTGTCTTCGAGTGCATGAATTAACCCTATCTTAACACGATGACGATGGTGACGCGCACACCATCACAATTGTTGCGTGAGCGTTTGCATATAGGTAAGACACGATGCCAGGTCGTCGTCGTGTTCGATTTCGCTTCGAGGTCGTGGTTTACGCTCAAGGACATTGAAGGTCGACTGAACGATGAAACATATCAGGCTTTTCCCTTACTAACGGAAGATTGGCCCACGCAAGAGGCCGCGTTTCTACCAGAACACTCGCCTAAGTGTATAGCGTTCGCCGCCAGCGATTCCCGGCTAACATAACGATTGCATAAGCTGCGTTTCCCGGTAAGCGTGAGAAGCAGTCAGGTATCGTTGAATGCTGTCGCGTTCCGATTTTAGAGGCGAAGCTTAAGCGTCCTCCAAATTTCTTGCTGGCAGTTTACAGGACCAGGAAGACATGGACACCAGAAAGCCAAAACTAAGAACAGCAAGTAAGGGAAATCCTGTTCCTCAGCAAGCTTTTACAGCGAAACCGTATATGGCTAACCGATTCGTGTGTCTTTAACTTGTGCGCAGAAGCTATCATCATCAGCAATAGCTCGAGCGTCGTCGTCTTCTTCCCCAGCTGGCACGCTGGCGTCCCTCAGTGCAACCGCGCGAACGCGCTCGCGCCACTGCTCCCGCGTTCGTCGTCGTCGTCGTCGTCTCAGCTGGCTCCGTTGCCGCTCATCATTCCAGCGTGGAATTTCACTTCTCTCTTGTCGTCGTAATGGGGAGGCCGCGTTTACGGGGGTATGAGTCATTGCTTAAGCGGGTATATGAGCCATTCATTGTCTTACCTGTCTTATGATCACTTATATCATAAAGGCAATGAGACACATGCGACGTGTATACTGAAGCTATATGAGTTGAAGTGGTTGTTGAAAAACCAAAAAATAAAAAAAGGAAAGAAGTATCTTAGAGTTCATCCCAACCAGGCAGATATCTGCCGAATGTTTACCTTCGTATCACGAACTTGCACGGCTCGGATGTAAAGAGTTGGCCGTTGTATTTAAGGCACAAAGTTGGGCTAGCTGCAATTGACGCAGACATATGTTGCAGCGTGTAAGGAATAACGACAGAAAGCACAGAGAAAAAAATACGACTGGACAGAGAGAACAGTCTTTTTCCTTACATGCTGGGACATCTCTGTAGCTGTTGTATATTGCTCAATACTTCAAGAAGAAGCTTTACAAGTTAATGGTTATTATGAAGACCTTTTAATTGTTATTTGCCGTTTGCATTGAAGTTACGAGAAGCCCTAAACATCAGTTGAAGGAACCGCGTTGCCCTGCGGATATTTCTAACAACACTCCATGAAAAAGATATATATATATTATATATATATATATATATATATATATATATATATATATATATATGAACATAAGGTTCACAGCGTAGAAGTCCACGTTAATGTTTATTCAAACAGAATAAACAACACATATGAGCAGAGAGAGAGAAAAAAAAACGTTCATTGAACTAAATAAACATACAAATTGGTCCTGTACCAGGGTGTTTAGTTGCAAATGACGTCAAAGTGCGTAATAACAGTGTTTCTATGTCAACGACCGCCTCACAGCACTGTCAAAGCACCGCCGTAGTGTAATGCTTCTTTCATTTACTGTAGGCTGCCCATTCGCAGACGAAGCAAATGGAGTTTTATGTGGCTGAACGCATGACTGGAACTTTAAGACACGGTAAACTTATTACGCGCGTTTCACGTAAGTGTTCAAATGTTGCACACTCTTTTATTCATACACATGTCTCGCCGACAGAGATACAGCAGTCTCAACGTAGCAGACCCTGAGCATCTGCAGTGGTCTGCTTTGCAGCGTCTGCAGGTGGGGCTAATGAGCGTTGTCTGTATTCCAAAAAAAAAAGAACACTAGAACGCCGCACATTAGCTGCCTTCCGCCTTCTGCAAGCATTGCTTGTGCTGCAGTGCTAGCTCCAGCGCAACAGCTCATACAGGACGACAGCTTGACCCACGAATTAGTGTCGATGAGCGCACGCTTGCTGTTCGTAATGAAGCATTGAATCAGGACAAAATATGCCTGTAGATACAGTGAGCTATAAGTATTTCTAAATTGCACTGCCTTGTCAATACTAGACCGCGTGCGAATCAATTGTTTCATTGTAAACGTTTAACACCCAGGACGTTGCAACACCATATAAGTTAAAAACTACCGGCAAGAGTAGTGTTGCTTTCCCTAATAAGCGCTTCCGCGCTTGCATTGCTGAACAAAGTTCTAAATTAACACGAATGCACTAGTATTAAACAGCAAGCAGGTAAAGTCGATGTGATTACCATTAGGATTGCGTTTCAGGACCCCTTAAACGCACACGCGCCAGGCAATATCATCAAAGAGTGCCGTATGAGCGAGAAAACTCATTCTTATCATTGCGAACGCTGTCAGGCGGATGAAACACCTTGGTTTGGATGGCAAGGAGAGAGGCCTGGGGAGGGGTGATGGTTGGGGGACATTGCAGCAGGCCATATTTATAGTCATTTCACGGAACCAACATGACAACACCTGCGACACGCTGCCGGCAGGCGCAGCGTCTTGCACAACGCACCCATTTGGTTTTCCACCACTGACGCCTCGCTGTGCTATCTCGCCGTTTTTCTCCTGTTTTTCACCGCTGCTGCCCATCGTTTTTCCCGCCAAACTCATTCCTCTTTCGTTTCTTCTTTTCTCGAACTGGGCGAGTTTTTGTTTTACTTGATTTCTCCTCGTCCCTCAGCTTCCAACACTCCCTCCTCCCCTCTCTCCTTTCTCTTTGCCAGAACGCCAGCGGCGCGCTTGTTTCGACGGGCAACGTCGTCTCACCTGTGGTGGTGCCAGGTCAGGGGATCGATGCCGTCCATCAAGCGGCGAACTTACGCTTTGCTGGGTCCCAACCTCCTCTCGCATTCAGCGGTTCCCTTTCTCAGCGCGGTCCTAACCTCCGCTCTGCGTCAGTTTTCCGCCCTTCTGCCGTCTCGACCGACGGCGTCCTTCTTTTTCGGCAATCCTTCGCCTCCTCCTGCTTTCCGCTCCGTTAGGCGTTTCCTCTGGACTTTCTTTTCACATCCTTTATTTCGAGGCTGTTACTATAGTGGTGGCATCCTCTCGGCCTGGCTTCTTTTTTTTACATCAGGGACGACGTCACATGATCTGTTCTTGCTGCCTATCAAAACACCGCTCTCCCTGTTTATTTGGTCCTCATGCTTCTCATTATCTATCTATCTATCTATCTATCTATCTATCTATCTATCTATCTATCTATCTATCTATCTATCTATCTATCTATCTATCTATCTATCTATCTATCTATCTATCTATCTATCTATCTATCTATCTATCTATCTATCTATCTATCCCTGTCTTTGTGTCTGTCTGTCTGTTTGTTTAGCAGTTTTACTTTAGCATCGTTTCTACTAACCAAATACACATGTCTGTTAGATAACCTTAAAGTGATCACTCCCATTTCTACTTCCCCTTTTGTGCATTTCTTCCTGGTCACATCGCTTCTCTTGTGCTTTTGTCCAGCAATACTTGCGATGACTGAGCATTGCACTGGACATAACGGCCGTCCGGACCATTTGCGCATTGCCATACAGCGCTCGCGACATTAGGCGCAAGGCAGTATCACGCATCTTCTATATACGTATCCATCCGTTTCTTTATATAAGTTTTCTCTCTCTCTCTGTCTCTCTCTCTCTCTTTCATCATTGCTCTACGTCACTTTTTTCCTGCCATTTGCTCCTTCTGCAAGAAGAAGCCGCAGAGTAAACTTCGTAACCTCAAGTGGAGCTCCCATGGCTCTCTTTTAAACATATTTTCTCTCTATAGGCACATGTATGTTTGCGGCATGCATAGGTGGAACATCTTCCTCTTCTCAGTCCTTCTCGCCGCATTTCCTCTTTTTTTTCACATCTTCTTCCTACACTTTTCTTGAGTTCATTTACTTATTCAAAATATTTTTTCTTCTCCTTGCAGAACTTCGTCGGCGCGGATGACGCTTGCATTGATTGCTCAGAAGAGTTCCTAGCACTCGTAATTTGAGCTCGCCGCAATAGACGGCTCTTCCCTTGATTTGATAAGCAGAAGTAGGCGCGTCAATGCAGCTTGATTCGTGCCTTTATTGTACGAGAAAAAGAAGATTGGCGTCGCTTTTTTTTTTCCTTGCGTTGACGTAAACACATCAATACCGGCCGGAATCTTTAGCGAGAATGACGCCAGGTTATAAACAGAGAAGCGAACGACGAGCTGTTGCAGAAGGCACCCGTTCGCGGCGTCCCATAATTTATTCCCCCCACCGAAACATTGTTTAGCAGCGCGCGCAATTGCGACGCGGGAACGCCTCCCCGAGAAATTTTTGTCGATTGCGCGTCCTCCTCGCGAGTCAGATCTGTTGGATTATTCAGCAGCGTTGCCGCATCGCCATGGCTGCTGAAGCGAAACAGACCTTGACAGGAAAACTGACACAATGCAAGTTTTGACGAACAAAGTTTGCGAGCAATAGGAGGAACAGGCGAGATTCAGAAGGACGTGCGCGCCATGAAAGGTGGAAAGTTTGAAAGTTTGAATGCATTAGTATGGTGTTCCTTGAACATGTCTGCTGGGAACACAGCCATGTTTCTAGAGCTCGGTTCCATTCTGTATTAAACAGGCATAGCTTTGGTGGCAATCCTGTAGTTTTGTTACGTTTATTTTACTGTTAGATGTTACCAGAGGAAGTAGCGGAAACGTTGAATTATCAATGACGCAATGAAAGATATAAGCAATAATGGTGCTTAAAAGGAGCATTGCAAGGAGCGCAATAGCGTCATTTTTTGCTTTTGAGATTTCAGACTTTGGATGCCGGTATCATATCTGGCGAAAATTTAATGCACCGGAAGTACATTCAAGAATTCTTAGGGCAAGAATGAACAAACACTTTGGCTTCATGGTGCACGTGGCAGCCTTGTTGCCTAAATTGTCCTCATTCTAAAGCTCACTATCAAGCATTTAGGGAAAATTAATACATCAATGCTTGATTAGTATGCTGCTCGCAGTGTCATTAGAATTAGCTGACGGCCTTGCAGGCCTTCCGACCTACCTTCCTCGAAATTCACACAGCGCGCGGCTGAAGAACTGTACCCAGACGTCCTTCAAGGTGCTTACGACACATCACCATTATGCTACATTGGTCTGAAATCGGGAAATAAACGAACACAGAGTTATCGAGGACTGTAAGCACTAACAATTAACCAGTAGGTAAAAGCGTGAAGGAAAAATAAAAGGTGTCCACGTTACATAATTAATTGACGAAGTTGCGTTCACCCATCGAGAGCAGAAAGCATCTCTATTTGTCTTCTTGCCTGTTGTGTTTTAGATAGATAGATAGATAGATAGATAGATAGATAGATAGATAGATAGATAGATAGATAGATAGATAGATAGATAGATAGATAGATAGATAGATAGATAGATAGATAGATAGATAGATAGATAGATAGATTATATTTATTATCCAGCGGCTGCGAACATCCTAATGGTCTACTCGGCAATCGACGCATTATTAATTCCTTCCATAATACCCGCGATAATTCCCACACTAGTTAAATTAGGGGTTTTACGTGCCAAAATTGCTATCTGATTATGAGGCACGCCGTAGTTACTCATTATCAACGTAGGCCAAACGCCGTAATGGGGGACTCCGGAATAGTTTGGACTACCTGGGGTTTTTTAACCTGCACCTAAATCTAAGTACATGGGTGTTTTCGCATTTCGCCCCCATCGAAATGCGGCCGCCATGAACGGAGAGATATTTCTGGGCATACGTAATATACGTCACGTTATCATTCCCTGTCCCTACTGGGTTGCCTTTTTGTACTCAGCTAATCAATTGCCCTTCACTGCTCCCAGCCACCTTTTATCTCCGCCTTTGTTTGAACAGATCGAACGGTCTGGCAAGATAAGATAAAAAGGTAGATCAGAAAGAAAGAAGAAAGAAAAAAGAAAATAAAGAAAGAAAGAAAGAAAGAAAGAAAGAAAGAAAGAAAGAAAGAAAGAAAGAAAGAAAGAAAGACATAACCGGTACCAAATTCTTTTTACGATGTTTCACCGCGTGTCCGTTCTAAACGACATTGGGTAGCATTGGTTTATTTCATTTTCATTTTTTTTGCTGCTGAACCAATGAAGCACGTGTTTTCACCCTATGGCTGTTTTCAGCATTACCATTTTGCCTGCTTGAGTGACTTTTTTTTTTTATGGCATCAGAAAATTCAAGTCTGGCCGGCATGGCAAACCTTCGTTAAACACGCGCAGAAGGTGTCCTCTTCAATGCCGATGTGCAACGCGTCATTAAATCGAACCGGTTGTTTCATTAAACTATGCACCCAGCCAGTGTCTCTTCGACTAAGCTTGAGATGGCTGGTTTCGCTGTAATAACGTATTTTTGTTGTTGCTGCTGTTTTCAAGCCAGCGTAACGTCGAGCTCTAAATCTAACCAAATGACTTGTCAACACTCGTCATTTTCCTTGTTATCTGCAATATAAAACCACTGTAGTTTTACGGCTCAAGTTGATCGAAAGAGACTAATAAACGTTGGCCGCTTTCTGCCATTCTTTGTGCCCGCAGTGTTTACTGTCGTGGCTTAATTGTGTCAGCGGTGCTGTAAAAGAAGCCGTCGTTAAACGATAAACCGGCATTGAAAACTTTGGGAGAGGTAAAAAAAAGCACGAAGCGTTACGTGCTATTCATACTGACAATAGCGGGAAGCTTCACCGAAATACAGCGATTCGACGTAGGGACAACGAGACACAGTCGCAGAAATTCGGTGCGATCTCGCCTAGAGAGGTCGTGGCACGCGAATCACTGTTGCGCTACAGGATGTGGGTCTGGTTACAAGTCGAGGGCCTTGGCTCAAATGAGGAAACACTTCGTTTTACTTACAACAGCACTTTATACTTAGTGTTAGCACTAGTTCGTGAAGCTTCTTTCCTGAAGCCTTTCGTATGTCATATATGCCTCAGAGATATGCACCCTGGGTACATTTTACTAGCGCTAAAAAATTCATTACAAAATGCAGTTACTTGGATCCTATTGTCTCAACTATTTCTTGTTTCATATGTCTAATCCCTGAAAAAAAGAAAAAGAAAAAAGGAAAACGACGACGCGAAAAGAACATTTATGCGCAGAAATCTCAGGAGCTACCCGAGTCATTGGATGAGTGAAATATAGATGGCGCCACAATGCCGTACCACAGCAAACGCACACGATTGGCTAAGGTCTGTAGTATCTGCGCTGCGCATTGGTGTCGCAAGTTTGTCAACGTGCACTTGTAGCTAAGATGGAGGAGCAAACGCGTGTCATTGTGTAAATAATGAGAGCGATGCCAACACACAACAGTACGATATTAGGGACGGTGCACGTGGTGCGTTTGGCACAAATTTGAAGTATGGCTGCGAAAAGGCTTAAATTATGCGGGTCATTCACAAACAGCCGTAAAAGCGTCATCTTCGTTACACACATTAATAATGGCCAACATTATTTGTTTGGTTTTCGTAGTTCGCAAGAAACATTCGCTGATGTCAATGAAATCATATGTGCATGCGCTAGTTATCTCTTTCAGTGCACATGTTAATAATTCAATTGTTTTCTAGACTTGCTAATAGAAATGCCATAACTTTACTATACCATTTGACACTATTATCTGAACGATTTCGAAATATGCTTGCTATAAGAGGCCCGCAATGCAAGTTGTTTTTCTTCTTATCTCCATGGCCAATCTTACTGGCAACAGAGAAAAAATAAGAACAGCAGCTGATGTTAACAGAGAAATGAAAGCGAAAGGTAGATAATATGCCGATTGGATAACTTAATGCTTCAGGCTACGATCAATGTGCTATCTGGATGAGGCTAATTGGAACGACAAGGAAAGTATATCACATTTTATGCCTAATTACTCGAAATCGCAATGTGCACACTGCGGCATAATCGCGGGGTGTAATCGGTCCATTCCTTAATTCCCAAAACTAGCCGCCTGTGAATGAGGCACGCCAGGCGTCACGCATACTGACAAATATTGAAATTGGAATGCGCCTTGTGGTCTGTTTTCTCGTGTTCTCGTTTCATTTCAGCGCGGTATTTCAACACCTTCTTTTTTTTTCTGGCATTAGACGTTTCAATAGAGACGATACACTTGACCAAGCCACGGCACTCTGACATTGACGTGATCTGTAGTGAGCTTGAGCACCGAGTCGGATTGGCTGTTAACTCGGCGTTTGCTCGATTGCACAAGCCGAGGCTCAAGACACAGGGGGAACGCGCTTAATGAGTAGGTCGGCCTGCCTTACATCATTCTGGACGCCGTGATGTTTTGGCTGAGTGCCTTCGAGTTTCTTGCGAAACCCAGTTTCGAGAATCTGCGTGGGAGCCTATAGCGGCTTGTTAGGAGTTGGCCTGCACGTGCTACGGACTTCAAAGAACACGGGTGGTGTGCTTGGTTGTAGGAGCTATTCCGCGAACGGCGGCCCACGAGCGTTCTCGAAGTGAGTTGTCGTAAGTATAATTATGGCGAGATCTGAGCGAGAAGTCACGTGATTCGGGAACGACCTGCTGCATTTCAGCGGCCGGCTGACCTGCCAAGTTTGGCGTTGCTTGAAAGAAGATGCACGCGTACACAAAACGGCAAGCCTGCGCTATTTCGAGCCAGTTGCCTTTGCTTTGTCCTTTCCCATGACACCGCAATATTGAGACGCTACATCTGCTTGGTCCTGTTCCTGTCAATGACTTGGCGGCCAATAGATTTTTTTCTCAACCACTCGATGGTAAATTTTTCTTATGACCACAACAAGTTGTTCGTGGGATCCACACCGTAATGCAGAGAGTTGGCTCTAGAAAGCTGGCTTGGAACAGCGGAAGATACAGCACGGCTGGGATGATTTTCGATTAGACGAATTAAATTGGCGCCGCACGTAGGCTGTAAGCTTGGCGGTCGTTGTCGATATCAAGTGTTATGTTTTCAATTTGATCTCAATTAATTTTGTTCGGACGAATACTACAGTTCTGTCCATGACAACGTCGACAGCGTTGCTATCCCGATGTCAAGAGCGGATGTAGCAGGAAAGCTCAGCGCACTTACACGCAAGCTTACGTTGGCCCAATAGAATTTCAGTGATAGTTTGCAAACCAGCGCCTTTGTTTCCTTGATCCCTCACAAAATGCACGCTTTTCAAAGTGCTTACCACGGCCCGACGTCACTCTCATGTGTCGTCTATGACTCGAAGTATAGCATTCACAAATGCCTACTCGTTCCTCTTGGAAATAGCCACAACTCCTGAATGTTATGCGTGTGGTCACAAAGGAACCATTGTCCGCCTAATTTATGTATGCTCTCAGTTCAATGCGCAAGAATATCTGGGTGACAACATCGATGACTGCAGTATGACGACTACGGCCCGACAACGACGTCAGCGACGAAGACGGATTCATGACGACGATGTAAATGCTCGAAATAAGCTAGATGAGGACCATCGTTCTGAACGGTTGCGTAATACCGAAGAGGACGCAGCGAGACATCGTTATTTCTGGACGACAAATAGAGAATTTTGCGTTTGTTACCTCGTCATAAGGTAAGACGCAAGGAAAATATTGCCTTCGCGGCACGTAATGTCTGTCGTTTCCGCCACGAATGGACAGGGAGCAGTACTAGTTAGAACAGGAAGTAAGAAAACGAGACATCGGTTGCCGTGTCATAATACTGCACATTCAGCGCCTTCAGCGAAGACATAACAAATACTAGGAGTGAACAGCACTGAACAAACGCGGTGGTGCTTGTTGTGCTCGTCGATCACGTTCCCCTGCCTTAGCGTAATCGAGCAAGCAACGCGTTCTTTCGGCATCATTGCGACACTTAGTGAAGAAATCCCCTCTAATGTTGCGCTGCTATCCATGATTGTGCAGTTCCGCTGAATCACCGCGTACTCATAGAATGACCGCTGTTTCTGTTTACATGCTTTGTGTCGGGCGACGAGATGGATCTTCTAAGAGTAGTCATCAGAATTAATGATATAGTAGACCGTGTACCGGCATTGCAATGGTGTACTACAAGTATTTGTCAGTTGTATTTATTTTTGGGAAAGAGAAAATGATCATCCAGCCTTCTGCAGCACGAAGTGACAAAAGGCAAACCAATAACCCGAAAGCCCGAAACATGGACTGAAAATTCTTTCGTTTTCATTTCATGAAGTGAAGAAAAATGATAAAAAAAATCATATAGTAAGTCATTTATTCTCAGTTTTATTTCGAATCACATCTATGCGTTGCTTACCAGAGGGACGTAACAGATTGGTAAAATTAAAATTATTTCTGCATTTACGCTCTTGATAAAAAAAAAGTCTCATTTGAAAGCTTAACTAAATGACCCCGTTCAGCAGTATTACGCAAGGGATAGGCAATTCGAATGCACGCAGAACGAAATAATAATTGCCCGATCAGCTAAGTTACCTTTCGAAGCTAAAATTTCGATTTTTTGTTAGAACAATTTCCCATATTTCGTAATTGTGGATTCTGCGTTAATTTCGTTCACTAGTGATTCTTCAGATGAGTGCGCAAGAACCCCAGCACATGAGGGCTTTTCCACACGCCACTGCAAAATCACACCACCGTGGAATTGGTTCAAACTTGCTGTCTTGAAAGCAGCGTCAAATACAGCCATATTCAGGTGAGTTGGCTCAGTAAAAAGAAGCGCCAGGTCTCTCGAGGGCTTTTGCATCAAATGACTGTACGTTTTTAAGAAAGCTGTGCCCTTTTTTTGTTTTGTTTTTTGTTTTTTAACAGCGTAATTGGAAGGTGGCAACTAATGTGTGATAACTCTTTGTTATTCGGCCTGCGGAGTAAGCAAGAGAAAAAAATATCTAGGCGAAAGCCAAGCAAACAGAAAGTAGGAACAATAATAAGACACACACGCACTGCACACACACATAGAAACGCACGCATGGACACGCACACATACGTATAGAAACGCACACATAGAAATGCACAGAGAGCGATAAAGGTATAAATGAAATGCAATGATGGTAACTAGGACTGTGTCGAGTTAGCTACCCTGCACTGGGGAAAGAGAAAAGCGAGGAAGTCATTTTGAAATGGAAAGAAGGTCAATACTTGATGCGAATGGAGTCATTGGAGTATTAGCATCAACTGTGTTGTACCACAGGACGGTCGCTCAGTCCGGTTGACTTCAGGAATCGTAGCAGTTCTCTCACGGCTTTCTGCAGCTGTGTTTTGCGTAATCGTAGTTCCGATATCTTGTTCTGTGAGAAAGTTCCTGGGATCAACTTGAATCTCGTCTCAGATACAAGCAACGTACATTGTTTTGTTAGAAAGGACACGTCATCGCATTTCAGTGGTTGTCTGGTCATTGCGGTATCTCTTGCAGCGACCTCGCTGACGAAGCTGATCGAACAGTAAAAGAAGGGTCACAATTTTCGTTTGCATACCTTTACCAAGAACTGCCGCAGCCCAGCACCTAAGCAAGCTAGCATGTGATATGACTTTACAGAAGCACGTAGAACTCACCCGATATAGCATTCACCTTCGTTTGCGCTCACTCGACCCTTCCATGCGACTGCGCTGATTGTCTGGCCTTACCCGATGTGCAGAAAGACTTTGTTGATTGTGCCCGGGCGTTGCATCCACCAAAGCTTGCTCATCCTTCATAGGAATGACCGATAACGCCGATTGCTAAGCGTATACGGTTGCGAAAAAAAAAATTGCAGAACACCTTCTATGCCACTGCCCGTCTTAAGAAGATAAAATGCCTAGCGCAGGCACCACTCTAAAACCAGCTAGGCGGAACACTAATGAAAACTGGAGTTTTGTTTACGTCGTCGTAAACGCGAACTTGAAATTGATCGGAGAGAGCGAGCACGTGGTTTTTCTTCACCTTCTGTTTTCCTCCTCTCCGCGAAACTACCTCACTTAACGAGTCCCTCAGAGCCCAACCTAGTGTCGCGCTCGCGCCTAGATACCCCTCCGGGCTTCGTGGCGTTTTTAATTGTGTTTAATTACCGCCGGCTCTCATTGGAAAGCGATGGCCCCGATTTCCTCACGAGTGCGGGCGCAAACTTCGCGATCGGATCGGCTGCGAACTGCGTCGGCGAGGCGGAGTGTTGAAAGAGGAGGAGAGTGTTTGCTCTTGCGCAGAAATACCGAAGGGGGGGGGGGGAGGGGAGGGGGGGGGGGGGAGCTGCCCGAAGCTTGTGGCTGGGACGCGTGGGTCGATCGCAAAGTTTTAAATTACGCCACCTTTTCGCGCCGTCTTCAATTTGAAGCCCGCCTGCAGCGCACTGTGATGCCACGTCTTGGTGTTCTTGTTGCCTCGTTCACGATCGTTCGATTCCACGCCCACCGACTCTGCGCAGATTGCCTGCCGGCTATGACTCTGTTTACGATCAGGCGGCGGTTCGCGCCTTTGGACTAAACAGGCTCGTTGTGCCCGAGGCAATCCTTTCTACAAACTGTTGTTTTGGCGATTAACGACGCAGAAAGAGGGTGCGCTGCTGTGGGCTTCGCAGAACCGAATTTTTCCAAATTGTCTAGACTGCGTTTTTTTTTTTAGCAGGCTTTTGAAGTTCGGTGTTGTTTTGGATACGTCTTACCTGGGCTACTTCGCGGGATTTCGATGCGTGTGAAATGAAGAAAAAATGGCGCTCGAATAGCTCGATTTAGGTTTACCGCGAAGGACCTCAGGTGGTCAAAATTAATTCGCCCCCCTCCACTGCAGTGTGTCTCTTATAGCCCGGTATTTCGTTCGGTTGTAAGACTCAATAAATCAATCAATCAACCACTCAATCAATCAATCAATCAATCAATTAAACAAGTGAGCACGTCAGCCGGATCCCCGAAAGCACACCTTGATGAATCCGCCGATTTTCTATATGGAGCTTGCGCTCATCGGTACAGCAGTGGGTCCTGGCAGCAAGGTTCGACTGGTTCCGTCCCTACGGCCTGTTTCTTCATAGGTATGTGGATACAAGAAAATGGAAGAAACACCTAAGCAATAAACAGACTAGAAGCCACGACCAACCAAACTTGCAGGCCGCCCGAAGACTTGCACACCGGGCCCCAGCGCAGGCATTCTACTCCCTGTCCAAAAAGCGAGACTTAACCACATACAGAGAAATTCTACAACGCTATAAAACGGGCAGGAGAACCCTTCCTTCCCCCCCATAGATCTCTCACAAAGAAGGAAGAAGTAATCTGGCGAAAACTGCAGACGGGTACCTTCCCAAACCCGTATATCCTACACAAATGCAATCCTGAGGAGCACTCTTCGAAATGCAAGAACTGTGAAGGCATAGCGTCCCTAAATCACATGCTCTGGGCTTGCCCAGCGCTAAACGGTCTACATGGGAACAAAGAGTCATGGTAATGCTCCCTTCATAGCCAGGAAGAACAAGCCCAAAAACAAGCCACCTGTCAAGCCCAGGCCGCCGCCGGAAGCCAACTGATTCCGGCCGACGTCTAGGGGGAGGTAGACGGTGAAAGGGGGCGGTGCGTCTCACCCCGATCACCCATACTCTCTGACGGGTGCAAGTAAAGTGCTTTCTCTCTCTCTCTCTCGGCAACTGCGCGCATGTGAATGACTTCGTCTTAACAGCATCAACGGCGCATGACCACCATCACGGTGGCTACGTTTGTGACGCACCGCCTCTCGGCAAAGACTAGCATCAATTGCTCCCAACCCCACCTACGTCATCCCATCGGGATTTAAAGCCACTCGCTCTCGTCGTACTTTTTCACTGGCACGTAAGCTGGACCCCGAAAGCACCTTGATGAATCCGCCGCTTTTCGATGTGCAGGTCAGTAGCCGAGCTGTGTCTGTTAAAACTAGTGATCCATTTCTGGTTTTTATTTTTGTCCAGCTGGCGCGCCCAAACAGGCTACGATTGTTGTGTACTGTTATACTTGACGTGTTTTATTGTTGTTTATGCTGAGCGGTGACGTTGAGTCTTTTCCGGGGCCAAGCAGCACGGAACATTTAGCTCGGCTACTTGAAGGGCTGAGCAGCGTTCGAAATAGGCTCGCCGATATTGAATCAAAGTTAACGGAAGTCGAAGCATCGCCTCAATTAATCAAAGAAGCCAGTGCTAGGATCGCAAGTCTCGACTCTACCATCAGATACTCGCATGCTAAGCTCGTTCACTTCGAATATCGGTGTGGGCCGATCAATGTAGTGGTGTTTCGCGTTCCGAAAACGACTGATAAAGCTGCAGACAATCTTGTCGGTGGCGTAGTCGCTAGCGTGTTCTAGAAAACGTTGGGCGGTGGTTTAAACTCCGCCGAAAAAAATTCCTATGCTTGGATGATGGGAACATGGCAAATCACAACCCGTAATTATTACATTTATCGACCACAGTGAAAAATTTAATGTACTGAACAAGTGTTTAAGGTAAAAGGAAAAAAAACTTTTCCATCTTAGCAGATATTTCCTGCGCCCACACGGCATAAAAGAAAACACCTGTGAGAGAGGACGTCAGAAATCAGAAAAAAAGAAAGGCATTAAACATCAAGCTTGCACATGACCAAAATAAAGACTAACAAGCAGCTTGAAAGGCATGATAGAATAAAATGATCCCCGTGGGTTCAGAAGCTAGCGAAGAAACCCCGCGCATGATGAATCAACCATGCAGACAGAAAATTATTTCAATTCTTAGACATTCAGCGTCCATAGCATTATGGGAAACTTTAACGACTTATAAAGTATTGTGTTCACGTGTAACCCCCAAATAGTGATAATAACCTAAACCTTGCCTCATCCAGATTTCGCCAACGATGAGGCCACGCCGGAAGGTTACAGGATTTGTCGTTAAGATCTGTCGTTTTTTATCGTTTTCAAGGAATCGTTAGAAGCCTAAAGATCAGCCGATATACAGGGCGTCGAGTTCGTTATCGAACATTTCGTCCTTAAAAAGAAACCACTGAATAATGTTTCTATAGGCGGCATTATCATATCTGATAAATGACTGATCCCGCAATCATTCAACGATGTTTTTGCAACGATGTTACTGACCATGTCGCTAATTCGCCGCATTTCAATGCGTTCTTGACCTCGACTCAAAGAAAAGTGCAGCTCTTAGGAGCCTGTTGCTGCGTTGAGCGTCGGCTCCCTTGGCGTAACCGAGCGAACGAGCACAGCGAAAGCGTCCGATGAAAGAGCAAACGCGGAGCGCATCGGGGGATGAAAGACGGCGATAGCGAAGAGTGGGCGAGGAGGAAAGTGGAGGAGCAGGCTACAGTGAAATCATGGACCCCTCATGAGGCGGAAAGTGGGAGAGGATATTATGGCGAAAGGGTGAGGCGGAAAGCAGAGTGCCGCACGAGACTACGAGATGGTGCCATAGTAGCGTGCATCATGGATGCACCGATGACGTCATTACTAATACGGCATGCGGCGAGCCAACACCACCTAGATATCAAAAGGCCTACACACTCCGATCTGTGACGTCATGCTACCTGGCCCGAAATTTGTATTGCCAAGGCTGGCGTGACGAAAGCGGTGTTGTTTTCGTCACGCAACACCGTCACGCAATCACTGCTGCTTACGCGGGAGCATCGCCATTAGAATCTATGGCAGTCGGGCCAAGTAGCATGACGTCATGATCGGAGTGCGTAGGCCTTGTGTTAGCTAGGTGGTTGCGGCTGAGCGCTAGGCTAATGAGTCCACCGATACCATATATGGAAACAAAGCGATGTCGCGTGCTTCGGACCCACTGCGCATGCGCTACTTCGCCCGCGTCGCCGCCGCTAGAGAATGCACTCTACGCGAGACACGCGTTCCCGCGTTCGCGCTTTGTTTCTGAACAATGCGCGACGGACCCGGTGGAATTCAAAGCGCCAGAAGAGCTGCGCTCAAATTTTTCATTACGGAGCATCGTAATCGTCGGTGATTTCTTTTACAGGAACGCTGTTAAACTCTAGCCCCCCTTGTGCATCCGCCGTATGCGCTCACACGGGAAGGGTACCCTGGCCAGCTTACGTTTGCATCACGTCGCGTGGACAGGAATGCGTGCGCCGATCCCGGAGATTGTGCAATACCGGGCCGGCCCGCGGTGTAGGTGAAGTAGGCTTCAAGCACTCCGCCAACTTCAAAAATTAAGTTCAATATCTTGGGTCCATGTTTAACCACATATGTTCGGTGTTGTTAGAGAAACGCTATATATATAAAGAAAATACACTTAGTACAGGAAGTTGGCCTTCATGAGCTTTATTTGTGTTAAATCCTGTTTGACGAATAATCAGAGGGGGGAAACGATATGGCGACGGCGTTTGTGCACGTGGCCGGCGCGTCTGTGGTTATAACATCACGCGCGTCTGAGGTGCGGCGCGGCTAGAGCAGTGGTTGCGGTAGAAGCATGAGCAGTGCCGTGACCGGGGCGGCGATTGTGTAGGCGTAGTGTGGTGCCGTATGAAAAAAAATGTGTGATTTCATGGTAGCAAACTGGATATCTACCTTCCGGTTAACCTCCCTGGCTTTCGCATCTCATTTAGCTCTCTCTCTCTCTCTCTCTCTCTCTCTCTCTCTCTCTATATATATATATATATATATATATATATATATATATATATATATATATATATATATATATATACAGGGTGCTTCAGCGAACACTTTCAAAATTTTTTAAAGGTTGCCTGTGGCAGATAGCGCAATTCTGGTCAATGAGCTGGTCTACGCGAAGAGGCGGACATTACTTGCACACGAAATTGAAATGCATAATCGACTAATTACCAAAAATACACTAATTATGTTTTTAACTAATTATCTGATGGCCCATATGGCAATTTACAAATTGTAGCCATGGAGTTCGCAAGGCGGATCCACTTGGAACGAATTCTCAGGATGACACCACTTTCGAGATATTAATTTCCGAACTTTGCGGAGAAATGCATTGGCGTTCCAGTTACTTTTGCGCTTCAGTGCATAAAGCGACGTTTTGTTAAACAAGTAGGGGTAGTCCGGGCTCATTTCTCCGGTCCGCCGTATTTGAAAGTACGTAGCCGGCGACCGGTCGCGAGCACTCAGGACTCTATTTCTACGTCTCTGACGTTTGAGAAAGAGCTTCGCGTCGTAGTGCCGTACACCAGAGAGGCCTTGAATAACACTGAATAGTTACCGTCGCATCAACGGACTTTCCGTGCGGATTCACACTTACAGCGCGACTTCAGACGCGTCGTTAATTCCTTGTTTATTTGATACCTTTATCTCTTTATTCTGCTGGATACGGATTGGGTCTGAGAACTATAGGGTGACTAATGTGTCATTGTCAAATGAAGCACGTTTGGAACGAACATCTTTTTGATACATTCACGACCAACTGCATCCGTTTCTTCTGCCTCATTGCAATATTAATAAAAATCCTTTATTAGCACTTACGACTATACAGAATCAGTATTTATTGTCTTCCAACAACTACTGTTGGTGTGTTAACCAATATATATATATATATATATATATATATATATACCATGCAGAGTGCTTTCACTCCTCTTCCCTCCTCCCCAGTACAGAGTAGCAGACTAGAGCGCACTGGCTCAGGTCGACCTCTCTGTCTTTCCTATAAATAACTTCTATCTGATTCAAACAGCAAAGTTAATCGACGCTTTCTGCTCCGCCGTGATATTCCCTGTAGAAGTTTCAGTGGGCCCGATCTGTGTGCAGTGTGCATCCCAAGTTAAGTCCACTGAGCCGCGTCTACAACCTCGGCTTCACTTACCGCATGGTTCAGGCCGTTTCTGTTCGTTGTTGCTCAGAGCGGAACACGAAGGCGCGGCGGCGCCTCTCTGTCCAGACATAACAGCGTCTACTCCCGTCGTTTGAAGTCTGCAGCATTTCGTAGGTGCGTGCACGTTTACACTCGCCATCTGACGCTACTGGCGCAGGCGCCTAAACCCAATGCTACCTGAAAACCTGAAAGTCAATGCTACCCACAATGACGTGAAAACCACATTTTTTTTGCTCCACCATACACTCGCCGGTAAAAATTTTCCCGCTTCCAGAAAAATACACGCGCGTCCCTTGCGATCGGCGCTCTGTGTCAGTCTTGTCGAGATTACCCGCGCCGATTGAAAATTTTTAAGCTCCATACAGCCTGGTACACTTATTTTTGTGGGCAAGGCCGGCAGACAGCCTCTACAAGCTATTAAAAACAAACAGCGTTTTAAAGCCACAGATATCGTGAGAATGACCGATCTTTTACAGCACAGCGAAAGCTTGCGATGTGCGTCTTTGAGCCCATATAAGCCCATAAAACCCTTTTCGCCGCCTGGCGACTGCTGTAGAAAGTCGAGAGTTTGGCCACCTCTTTTATTCTACCACCGTGGTTGTGAGTGGCAGTCGCTAGCATCGCCAGGGCAAATTCTGTTCATGCACACAAATACCCAAGCAAATGGAGAGGAGGATGTTACGTTGGTAGCACAAATGGTGAAGCACCACCCGCGTAATGTGGAAGTTGTGGGTTGGGCTCCCACCTGAAGCAAATTATCTTTTCCTCGTTTATATCTCTATACCTTATTATTTCTACATTCGAATTAAACACAACGATTACTTCTCTCTATGGCATCTTTGGCTTCATTATCTATTTCTTCGAATGGTTGTGACTGATGATGATGATGATGATGATGATGATGATGATGATGATCCAGCTATTCATCCCATGGCATATTCGGGTGGTTGTTCGAGTACCAGGGCACTCTGATAAAGCTACAAACGCATTGTAAAAGAGAAGTGTTGATGCCAGCTTAATCGAGAGACAGAAGTCATAAGCAACAAGCAGGAAGGTTACCCAGGCTGAGCCCGGTTGGCTACCCTGCACTCGGGAAGGGAGAAAGGAGACTGAAAGGTTAGAAGGAAGAGAGAAATTCACACTTTGCACTGGTACACGCACACAATAAAGCATTCATCGTTCAGTGAATCCCAAGCGGTTATAGAGACTGGTGCATTTCAAGAAGCGCAGCTGCGGATTTGTGGCCTTATACATTGCAGACTAACGAGGCCACGGTCCCGAGAGCTTTGCGTCTGTGAAAAGTCGGTCATCTAAATGTCCTAAAGCTTGTCCGAAGGGCAATCCTAAGGTCTCTATGCTGATGATAAGAAAGCAATATGGCATCTTTCATACCCCGTTGCTGTCGTAATGCAGCTTTAACTATGTTTTTTTTTTTCATAACCTTTGTAGCCCGGCCATAGAGCCCTGTCAAACGACCACCCGAATATGCCATGATTTGTACCGCAATCAATGACGCCATTTCTCGGGAGGCGCGATGAATTTACGCTGTCAGTCGAATCGAGACAGCCCTGACGCGCGAATATTTCCGGTTGTAGCCGACAAGTCCAGCTGCACGGCGTCAAACGGAAGAAGCTGGGACACGACGGGGTAGCAAGGGCAGCGCACGCAGGCGACGACGGGTGAGAAAATGTCGGGTGCCATAGCTGCTCGACCCATATCAGCGGGTCCTGTCCACTGTGATGGATGACCCCGCATGGCGCGGGAACGCGGCGCGCGTTATGGACGCCAGTAGTTCTTCTTTTCCCCTTCTCTCACTCTCTCACGCATCCTATCGCACCACGCTAGTTGGCCCCTTAAAAGCGTCTGCCTGTTGTATACAGGCCTTTTGTGAAGTGGGTCCCTCGGCAAGATGGCCGCATTGCGACGGTCATTCTTCTCGGTAACCTCACTGTTGACCACAGGGCAAGCCCTTTTTTTTTTTCTTTCTTTGATCTGAGTGGGTAAGCCATCAGGTTTGGTTACTTTAGCCAGATGTTCTCATGGGGTTTAATGTTCCACAGGAACACTGCGTCGACGACTGACCCTGATTTGAGGGCTATGTCTTAATTTTGACCGCCCTACAGTGCTTTAACGTGCAAATAAATCTAACTACACTAAGTTTGTTTACGCTTTTCTTTTCTTTCTTTCTTTCTTGTGTGTGGTTAGACCGTCTTTGGTCTTCACAATGAAAAATCGCCCATGCGTGTAACTGCGTATTCGACGCTGCACGCGACTGCCAAGGCCAACCGACTCAAGTACCTCAAGCTTGCCATCGTGAACAACATCGTCAACTGCTCCTTTCACCTCGAGGCATGGCTTTCACATAATCGAGAAGCGTTTGATGGGGGGCTAGTTGGTAAGACATTTAGGAAAATTAAAACTGCGCTAAAACGAGACACGAGGACGAAGTGGACAGGACGATCGCAAACTAACAACTGGTTTATTGGAAAAGTACACCAAAGCGCTTGGTTTGTTTCAAAAAGGGTGGTGTACATTTCCAATAAACCAGTTGTTAGTCTGCGATCGTCCTGTCCACTTCGTCCTCGTGTCTCGTTTTAGCGCAGTTATAATTTTCCTAAATGTTTCACATAATCTCTTGTTTTTCGTATCGGAATGACCAACAGCGCCGCTTGTAACGATTGCGGCTGTGAGGAAACTATCAAACGTGATCTTTGTCGTTGTACTCTCTACAGCAAGCGTTCTCTCGCGACCGTGTTGACGCGTCTTGACGACGCGGGCGTCTCAAGGGCAGGCGATGGTGACGTGGCGGCCTATTTGCTCGTCACACCAAAGTTACCCGATGCGCTTCTAAAGTTTCTACGTTCGAACAATCCATTATGGCTCGTTAATCACTAGGCCATTCGGCGTCTAAAACTTCGCGGAATTTCTTGCCGCCGAAATGCCAGCTTGTTTACATTGCGCACACACAATTGCAGTGCCGGAGCTGCTGCGAGCTCTCGAAATACCGCGAGAAGAAAGAGAGCGCACGATATTTTACTGCTAGCGCGATCTGCTGATTATGGAGCAACTTGCTTGCGCGCATTTTTCTCTCCCCATTTTTTTATCTCTCCCCAATGTCGTTCCCTCGTAGTCCGTGGTGCAGTTATTATTATGTATTGCTCGTTTTGGCCATGATACTTAAGAAAAGCATCAGCGTGGTTATGATGATTTATAAGGTTTTATGGCACAAGGGATGGCCAAAGTGCGCCAAGAAAAAAAAAGAAAGAAAGAAAGAAACATCAGCAACAGCAAACAACAAAGAGTCACCAGCATGACAAGAGGGAATATAATCTTGAATAATTAATCCATTCAGTATTTCTTTTTTCTTTCTCACAATGCACACTTTTGCACCGTGCTTGTACACCTTACCACTTCATTCTAGTAATTAGTAGCGAGTGCACACTGAGTTCTTTATTGCGTACCGAGCTTATACTTATTGAAATTGAAGCTGAATTATTATTGAATTGAAGCGTGTTCTAGCTTTCGTGGGGCCCTTCTCTCTATTTATGCTACCTGTATTTTGGTGGATCTCAGTGTTCCTCACGAAAAGCTGACATGTAACTTCAATGTTGTTTTATATCGCGAAGTGTTTGTCTGCCCTTTGAACTACTTTTTTCTTTCTTTAGTGCACTGTTCACCCTCCTTTTTGGCAATTCCACAAGGAACCTCTAAAAGCCTCCAAGTAAGTGCCCAAGCTTGTGAAAAATGGCGATCTTTCCTTTTTTTTTTTTTTTTTACAGTTCACAATAGGCACTCTGAAAGGCACCGCGCCGTTACTCCTCTAATTTATCCGGATTTTTATAAGATTTATGAACTATTCTAGCACACACAAAAAAATAATTCGTTGACATTAGAAGCATAAAACGTCGTAGAGAAATAGGGCAGTCTTCCTATGTGCTCATGTTCGTTTTAAAATGCCTCTGGCTTTATTAGACAACATGTGACGAATAATGGACGACATCGAGGTAGCGCATGGAACATGTCGCAGGAAATTAAAGAACGCGCGATGCGTAGCGCCGGCCCTATTTGGCGCAGTCTCGGTGCTTTCGGCTGCTGCAGACAAGGTCGAAGGTTCGTTTTCTCACCGTGGTTGCCACATATATATGGGGGCGAAATGCAAAAGCGCTCATCTACTGAGATTTGGGCGCGCGTCAGAGGGGCCCTGAACCACTTTTTATGGAAGGGGAGAAAGGCATTTGACGTCAAAACAGGCTATTTCAGAAATACGTTTCCCCCAAGAGAGAGAGAGAGAAAAGACTTGTACTTCAATGCGTTCTGTAGAAACGTAGTTACCGGCAGTCAAACCCGGCCTTCCCAATGCTTCTGCTCCTTCTTCAATGTCTTGCACTGCGATGTCCACGGCGAAGCGTGGCATGGCCACAATGCTCCGCCTTCTAAATGTCACCACGGCGGGCAGTTCAAATTTGATTTTAGATCACAACGTAGATGCCACTACTTCCAATTTTGGCGCCTAAGGCGCACCAAACGTAAGCCAAGCGCGGTTATCCTCAGCGAGCCGGAGTGCGGTTAGCCAGTGGACTCGTCACGGCTCCCCGCGGCAGCCGCGGTATCTATACGCTACGTAGCATACCGTAGCTGCATGCGACTGTAGCGCTTATGCGCAGCGTTTGCTTTGTGCACGACAGGTCTTGAGTGCGTGCTCGCGCTGAAATGCTCCAGTCTGGCCATGCTACGTGGTGCGGACTGGCTTTGTCCTTCACCTTATTGACCATCGGATAGTAGCCACATCCAACTTGCGCATCTTTGAAGCGTTTCTGCCAAGGCGTTTAAAGAGGAGCGGCCAGGAGTGAGCGCGCGCTGGCAAGTGTGTGTGCGGTCTAACCTTAAGTTTTCGCGTGGTTCGAGGCTAGTTGGGCGTTCAAAGCTAGTCGAAATTACCGAGGCCCGATGGCTACGACACCGATAAGCAGGGTGGCCAACGTTTAATTCCTACGCGGGTGGCCGCTGCCGAGCGTGAGCAGACAATAGTCGGCTGCTTCCGGAAGTACGTAATCATTATCGAAATTCGAAAGCACATTTTCGCTTACTTCAGCATCTTTCTTGAACTTCGTCAATAAATATACAAAGTAGCAGTATGAAGAGGCTCACTGGTCCAAACACCGTTCTTGATTGTCGTCAGCTATTGGCCAATAGAAGCCGCGTATAGGAATCCGCTCTATTACGAAATAAAGTGTCCAGAAAAAAGTAAGGAGCAGGCTTCTGTTGAAAGGCGAGCGTTTCAGAGAAAGCTAACATAGTGCTTCGCTTGCGAGCTCCACGTGTCCCGCGCGACTGCAAAACTCGGCTGAGCCGTTCACAGCAGCGTATGCTACCCGCGGACCATGATTTTTCACCAAGTCCGAGGGGTGGTTCAGGACCCCTTTAAGGAACCTCAGGTCGTCAAATTATTTAATACAGGTCCCTCCAGTAGGCCGTCTTTCATAGCCGCTGGGTTGCTTTGGGGCGTTAAACCCAATCAATCAATCAATCAGTCAATCAAAGCGATGCTGGTGCTCAGGGCCTCTCGCTAGTGCCCCGAGGAGTTGGGTGGGTTGTGGCGTGATCTGTTATCACAAGTTGGTATACAAACCAGAGCTCGGGCCTTGACGGGTCAGCTTTGTATATCAAAGGCATCTTTATAGATCGCCTATCAAAAGGCGTAGCTCTCTTTCAGTGTATGCTTACTGAAGGTTGCACTAATTTATTGAACGCTACCGGCAAATAGATGCACACGTGGGGTCCCCTTCTACAAAGGCTCACGTGAAGTTTGTTCTAATGTGGATTTCTTGTTACTATCGCATTGTATGTTATGTGCGTGTGCCGATGCACATTATGTCAGTGTATAGACGGTTTCACGAGGGCGCTTCTGACGGTCTGGCGTGGAGAATATGTGTCAGTGTTGCCTGTTTGGTCTGGACTGTGAGATTGCCTTACGCTTGCTTTGCAGAGTGGTTGCTTTCCTTCGATGTTTCCGTTTATTTTTGTCGCGAATGACTTACGCTCGTAAACAACGGCCTATACTCATCAAAAGGCTACAGGGCAGCACTGTGCAGTTTATGGGTGCACAAATAACCAGCGGAAAATAACGATTTTGGGGACTATAGTGCCTCCTCAACACAGCACTGCGCCAGACCCCTGCCGATGTTGTATGCTCACGCTTCACCGGTTTCTTCCTGCATCACCTGAGGACTTAGCATTTCAGTCTAATGTGAACAAATGCACACATCAGTTAAATAATGCATTTTGGTAAACCATATTCGGCACATTTCCCAATAGGTTACGAGAATTATCAGCTCTTCGATGCAATATTTTCTTGTATGCAGTGGCAGCTGCTACATTTGTTATTCTTTCAAACACGAATTCATTCCAGTGCCTAATACAGGGGTCACAGGGTGCACTTTTGATCGTGATCAATCCCGATCTCGATCGAATTTCTAGGTCGGTATTCGCTTCTTTGATTCATCTGCGGAATGGAGTCAATCGTGGTCGATCGCTATCAAAAGTGGCATTGTGACACCGGGATGAGACAAACTGAATCATTCTGCAAGGGAACTAGTCGGTAAATACACTTCGCAATGATCTGGAAAAATCGTGTCCTATGGAAGATGTATGCAGCCCCTGTGTCCACCAAAACATTGCCTCTGCGTTCATGCGCGCCCTGCGCGGCCCTGCACATAACAGTAATTTCGAAATCTGGCACCTGGACTGTATCAGTTCGCTGCAGGTACCGCGCTGCTCGAGCGCCACGCTTCTGCTTTGACATTTCCTTATAAGCACCCTGCGCTGCACCAGATTCAACACATTTTGCGTGAGTGAGCTGTTGAGTTGCGTCGGAAGCGTATGGAGTAACCACCACATATCTACCAACCGCTGGCACGCGTCGGCGGGCCGCCGGCGCCTAGTTCTAAGCATTGCCCGACAGCTACGTACGCGCCTGTTTTCGCTAAATGAGGTAACCCTCAACCGCGAAACGTAATGGTGATCACATTTAATCGGCAACTACAGTCACATGTGCCGAGCAATAACAATGAAAAAAAAAATTATTACATTCGAGAGGCAGCAAAGAGCGGGGTAAGAAATGCAGCTCCACGAACGTGAAACCTGGGGAAGTGCGAAGCAGTGATGGGTTTACTATAAAACTCCGCGTCGCACATAAGATACCTTGCCCAGTGCAGGGCTAGCGAGGCGCTGAAGACAGTACCAAGCCTCTGAGTGCGGACACTTACGCACTCATAAGTGCCATTCCTTTCAGGCATCTTTGCGGCAGCAGCAGCAGCAGCAGCAGCAACAACAGCCAGCATCAAAATAGCAACGAATCTCGACGTCCAGCTCGGGCCTCCCAGCATCTCCATTCACTCTTTTCTTCGCCCACCAAGAAACAACATTTTTTTGTTTTCGCTCCACTTGGACGACGTGGGGGGCCTTGTCCACTTCTTAATCAAGTTGACGCTTCCCATTGGCCCTCCTCTCGGTACTCCGAGCCTGCACGACGACGCCAGTCATCGTAGTGGACGCTCCTTCCTGCAATCTCGTTAGTGCAGTCGCCACCGCAGCACCGTCCAGGCAACGACTACCTCTCTATCTCTCTTACCCGCTTTCATCCACTCCCTACCCCTCCCTATGAGCCTCTGTCGATTCAATCTCATCGGCACGGAGGGGCCTGTTGCCTTTCCTAGATGAAACAAGTGCACCTTGCCTGGCGCGAGACCACAAGGTCAAGGAAAAGAGGAAGAAAGCGAAAGGCGCGCCCACTTCTATCTCTCACCCCCCCCCCCCCCCCGGTTTTTTTTTTTTTTTTTTTTTTTTGTCGTGATTATTTTTGTGCAACGGTTTGAAAATGGCAACGGTTTTTGCAACAGTTGCAACTTATTGCAACGGTTTTTGTGCACCGTGTCACTATTTCTGTCAGATTTCGCTTCCGTGAAGCGTGAAGGAGTTGTATGGGCAACATTGTGAACGCTGCGAGATGCACAGAAGCTGCAGCTAGTTCGTTGGAGAACGCAGCTGCGTACTTTCACCGGTGCCCATTGTTGTTAGCTGTTGGGTAAATTGTGACTACTAGAGCTAAGTGTGAAGCGACAGTCGCACTACTCAAATCACGTACGTACACGAACTTGACGTATTACTATGCTCGTCCTGGAGCTAAAATTTGTATTTGTTATCCTGCAAAAAAAAAAAATCTACTTCCGTGTAGATGCCCTGAATTCATGACAGAATTACTATTTGAACTAGCCAAACAATAAACTAAGAAATACAGCCAGGGAAGACACTGGTAAAAGCGCAAGCATACATCGTCCAAACAGGCAGCAACTGTTTCTGTTGTGTGCACGGATTACTTCCAAGAGAGTGAGGAACAGGGAGAGGATGTGTAGAAAGACGCGAAGGTTAACCAGAGGTAGGTCTGGTTGACCATTCTGCACAGGGCATAGGCCATGGATGCTCCCTTTGTCCGCGATTTATAGAGCCGCCTGTGAACTTGCTGCTGGACAACAGGATGATTCGGGCACGAATGTGGTACACTAAGCTGGTGGGGCTACAGAGCGCTGACACACTGACGCAAGGGTCTAGCAAGGGTCTTGACACACTGGCGCAAAGTAAAGAGAACACAATGAATGGATGAGGCGTAAGATCTTGTGGGGTCCGATCGTTTGGTAACAGCAACCATGGGGCTTAAGGGCTCATAATATGGGCAGAGGATAAAAAAACAATGTCAGCCCTTCCGCTGGGGTGGAGATGGAAGACCAGCGAAGCTGTACTATATGCTGGGAATTATATATTTACAATTATGACTATTAAGATGTGATGGTGTAATTGGTTATTTGAAGTGTTAAAGAATGAGCAATATATATGATGCGGTGGTTTTCATTTATTTAGTGACCACAGGGACCATGGCCTTATGGTCACTACGGTACACCGCCATAGGTGTACGGCAAAGGTTGGCACGTTCTTCATAAACACGTCACCAACGCCATGCGCGTTTGGTGCGAACGCGGGCAAAACGCCACCGCCGTCGACAATATATAGTTGTGCGCGTTGTTTGTGTGGGCACACACAACCGCTGTTAAAACGCTGGCTACGTGACGGAACGGCTAAACGCCGTTGTCGACACTGTTAGGGGAGAGGCGGGCGAGAGCCCAGAGAGAATCGGCGGCACAGGTGGCAGAGGCCGGCAGGGTTGCTCGTATTCGCCGCCGTGGGAGAGTAGTAGGAGCGGTTTATTAAGGAAAATGACGCCTATTTCTGCTGCCCAATAGGAAGAGCGGCGCAGCGTCAGGGGAAAGGGAAGTGGGAGATGAAGATGTGAGGAAGGGAAGAGAAGGAGAAGCAGCAGTAGTCTCATCCGATCATGGAGGAGGCCGGTAATGAAGGCGATGGCCTGCTGGGGGCGAGCGCTTAGCGATGGGTGTTGATCCCGTTCGACTCCACAAACTCCAAGAGGCTATAGAGAGCTCGGAGGTGGGGAAGCGACGGGAACAGGAGGTCGCTGGTTGTCGCAGCAGGTAGACCCTGTTGCCTGTAGGCAGTTATGACCAGTGGGAGTGCGGGCACGCACACGCACAGTCTAGGGGGCCTCGATGCCCTCCTCGCCCACCACTCCCCTTACATTGGGAAGTCGCGTGCGTTCGCTGTCCGTGAAAGCGCGCGTCCCTCACCCTCGCGCGCCTTCACTCGCACATACAGAATAGGGCCAATGAGAGTTTTTTTTTTTTATATTGCCGGACGCGACCATCGAAGAGTGAGCCCTTAACAGCTTCGCTGTAACAGCGTTGATAGCATCCGCCACCACGCCCTTTAAACGATGTTGCTCATAATGTCACTCCATCCGAAGAGACACTGCTTTTTTATATTGTGACGCAACGTGCCAGTAGATGGAAAGGCAGCATACACCGAACCGTCCGACTTAAAAAAGAAGACGAAGTAGGCAACGTCAACCTGAATAAAACATAGCTCTATAAAATTTAACTGTCGGTTATAGGAAGAACTGTGTATTTCTGCTCAGCGCTTCGTGTGTGGTTATTAGATAAAAATGGTATTTTCACCTTCGCAAACTAACTAATTCTTGTCTCTTTCGTTCGCCCACACTGTCACTGACTTGCACTCACTTCAGTCGCTCACACATTCACAGAATCACTTTTCCAACTATTCGCTCAATCCTTCACTAATTAAACAGGCTTACTTTCTCATTCTTTTGTCCGCTCGCTCACTCACTCACTCACTCACTCACTCACTCACTCACTCACTCACTCACTCACTCACTCACTCACTCACTCACTCACTCACTCACTCTGTCCTGCGTCGTACTGCGCTGCGGCTACCCGCAGCCCCTGCACGGCTGTTAGCGAGAATGAGTACAGCACGGCCCATCTCCTTTTCCTCCTTCGCCCTGCGCGTCCATTCCTCTCTCATCTTTTTTTCTTCCCGACTGCTTCATTGCTTCCTCGAGTCTGCATCGCTGCATCCGTCCTTCGCTGGCACTTTCACGTCCCCACTCTTCCCCATTGCTTTCCTTCCTTCCCCGCCATCCCCAGTCCTCTCCCTAACCGGCCGGTTCCTTTCCCGAGCGATGCCTTCGCCGCAATCGTTCGCCTGTTGCTTCTTTTCCTCACGCCGTCTTCTTTTCTCGCCTGCCATCATATCGTTTCCCATTTCGTGGATGCCGAGGCAAGAAGCAACGGCCGGGCCAAACCCAGACAGATAACCTGTTTTTGCGGCGCCCACCACGCCTGTGTAGCACAAGCTCACTCGCTACGCACGCTCGCTCGTGTGTGCGACGTGCCGCTTCTGCTGAGCCAGCCCCGTTTATGATTCCCCGGTTGCTGCTTCCTGAAAGACAAGCCCGTCCCTCTGTGCTCTCTGCGCTGCTTCCTTCTAAACAACATCGTCGTTCTCTCCGAGTTTGTCTTTCAGTAATCTCGTTGCTTTGGCGGCTTGCTGCTTTGCGCTGCCTGTTGCTTCGCCTGTACACATGGTTAGGTTTTCCCTACTGCGCCCACGCTATGTCATTTTTTTTTAATTCTCCGTTTTACAGGAAGACTGGTCACGCCCGCATGTGCACTAATTCATTGTAGAACTTCTTTTATCTCGCTCCCTCTTGAATGTTGCTCTCAGTATTGCAGAGTTTTCGAGATACAGGCTCACTTCAACTATGCTAAAAATACTCACGGGCTCACTGCCCCTGTAAGCCTGAAACGTTCGAAACCAAAACTGTGTGAGGGAGGGAGAGAGAGAAGGAGAAAGAGCTTCCGAAGTTAATAACCTTGACGTTCTCCAGTCTGTTGCGCTAGACGGGAGAGAAAAAGAGAAGTCAGGAGTTCAGGTTATACGCAGTGCCCCCCCCCCTTATTGCTTACGGTGTTCTGCTGCTGCACTCGTGCGCGAGACTCCTAGCCCTGTTGGCTGCATTTCTACGGGAATGATTCAAAGACGGTAGCGTACCCCGTCTTTTGGTGCCATTGAAAGAAACCCAGTTGGACGCCAACTTATGCGGAGCTCTCTGCTACGGCATTTCTCAAGCCCTCTGCGCAGCTGTTGGCTGAGATCGTGTGCATGTGCACTGTTTATATATATCTCTCTCTATTTCCTTCTGGTATTTTTCTATTTCCTTCTGATAAGGTTGATAGAGATAGATAAGGGTTGATAAGGATGAGATCGATTGTGATAAAGTTCATACAAACCGATAAGGGTTAATGAGACACGGATCAAGTTCATAAGCTTGATGACCAATTAGGGTGGAAAAGTCGGATCTAGACCGATAAGGTCAATAATGACTGAGTAGGGTTGATAAGGATTTATACTGGTCGGATCAATTTTTATAAGATCGATATTGACACCAGGCTACGTGGAGATGATCAGGTGGCACAATGCTTACGCATACTTAGACAATTCCAGTGGAGTTTTTGCGTGATTTTTTTTTTGTTGTTTTCGTCAACCTCCCTGTTCGTAGCCTTTCTCTCGTCTCTGTTTTAGACGTCAAACCACATTATTCAACCAATCAACCAAACTGTAACGCAACTTAAAAGGGTGGCTGATTGGGCTAGCTGGTAATCAGCAGGGAGCGTGAACAGCGCAACAACGCAAAACGATGACTAAAGCGAGACACGGGACGAGGTTATTGTCTTGTCTCCTCTTGGTCCTCGTGTTGTCTTTCGCGCTGTTCACCCTCACTGTCTGACAAAACTTCCGTACACTCGTCAGCGCGTACGCCGTTACAGGGTTGCTCACGTTCAGTTTCAAAAATGCACGTTTGCTCCGTAATCGCAGCGGCCAGTTGCACATATCTAGCGGTCTAAGTTATCTATCTATGCGGGCTGATACCCAGGGGCCAAGGTCGTATAACCATCAAGCAAGCAGCAGCCAGCATTCACAACGTGTAGAGAAGAGGCAAATAAAGCTTCGCTTTGATACCTTGTTTTGACTACCCACAATAAACTACTAATTGACTGTACTCAATCGGATTTCAATGAAGCTGGTATTGAGCAAACGTGCCGAAACAATCTTCAGAAGCACGGGGACAGAAGCACAGGTACCCCGAATAAGGCAAATCAGTTTGGCGGAAATAAACAATATTGAGAAAGTTTCATGAAAAGATAAAGAAAATCTGCTTCGAGTTGTCGATACTTGCGGCTTCACCCTGCGATCTGCTAACCTCTAGGTTAGATCAGAAGTAAAGCGACCGCTCTGGAAAGGCAATGAATGGTCCCCGGTTTCACTCCCAGGACTATGACGAGCTTTTCTTCAAGTTTCAAGCTTTGTTACTGCGAAACCCATGCAGATATCATTTGTAGCTTTGTTCTGAGCATGCTCGTGTGGATGACAATTATTATCTTTTAATTGTACGACGCCGAAACACCACGTCATCATTGCTTACTTCTTTCAACGGCACCGACACCTATGGTAAAGCCAATATTCAAATTAGGATGGGGTGCCGGGGATAGATTCGGAATCGGCTCTTTGCTCACTGAAGACGCTTTTCGCGAAATTCTCCACTGACGCTTGTCACGGAAATTGCAACCACCCGGGCAAAAAAGAAAGAAAACCAAGTCTGGAACACGAAGTCTAGTGATGCATACGTAGGCGATGCGGGATCAAGATTTCGAGGGGTAAAAAAAATCAAGCAGTCTAGCGAGCCTTTCAAGTGCAATCAGACTCTAAGGCAACGCTAGGCTGCCTAGTACCGCGCATCATGGAATAACCACTTTTCGGTCCAGTAGCACGGAGCATGTTTTCCAGCTGACTGGCCCTGCAAAGGAAGCCGCCACAGTCGACGCTCGGGACGACGAACCAACCGAGAGAGGAATACAAACCGAAGAGAGAGAGAAAGTAAAAGAAACCCGAACAAACGTTAAAAACAGAGAAGGGAGCCACAGCGGGACGCCCACTGCCGAAGCGGGACCACTCTCCTATTGACCGCGGAGGTAGAAACCGCTAACGCCCGCGACTGCCGGTAGATGGCGCGAGGCGGGAAATCAGCGCGGCCTCATTGGCGTGAATGGAAACAGGGGGGCGGTGTCATATCCAAGGGGCGCTGCGATCGACTGCGATCCGCAGATCGCTCCTGCACGTTGGATGCTGCGGGCACCGGGAGTGCTGTGCTACGGAGAATCCGCTGCGATGTGTTCTCCCCACTGAGTTACCTTTTTTCCCGTTCGGGACGACACAGACTCGCGGCAGTTGGGGAAGCGTTTTCCCTGTTTTGTCCCCTTTGTTTCCCCTTAGTTATTTTTTGTCCTTTTCTATCCCACCGAACTTTGACCACCTCGAAAACTCCTCTCAACGTTCTTTTCTCGCACCAGTCCAACCCTCATATCTAAGGTGTGCGGAAAGCAACAGCTTCTTTTAGAGCGTTAACAGTTTCAAGTTTTAGCATCTCTCTCTTTTGCCCGAGTGTTCCGTCGCGTGGTGCTTGGCCTCGTGTGCTGGTGTCCAAACTGTGTCGTTCTCTCTGTGGATAGCTACAAAAACGGGTTTCTCGACGAGCTCACGAACTACGATTAACTCGAGCGATCTCACCTGCAAGCAATTAAGCCATCGCTTCGTGCGCTTGTGGCACGTGACTGCCGTCAGTTGTGGAAAAGCAAAGCAAACAAACAAAGCACTCCGTAGGGCATTCAACAAAGCGCCGCAAGACACCGATTCGAGGCAAGAAAGTAGCCACTTCGAGGTGGGCTTTCGGAGTTGCCAGTTCATCTCCGCGGACTCACAAGCAAGACCCGCAATCGTCCTGCACTGGGACGGGACAAGTCATCGCCTACAAGACGCAGGCAACAAGTGGTCCCGGAGCCGACACTTTTCTTCGCTCTTCGAGAAGGTGCAAATCGTCTTTCGACTTGGCGGTGAAGACGACGACGTGTCTTTTCTTCAAACAGTGAGGCAATCGGCACGAACGCATCTCAAATCATCGTCGTTGTGAACCACGTCTTGTCTTCGAGGAGTGAGGAAGTGCTGCATTGTGGATTAACGTTGCGCAGAGGCTACCGCGACAAAAGAGAAAAAGAAGGCAAAATCTACACTTTATTTTTTTTCTCTCTCTCAACTCGTCGCATCCTCGCGCAACTAAAGGCAGAAAAGAATCGACTCGGAAGCTGGGACGCAAAACGGTGAGAATACAATTGTTCGATGTTTATAGTAAATCAAGATAATATTTTTTTCTCTTCTATATCGGTGTTCTTTCACGGGATGGCGGCTTCCGATGTGGTCCAGCTTCGGCACTGGACTTGTTGAAGAGTGCGGCGCTTAACTTGTTGCGTTTGCTACAAGTTCCTTCCCCGAGTGCGCGATCGATTTCTGGGAGAACGAGCGAGTGCCTAGGGCCGCGCTGGCCATCCGATGCACGACCATCGCTATTTCTTTGAAAAACAAACTTTAACATCCCAATTTGAGAATTTTTTTGGACAGTGTTGCGTTTAGAAATAAAGTACATCGAACTTGAGCCTTTACCAATTGACGGGGAACAAGTGGTAGACAGGGTAGACAAATATTGTAGTCAGTTTTTTTTCTGCAATTATAACGATCAGGATATTTTGTTCTTGGTATGTGCGTGGAAACTTACTATAAATCACCTGTGGCAGATATCGCACTTTCGTCACATCGGCTGGACTACTTGAAGTAGCGATCATCACTAGCAGGATAAATTGCAGCGACGCTAGATACCTCTAAATTTTCACTAATTAACTGCGTATTTATTCACTTTAAGGCATTTACTTGCTCCATTTGAGGACTTGAAGCCCAGCAATACTGAAGTCATATCCATTTTAGCAGAAATCTTCAGCTGAACAAGAGTTTCGAGAAATGTAGGTTCTCCAATTCTGTGCCGGAGTGCATTGACGTTCTAGTGAGCACTTATTGGTAATGCGTACTTCCTCAGTGGTTTTATGCAAGGTTTTACAAGACTGCAAGATAGGAGGCGGCCGTGACCTGGTTGTCTAGCACTCTGCACGTATATCTGCCTGCACCACTCAATTTTGTATCGACTGAGCGACAAATTGTACTGCTTCGTATGTAACGTTGATATTACGGATGATTCCGAGAAGCAACTTTTTTAGAGTGAAGGTAGATTGCATAATTCTGGCATCGGTCTTCATAAAAAATGCAGAGGCATCCATCAAAAGGATCTCGTTGTCGCATTGTTTTGTTATTACCACTTGCCTCTCACAGAAAACAGAAAATTGAGGCCTAATGTAAATAGACGTTCTTACTTCGTGGCTCCGCGCATACCAGCTTTTATATCAGCTGCCGTGTGCTTGTGAATTTAAGTGTAGGGTGTATTTTAAACAAATGACTAGCCAGAGTTAGTAGGAGAAGCTTAGCGCTATGGGTACCGGGACTCCTTTGCAGCTATGTTCAGCATTAAACACACAGAAAACTGGTCTAACAGCCACTTTTTGTGCGCTTTCTAATGTAATAAACTAGGTTTCAACTATACGCCATTCTTCATGAAATTCGAAAAAGATTATTATTATTTAGCTTATCACTTGGTACAAATTTAAACGAAAACATCGTTAACCTATAGTGGCAAAGCTCTTATCCTTCTATGGTTTCCTCTTGGCGCAAATCTAAGCTACTGTTTTCGACGCTAAGCTCGAGGATTGGTAATATCGATGAATGATTAACCGATTATACGATTAAAAGTATCCCGCAAAACGATTAATCTTCATCGATGTCCACCTTTTATTTTCTCGACTTAATCGATTAGACATGTTCGATTAATCGTTTCCGAGAGTTTGACTAGAGTTGCGCGAAAATTTTGAAATCGCACTGGGATGGCGGCGCACGAGCAGTGACTGTGCGGCGGTGCTAGAGCGACTGTCTTTCTGAGTCCCGAGTGAAGCCGAGTCGAAGGCTTCCGCCATTTCACCCACACCGCACACGCCACCCGAAGCCGGAGGTTTGAAATGCACTCGCCATTCAAGGCATACTATAGCAACCCAGCTCGACGATCGTCGTGTCACTCCCAGTCCACTAAAGACGTGGCACAGCATGCGCGCCGGTTTGGAGCGTGTATTTGACATAACGATGAAGCTCTTGTCGATTCCAGCAAATATGTAGCTTACGAGCGTCTATTCTCGCATGCTGGTTGTGTGGCCATTCAAGGAAGGTGTTGGTTTCACCCGAACATCCCAGCCAATTGACATTACTTCGCTACAAAGAGCACGTAGCTTAAAATCCTAAACAATGGTTTTGGGGTGGTGGTGGTGGTGGTGGTCGTGTTCCAGCAAGCGGGATTGGTCTGGCATACATAGACGGCGATTGTTCCGCCCTAGCATCCTATGAGTTGGGATCAGGTTTGTGTCACCAGGTGTCGATGAGCCCCGTGTCTCATAGGAAAGCAATCACCACTCACTGCACTTTCTTCCTGATTGCCGCGGGTCCTCCGGGGAAAACGACGTCTTCAAAGGTCTTGTGCGAAAGACCACTAATTTGCAGGCTGTCGACCATCGCGTTTATTTCTGTGTCGAACTATGGACTTAGCCAAATGAAATGCTCAATGTCGTCAATATCATCTCAGAAGGCACAGAGCGAGGTAGCACAACGTCCAGTCTTGAATGACCAAGCCGGGGTGTACGCGGAGTCGGTTCTGGTGCGGTACAACATCGTCACTTCCTCGCGAATAAGTTGATGGATCACGAAGGTTTGGTGTGAAGTCTTGTGGATCACCCTAAAGTGATTACGGATTGCATCCTCAGAGTTCTTAAAAATGCTTGGCGCTGTCACTTTTGGGACACTCGTCAGCGCTAGGCCTGCAAGGGCGTCAGCTTTTGCGTTTCCTTCAGTTCCTACGTAGGATGGGATATATTGAAATGTTACGTTAAATTGCTTGCTCATTAGATCAGTGCTAAAGACTTCCTTGTAAACTTCTCTCGAAGTAGGCCAAGATGTAATTGTTGTAATGCTGACTTTGAGTCCATCAGCACCACGGTATCTCGTGCAGAATAGGCCCGTAGTTTTCCCAAGACCACGGTAATTGCGGCGCTTTGTACAGTTGTAGACGAAACTACGCGATCCAGGCGGTCAGACCATGATACATCAAGAGAGGGTATGCAGAATGCCGCTGCGCAGCAATCTGTTTGTGCACACGCCGACCCTATGTGCACGCTTGGAGGTGGCTTTGATACGCTGTGCTTAAGTGGTCCAGTACAAGGAACTTAGCTTCAGCAGTTGGAATGGTGCATTTTGCTGGTAGCCGGGGAACATTGAGGTTGCAGGTAACGTCCGAAAAAGACCACGGCGGGTCGCGACTACTCCGTTTAGGCCATTCCAATTCTAAAGATCAGAAAGCCTTCAGCGCCGCATAGAAATGGGAGCGAGTTCTTGTTCTTAGCCACCGGCAAAGCGCCGTGCCTGGAGAGGACTCGCCTAGCCTTAACAGCTGCGTGAACAAGGCCTGAGATACCAAAGGCGGAGTTGATGAGACTGCTTCATTAGTAACCTTCTTGTTTGAAGCTGCCCTAGGAACTCCCGTCGCCAAGCGGAGTCCCTTTCTATATACTGCCTCCAAGCGCTCGAATTGGCTCGGGGATTATGATATGAGCGGCAGCTGATAGAGAATGCGGCTTGTTATAAGTGCAGCGTTCAGTCTAAGCCTGGACATTGAGTTGTTTCCCCAACGTACATCTGCCAAGCGACGAAGTGCGTTGACGCTTTGCACTGATGCAGTCACAACACTTTCGATCGCGCGTCGCCACAGTAGCTTGCTGTCTATGGTGACGCCCAAGGAACGAACACTAGTTGCACGACGAATTGGATGGCCTCTGATATCCAGCGTCAGACGCGTTGGCTGCCGCCTCACTCCAGTAATTTTCATTCCCCTGTGCATATTGCAATTACTTGCATATTTTAGTTGGACTTCACCTTTCACTTCTGCCATTTTTCTTATTTTTGTTTAACTGTATTGTACAGGGATTCACTAGTACCATTTTTCTTGTTTAATGCTGATCTAAATGCAATTAATAACATAAATTGTTTATACTTTCAATGGTCACTAGTGCTAACTCTATTTAGTCTTTAAACATGAAAGAATAAACTTGATGCACTTGTAATTCTAACTTGGTTTCACTGCTCAAACATTAAAACATGGTCCTAGAAAAGTAGGTAACTACGTTTCAACCTTTTTAACGTGCCCGACAAGAATTTCGATTAATTAAATAATTGATGAAAAACCCTACATTGGAAGCGAATAATTGATTAAAGGCTAAATGATGAATGATTAATCGTTAATCGACTAAAAAGATTAATCGACCATTCCTACTAAGCTCATGTTTGCTGGAACTGAACGGCTTATATGTACAAACGAAAGTAATGCGATATGTGATAACTTGCTTCTCTGCCTCAATTCTTTATTGCTGTTCCATTTCGGCAGCATTGAATGCATTTACCTCACCCATATGTCGTGCGTTGTCATGTAACGCATCCCAGCGGACACACGTAAACTTAGGCAGATTAAGTTTACTGTAGCAGTACTATAAAGAACGTTGCCTTATTTGTAGTTAGTGCAGGTGATAGATTTTTCACCTAATTTACGAGAGAAAGAACAACTATCTTCGCGACTCGGGTCTTTCGCCGTAAAAAAAGGCAAAAAAAAAAAGAACAGACAAAGGCAAACATTAACGTAGGCAACAGCGCACTCATGAGCCTGTTTTCCGATGAAGCCAAAAGTGCAAATCGAGCAATATCTACTCGCACAAATGCTTTGTGAACCAATAAATGAGGTGGCTAGCACTCGTATGCATCGGCGGCAACTGTCTTTGAAATAACTGAACTCGCATCCGCAAAAGATTTTTAAACAAAAACAAGAAAACTAGAAAATCCAAACAAAAACATAGAAAACGTTCTTACGTTAGAACTATCTGCATGAATCAGGCGTCTGACAATCACTGATGTTGGACATATTATTAGCGAAGGCATCTGGTCAGACGCAAACAGCTCTTGCGAATGAAAAACCTCGTAATTTCGGCCCGGGAACCTGTCTTTTCTCTCACTGAAAATGCCGACTTTCTTTCTTAATTTTCTTAAGCAAATTCAGCACTGAAATATTATCCACAATAAACAATTAATGTCTCACGCCTTATTTTAGGACAATGCTCAAAAAGGGGCTGTTTCAAGCACCAGGTAGAACTTCAATATCCATCGCTGTTGAGCAGCAGATGCTTCGCCTCACTGTGAGGACATTTGCAGTAAAGCCCGCTTGCAGTACTAAAGCTTCAGTGGGGTATTATTTTTATTTTTTCAGCTTTAAATGGAGATTTATTTCAGGAACCAATTAAATATCATAAATAATAATAACTTTACTCACCTAAGTTTATAATTTACGATATCGCGATAGAAAAACTTGGAGGACGCTTAAGCTTCGCCTTTAAGAACGCGTTAGCATTCAAAGCATTTGAACGCGTTAGCATTTAAAGATCCCTGACTGCTTCTCACGCTTCCCGGCAACTGCAGCTTATGCAACCGTAACGTTTACCGGGAAATGCTGGCGGCGAACGCTACGCATGAAGGCGAGCTTTCTGGTAAAAACGCGACCTCTCGCATGGGTTGATCTTCTGTTGTTGTTTCGCACTTCTAATATTTCAGTCTGAGAAGATTTAACTTAAAAGGCATGCGGCTGTTGTTGTTTTATTTCACGACATTTGTATGTGGGCTGTCATTCTAAAAATTCTGAAGAATAACTTTGTAAATAATGTAAGACTTCAAGACAAGGTATGAGCAAATTTAGTGATAGAAAACAAATTCACAGCATATCCACGGGGTGAATGATGATGAGTGGGCGAAGCTCCGGAGGGAATCAACGGATCTCCCGCTTAAGGGGACGCTAGCACAAACGCGTTAGAAACGTGCAGTACTCTCTAGTAAGGGGGAGCGGCCACAGCGTCTTACGCAGCCATTTACACATGCCGGAACGTGCACCGCGTTTGCCGACGCCATCACATGACTGCCGAGAGAGTATACCCCCCGTATTCATAAACGCTCCTCGACTTGAACTTGACTTGCCACCGCTTTGGGCAGCGCGTTCGAAACGCGTTGAAGGTAAGGCGGAGAGGCCACAGCGTCTTACACCAGCTTCTTACACGGGCCGTAACGCGCTAGCACAAACGCGTTAGAAACGCGCTAGAAACGCGGCCTTTCGTTAATGTTGGGTATTTATTGCCATCGTGGTGCGTGTGTTCATGTCCGCTTCGTGGCGTAGTGGGCTAACGCCGCGCGCTCGGAAGCGAGGGGTCCCTGGTTCGATTCCGCGCTACGGACACAACTTCGGAATTTTTTTTCTCATTTTTCTCAGACTGGTTACACACTACTACTACGACGACGACGACGGGGACGAACGGGTGCCGCTATAAGGAGCTTCGCCCCTAAAAGAACTTTAGTGCCGTGTAGAATATGTTTCGCTCACGGACGCCTGTGCCGGTTATAACGTGCACACCGGATTTCCTGGGACGCAGGACTCTTAACGCTATCGTCCTAAAACAATGGCAGCCTAACTTCAAGGGCGCATCACACATGTCTTTGTTTGCCTGCTCCTCTTGCATTATTCGTTTAATATCAGCAAATGCAGATTATTTTCAGCGGGAATTCAATTCTGTGTCTCTAAATAGGAAAACATATGCGTTACACTAAAGGTCAGAAGCAGTGATCAACATTTTTTTACACTTCCGTCCTGCAAAAATGATGCTGCAAACACAAATGCAGGGTTTGATAAAGAGCCCAAGCATAACCAGAGGACTTAGGGCGGTTAATTAAGGTATTGTACACTAAACGCATTTGAAAATGCGGCTCCACAGCTGTCTGTGTGCTTCCGAGCAGTTTGCAATACTTGCCATTATTAGTAGCGCACAATTCATGGTTTTCAGAAACAACCAGATCAATTCCAGCGCAATTATTGTGAGAAAATGTGGGGAATCGTAGGGCCAAATAGGCAGGCATAGTTTGAAATGGGGGTGGTAATAAGGGATTCAAATTAAATTGTTCTACCCTCGTTTTAGGCCCATTCCACGGGGTGTTATACGAAACGCTTACAAAATTCCCGTTTTCCTGGAATAACCGAAAATGGCAAATATTTCATACGTAAAGGACATGGGGGGGCACTCTATGGGTGATGTTTGCCGACAGTTTGAAGTGTGATGCTTAATTACGTGCTCTGAAAACAAGCACTACATACTCAATTTTATCATAATTTTATGCATTATACGGGGCGTGTAGTTCATATTCGCGGTTTCCTTGGTGAACAATGTGAACTAGGTTGTTCATATTTCGCTTAAGTAGGAAGCATAATGTGAGTTACGAACAATAAAAGTTACTTGTGAGCTATAGTTAGTTACATCCCTTGCAGACAATTACTTACTCAAGCGTTCCCGAGTGGCGTACCGTCGTTATCCACAATTATTTCCTAGAGTCCTAAAACAACAGTACAAGAAACCAAATTCAAGTTCGGTGAAAATTTAGAAAATGTCAAGTGTAATGCGTGGCGAAACATTCACGTTCATTGTCCAATAAGATGCGTCGCAAATAATTACATGGGGGCATAGACATTTAAACACAGGCATAGCCTATTAAACGATATGCTTTATGAATGCCGTATATGTTCTGGAAATGCAGAAATAGACGGTGTAATGTTGTGCTCCAGAATACGTGGGCGATCAGGATTATTAGCGTGTTTTTACGAACGGACATGCAATTAGGCATGCTAGTTACGAAATAAATGAAGTCAGGCACTTCAGCATTGTAAGCGGTGAAAGACCGCGATTTTATAGCTATTCTAGTTAGGATTGTTCAGTTTCCCACTGAAATTACTAGGACATTACTACTATAACTCATCTACCACGGAAATAATGGATTTGTCTAATCTTCAAGCTTGAGGATTCAGACTTTCTTTTTACTTTACTTCCTACGCCTTATCAGCCTTTATTAGCCTAAATGCCAAAGCAATCCTGTTTTGCTAAGCGTAAAAGGAAGTAAAAAAAAAGTTCCTTTCACCATTTAGCTTCCACATCGATTTCCTTTTGAATGTCTTGTCGCTGTTGCACCATCGTAATAGAGGAAAAACCATTGAATAACACAATCTAAGTTATTTTTCTCTCTTTTAAGCAAGACAACTCGCTCGGTTCTTAGCGCTTCTTAGGTTGTCATTAGCGCTTCGCAGACTAATATTATTTACCGTGAAATAATCCTGAGCTTTTACGTGCTAAAACCACGATTTGATCATGATGCACGCCATAGTGGGGGACTCCGAATTAATGTTGACCACCAGGGGATCTTTAACGTGCCCCAAATTCACGGGACCCGGCAATTTTTGAATTTCGCCCCCATCGAAATGCGGCAGCCGCAGCCGGGATTTGATATTTTTTTAACCATCCAGAAAATAAGAAATAAAAACATGATCTATGAGAATATATTTACTAGAGTTAAGTGTCCTTCGATGAATACATACCTCGGAATTACGACGTCAACTAGCACGTCAAAAAAAAAAAAAACACGTTTAAAGAGCAATGGCTTGGGTGTGCAATTCAGCAACAGATGCGTTTTACTCTGGGACTGGGTTGCCGTGAAAGCTGCAGCGAAACTTTGCTCCTCGGAAACGCTATTCCTCGCTACGACTGGTTGACTTTAATAACCGTGACGTCACGGTCGCTAAGCTAAACCGATGCTCTGAATGGCTGATGTATATTTGCGCAATGCTGCTCTCGTGGCGTAGCTACTGCTTAAAATATAGCAGGCATAACGCCATAGGAAGGCTAGAGATACTTCTCTCACAGATCGCATTCGCGGTTGAAAAAAAATGTACGCGGCATGTGAAAGAAAGATGTAGGTGAGGGTCGTGTAATTTGAGGCAACATTAGGTCTCATACTTTTATGTCACTAGATGCGACGGAAGTATTCCCTGAAAAGCGTCGCAGATCTGAAACTATGTACCATCCAACGAGTGGAGTAACTGGTTTCTGCAAGGTGTCGCGACCATAGCGTAGGGCGCAGCGTACTGGAAGCGTTCGCAACCTGTTATGTGTTTTGTATGAAGTAGTTATTCTGCACAAAGCGTCATCAAAAAAAAAAAAAAACGATGTAGCTGAACTGCGAAGTGAGTATAGTGAGCATTGTGTGACAAAACTGTTTGCGTGGCTACTGCAGAGATATTAATGTCCTGTAGTTTATAATGCACCGACCAGAAGACGGTGGCATATTTAGACTGGCGGAGCTCCTTTAAGGATCTGCGCAGGTATCTGCGTAGCTATGGGCCTCATTATATGAGAATGATCTAAATAACTCTGGTACGTCCTCGCAACGGAGCAACTGCCAAAAATCACGATATCATGTGCCGCACATGCATGGTCGGCGTGCCTTCATGTCGCCCGGTCTACTTACGCAGAAAACACGCGACTTGTAATAATCGCGCGGCGTTTTCCATAAGAATAAATTTTGGCCCAAAATTTTTAAGTAAATCGACGAATCTCCATAGGGACGTAAAAAAAAAGGGGGGTGAGGGTGGTGGTGGGGGGGGGGGGGGGGGCGACACGAAATTGAGCAGTGAGAAATGCTGGAGCAGAACGAAGGAAAAGAATAAAATTGGAACAGCAAATATGATCCGGAACTAGACAGGAAAAGACGGTCCGATATAATTAGTACAAAAAAATGGTGAGATTTATGAACTAAATTTTTTATCGCAGCTTAATCATTCCTGCGCATGTGGCCTAGAATTGAAGCACCTAAAGGAAACCAAAATGGGAAGGAAAATAAATTTGCATGTGTCTTCATGTTGTCCATGTAGCGCATCGCATAGCAGCAAAAAAAAAAAGACAAGCAAAAGTTAATTCGTGTCGGCTTAAGTGACTAACAGATGTCAAACAAGGGATGCCTTTTAAAATTTAGGTTCTGGGGTCTTACGTGCCAAAACTACGATATCATTACGAGGCACGCAGTAGTGGGGGACTCCGCAATAATTTAGGCCACCTGGGGTTTTTTACCGTGCACCTACATTTATAACTAAGTACATGGGCATCCTCGCATGTGGCCCCCGTCCAAATGCGGCCTACGCGACCGGGATAGAACCGGCAACCTCGAGCTTAGCCGCTCAATGCCATAGCCACTAAGCTAGCGCGGCGGGAAAGGGATTTCTTTGGAGCCTACGTTTGTGAAAACGTGGGCTCCAGAGATTCGGATTGTTATTTATCCGAAATTCCCATTACAATACATATGCAAGACGAGCCCGCAGAAGCATTGATGCTTATGCGGAATAGGGCAGCCCGAGAAGTTGTGTAGAGATTTTCCTATTCAACCCCTCTTATTAGCTTAAAGCATCCATCTTTCTATCTAAATCTGACTCATTGGAATTTATATTGACCTAAGAAAATCCAGAGTTCACCTGAAAAATAAAACTGGAAGGAAGGAAGGGGGGGAGGGGGGTGGCAATAACAAAAAGGGACGAAGGGATAAGCTTAGCTATTTTGGGTTCATTGTAATCTGACACATTTCACTTCTTCGTTTTCTGAGTTTTCAGTGTTGAGTTTTCATGGAAATTACCAATTAGCTACAGTCGACCCCAGTCGTGGACACCAAATAGTATTTCCCTTGCTCTTCTTTTCTTACGCCGCATTTATGAGACAGCGCCGAAGTATTGCACTGCTTGTGAGCTTAGACGTGCTCTCCCCCTTTTTTTTTCCTTCTCTTCTCTCCCTTTACTCTGTGCTTAGTCGCCAGAGACAATACTACTCTGGTCAACCTCTATTCTTTCCCAACATTAAAATGTTCTTTTCATGAGGTTAGAAAAACGATACAAATGCAACATACGAATAGTCAGGCTAGCTTTTTTTTTTTCACCATTCTTCGTCAATCTCCCAGAATGGCTAAAAACTTTAAGCACAAAACCCGCCGAGGACGGTGAAAGAAGACGGGAGACACTAGCGCCGTGTGACACAACCATCCTCGTCTGGTTGTGCGCTTAAAGATTTTAGCCATTTCTTACCAACACGACCAAACAGCCGCATTAGTGTCCCCGAATCGGTAATGCGCCGCTGGGACACAAAGGTGTATGAACGCCCTAAATGTATTCACACGTGCATCGTATTTCTCTCCGCACACACCTGTCGTCGCCATTCCATCGCCGACAAACATCAAACATCGCGTTCGTTCTCCCGACATGACGGCGTCGACACATCGCCGTGTACATTCGCACGAATGGTTGTTTACACTTCGGGCGCATGCTTGAGAACGGTTCAGTGCATGCGTGAACATAGACGTTGCGTGAGATTACACGTTCGATAGGATGAAAATGAGAAATAATTGTACGCTCTCGCGTTTAGTTTTAAAGCAACTACTTAAACGCTCCACTGAAAGGTTCGCTTCGCAAGGATTCCAATATGTGCGCTGAATCTGCATATTATTTATATTTGTATTTTTTATTTTGCAGTCGCCTTAAGGGACGATGAAGAGCAACGATGTAGTGTTAACTTAGAGTGGGAAAAACTTCATTTCAAAAAAAAAATGTTTTCGTGCTTTCATCGGCAAAAAGAGGGAAGTTGGTTTAAATAAAAAGTCAAAGATCTGTTGCACTACAGCACCACTGCGTAAGTTCGACGACACGAATTTTCAACCTAATTCCTTGTGCCGAGAACAACAGCACAGAAGCAGGACCAATGAAAGACAAAACAACGCGGTAAAGCTGACTATCAACTGCTGGTTTATTCACATGAAGGACTTATATATGCATACATACCTCTCTATGAATAAACCAGCGGTTGGTAGTAAGCGCCAACGCTGCTTTGACTTTCGTTGGTTCTGCTCCTTAGCCATGTTTCTCAAAATGTCGCCCAACCAACTAGCTAAACTTCGCACTCCTGTACTGTAAATTATCGTATTTTGGCGGCCCCGACACGAGGAAAGGTTCTCAAAACTTAATAGGTTGAGGCTCTGACTCCTTTAGAATGCAGCGCTTTTTTGGGGGGGGGTCTCCTTTATCGGTAAACGATTAACTAGACCTGAACAGAGTCTCTCGAAGTCGATGAAATTGTGGGCAGTCGATGCGGGGAGCTTGCAGGTGGCGTCGACCACCAGTTTTATCTATTTTCCAATTTTTATTTCGGCTTGCAAAGCCTCCTGTCGTGGAAAGAGGGACCTCTTTCCGCAGCTGTGACCCAGTGGGCAGGACGCCCGGTTCGGTTTGCGGGAGGTGCACGGTTCGATTCCCACTGGTTTATAAGACGGGTACATGCGACCCTCCCCTTGGCCAGGCGTCCGGCTTTCCAGGGATGCATTGCTTGGGAGAGTTTCCACCAGATCGCTATGTTTGCTGTGCAAGAACCACGACAAACAAAACACTAGTAAACGCTTTGCTGTAACAAAAGCCTAATTTACTGATACAACTTACCTTGTTAATGTGCCTTATAAGGTCATGCAATATGTAAAGAAACAATATATAAAGAAACATGACTTGGGGTACGTTAATTTTTCTATCATTTTGAGCACTTGATCTATCGGAAGACAACTTTTACTAAATGACATTTTTTTACAAAAACGACCGAAAGGGACGTGCTGAGATGACAGGGATATTCAGCATTTGCAATGGATGAGGTATATCCTTCTGAGACCCGAACACAACTATGAAACTTAATCGCTCTTCAAGCTGGCCGGGTTTTATTGTCTACTGTTGTGTTACGAACTCGAAAGGCAATTTATTAGATTTATATGCCGCGGTTGGATGCCAAACAGCTGGGTCTCCATGTACGTGAAGAAAATAACTATCTCCATCATCTCTTCATGTTTTCTACGGTAAAAAACTGCATTTCATTGCTTAAACGCAGAGATGAAGATGGAACTACGTCTAGCACATTGCCATGATGCTGCCGCGTCCGGTATTTCCACGCAATCTCAGTGATTTCGAAACACACCTCAAGGTTGCTTTCGACCGTCTGGAGACGACAGAGGAGTATAGATCAGTTTAGTGTCAAATTTCTCAAAAGCAGATGACGAGAATATGACTAAATCACTTCTTTACAGTTACACAAGCAACGTGCTTTATACCCCGAATAAAGTATTTTACGTAATCACTTCTGAGTGAATTTCGAACAAAAAAATTGAAGGCATTGTGCAATGTATTGTGTACAAAGCGGTCTTGAGAGGATATGCCTCGCTGTAAAGAATTAAAAAAGACGTCGCCTGTATTGAAGCTGACCCACGCGTCGCAATAGCACCGCTACAAGAACTTCGAACACGCCATGTCCAACTCTTTCGTAACCGCACGCTCCGCAGATGGCAGAAGAGGTGGCCCGTTTCAACTCGATTCGACAGCTGGATTTTCGTGTCGACGCGTCCATAAGTGCGGCCCGAACGCGATCGAAATGAATAACGCATTAGGGACAAACGGAATCACTATAGGTAAGGAGAGAGGACACGGAAATATACCCGATACAAGTATTTCGTTTTAAAATGCAAAAGGCTGCAGCGGTATTAAAAGCACGATGCAATATATCGACTTCAAGCGAGGCCGGTGAGAGGAAGGCGACGACCGCCTTCAGCTTTCTTCGAAGAAGCAGCGGTCGACTTGTGCTAACGGAGCGGTGTTTCGTTCAGTGTGTGCGGCTTTCACAAAGTCGAGAAAGGAATTCGATTTTTGCGGGAGCCCGTAAGGCCCTCCTGGTGTCGACAGAGCAAAGGAAGCAGAGGAAAGGGTGTGTGTAGAAAGGGGGAGAGAAGGGGAGGGGAGAGCAGGGATTGTGTGCGAGGGAGGATCAATTCAAAGCGAGCGACGACGACATGCGTCTGGCTTGCACGAATGCGTGTGGCGGTATGCGGTGAAATTCGTAAAGTACGTCGTCGAGGCAGGCGACGTGTGATGGGGAAAGGGAAGTGCACAGAAAAGGGAGGAGGTGGAGGAGAGCTAGCGAAACTGTGAGTGGTCCGCGGCCTGCGTGGATGACGTGTGTGAATTTCGATTTCCGTGCGCATATATAGGCGCGTAAGTGCAGAAAGGGATGATTTGAGACACAAGTGAAAAACAAAAAGTAAATAGAGTGTGAGCTGGAAATTAGGACGTGGTGGGGACCTTCCTAGAAAGAGGTGGTGGCTCGATTGGAAACAAAAACACAAATGATTGTTTCTTGCTTGAAAGCCGGGCTTTTCAATGCTATTTCCTGTTCATGATCTTGTTCTTTTTTTTTTTTGAGAGAGAAAGAAATAGTTCTGCTGAAATGTCCTGGGCCGGTATATTGTAGCGATGCCTTTCCGGTAATAATGCCTTTTCGCGCTTATCGCGCTTTGTCAGTGGTCAGAGCGACGCTCCGCTCGCGTTATCAACGGGATCAGCCAGCCGTGAGCGGTGGATGATAAGACTAGTATAGAATAAGTCATAAGGCATCGCTACAAAATCGCAGCCCTGATCTGTAACTACGTTCTCGCTATAGTTTTGAACAACAGATGGAGATGATATAATATCCGTGTAATACAACGTGGTCATATTTTTAGAGCAAAGGAACGGAAACACGTGAGCGAGCTGCGATCTCGGAACAAATTGAAAAAGGGCTAAAACGCTAAAACCTAAATCATCGTTGTCATTATGAATGCTAGTATTATGATCATCACCGTCAACATTATGAAAGATATTGCGTAGCCATGTATTGTCTTATATATATATATATATATATATATATATATATATATAGTTAGTGTCGCGGCCCGGTAGCACTATCATTTCAGGTCAGCTTGACCATCACTCCTCGAAGAGCCGGACATTACTAGCCCAGAAGGGTAGCAATGGGGGCTTCTTGGTGGATCATCAGGAACAATTTTGATGCAGCGCGAAACGTGACACGCACACAAGAAGGCACACATAAAAAAGGACAACACGCAGCGCTGTTGTGTTTACTTTATTATATGTGCCTTCTTGTTTCCGTGTCACGTTTCGCGCTGCATCAAAAGGGTTCCTGATTGCTAGCCCGACAAATCAGTGTCATCTTAGCTAATCAACAAGAGCCTCAATGAGTAATATTGCAATTATTCACGTCAGGGAACGTGTTCTAACTGGAATAAATGAAGCCGTGCAGGTCACATCCCTGCAACAGAAATGTTTAGCTTAGCCCCAGTTTAGAGAGATGCGTCCTCAAAATCTTCAGGGATATTTTATGGTTAACAGTTGTCGGCATTGTGGGGAAATAGAAGGGGATAAATATTACCCAAAACATCATCATCATCATCGCAGCAGCAGCAGACTATCTTTATGTCCACTGCAGGACGAAGGCCCCTCCCTGCGATCTCCAATTACCCCTGTCTTGCGCTAGTTTATTCCAACTTGCGCCTGCAAATTTTATATTTTCATCACCCCACCTATATTTCTGCCGTCCTCGACTGCACTTCTCTTGGTATCCATCTGTAACCCTAATGGTACACCGGTTATCCATCCTACGCATTACATGGCCTGCCCAGCTCCATTTTTTCCTCTTAATGTCAACTCGAATATCGGCTATCCGCGTTTGTTCTCTGATCCACACCGCTCTCTTCCTGTCTCTTAAAGTTAGGCCTAACATTTTTCGTTCCATCGCTCTTTGTGCGGTCCTTAACTTGTTCTCGAGCTCCTTTGTTAACCTCCAAGTTTTTGTCCCGTATGTTAGCACCGGTAGAATGCAATAGTCAGGATTTGGCAATGCCTGCCGTACGCGCTCCATCCCCAATTTTTATTCTTCTGTAAATCTCCTTCTCATGATCAGCATCCCATGTGAGTAATTGACCAAGATAAACGTACTCCTTTACAGACTCTAGAGGCTGACTGGCGCTCATGATCATGAACTGAGAACACAAGTGCTCTAAAGCGAATAGCTTGCTTCGTTTTTTTTTTTTGTTTTTGTTTTTTGTTTTTTTTTTTCGCCCGTTGTCGTGGTTGCTGGTTGGTGCTCACGCTTTCACAGCTTTCACAGCCGATACAAAGGGCTCTGTTACAAAGAGTTTGTGCTCTAACGTAACCGAGTCTCTGAACTGCTAACTATTATAGCTCTTTGACACGCACGTGCTTTCCACCTATACTACCGCTACAGCTGTGCTGGTTCACGGCTCTCTTTTCTACCGGGTATTACGCTTAATAAAACAACAAACACTGCCTTTTAATTAAACATAAAAAACTAAATTATGGGGCTTTACGTGCCAAAACCAAGATCTGATTATTATGAGGCACAAGGAGCCTTTTAATAAAGTGAATAGCTTTATGAAAGCGTTCGGCTATTTGCTTACATTCCCAATCATTGTCCTGGCTTTTGGACATCTATCTATCTATCTATCTATCTATCTATCTATCTATCTATCTATCTATCTATCTATCATCTATCTATCTATCTATCTATCTATCTATCTATCTATCTATCTATCTATCTGTGCATAACCGTATAAATGAAGCGGTTGTAAACGGCTTATCTATCTAACTTATTTTCGCCTTTAAGAAACATTGCAAAGAGTACAAACACTGATTGAACCCGCATGCAGCGTCTAGTATTGAGTCCTATTAGTCATTAGTAATCATAATCATTCATATAGATATTTATCTATGGATAGATAATAAATAGAAAGTTATAAACCGTTCACACGTCCCTTTTAATATCCCACGCAAGAAGCGCTATGGGTCGCACAGGTCTCCGACATGTCTGAGAGAGATGTCACGTGCCCACGGATAATTCTATCACCGCTCTATATGTGCATCCGCCTCCGAGAGAACATCCGCACAGGCGTCGACCGAGCGTTATGGCGACGGCGGACACAGCCAGCCAGCGAGCGAGTGAGCCAGTATGCGGCGGCACACAGCCTCATTTCCCCAGAGATCCATACACAATGTCCCCCCCCTTCTGGCAGAACGACGACGCTTCTTGTCAGCTACGCGTCTCATCAGAGCCGCCGGCGCAAGCAGCGTCGGCTTTCTCAAATTAAGCAGCAGCTGGGAGGCGCGGCGTACATCTTCGAGCTTTTGTTAGCGGTCATCGCCAGCGGCGCGCTTGATTGTTCGACGCCGAGGAAATCCGATACTGTAACATTATCCCGGGCTAACCAGGTTACGCGAAATTTCGGCCCGTCTTCAATGGGTATCAGTGTTGGGTGCAGTGTATGCATGGATGGACGGTTTATTTGGCAAGCATGTAGCGCGAGTAACGCAAGCGCGCATTACACAATTTCGAGAGAACCTTGTAAAGGTGTACGTGCAGCATAATGAAGTAGTACACTGTGAACGTACTTCGCTAATACACCGCACAGGATCACGCCTTGGTTTACCCCATTCACACGCTCTTAAGGCAGCCTGCTCGAAACGAAAACTAACCCAGCGGCACGCGCGACAAGAGCATCACAGCAGCGCCCGGAATGTCGGGAGAAGAAGCCAAGAAAGCTATCGCTTTGATAGACACCAACACGTCGCTTTGCCAGCAGCTGATGATAGTGTGCTTCGCACGTCGCAACTGCTTTGTTTCGCTTGTGCGATTGAGCCCGTCTGGGTACATTTATACGCAGGCCGGCTCTCAAGAAACGCGAGCCTGCGTTCCGGAATACATTGTTTCCGTTCAAACGCGCTCCTTTTAATCCGTTCAGAACCACGGCAGGAGGAGTGCCATAACTCAACGTAGGCAGACGAAGTCTGTTTTTGGAATGCGCGCACGAACTGCAGTCGTGCGCGTGCCAGAAAAAAATAAAACCTTGCCATGCGCGAAGCGGCAAACAAGAGATGCGAGCACTTGAAGACGCCTTAAATAAGCCGTCCGCTTTAATGCGGAAGCCAAACGAGAGGCGCGCGAAAGGAATTGAATGAACAAACAGATTTGCGCCTCGGCAGTCTAGACAACGCGACGCACGCCGTTGCTTCAGCTCGGCGGGCGCGCGCGACTGGTTGAATTAAATTTAGCTGCTCGGCGCCGTTGCATTCCAAGGCGTGGCTCGAGCAATCAGCTGGCGAAATGGAACCGCGGGCACCTCTGTGTTTGTGTGTGTGCGCGCGTCATTCTAAGGAGAGATAGAGAGGGGGGGGGAGGGGAGGGCAGTCGGGGACGCTCAGTGGAAGAGCTGGCGTTTGAGAACTCACTCCGGGGTTTAATCACAAAACGGAAACTGCGTTTATTGGCGGTAGAAACATCTGACGCGAAGGCGTGCTTCGCATCCAGCTTCTCATTTTCCTTCTTTCTTTTACCAAATAAATGTGTCAGCGTGTAAGGGTGATGAATGAAAAGATGAAGAAAACCTTTCGCCAAGTAGCGTCGGTCGTTTATGGAATTCTCGGATGGGAGTATACGGTGTTATACGCGATTCAATCCAAATAAGCAGCAACAGCTTTCCAATCAATTTATCTCGCTCTCGTTAAGGCAGTTCGGGCACCCCGGCTATAATTGCGGTTTTTTTTTTCGAATACGCGTGATACTTTCTGCGTTGCAAAGACCTGTCAGCAATGTGGAAGGCTTTCTTCGGACCACTGTTTCTGCGACGACGCTTATTAGTAGGGTGTTATTAAAGATCAACTTCCTCTGTTGCGGTTTTCGTTTTTTTTCTCTTTCTTTCGCAATATCTAGAGAGAGGCAGCACTTTTGCTGAGTTATTGAAGTGCTAATACGCAGCTTCAGAGTATAAAATCAAGGAAGAGCTGTTGACCGGGCGGGATAATTACTGAGATCTATGGCGTGCACAAGCCAACGTTAGCAGAACTGTCCAAAAAAGAAAAATAAAGATTCAAAAAACGCGGTGCAAGATATGGTGTTGGGTTATCAGACCTCTGAACACAGAACACCGTAGGTGTTATGATTGTATCTTGCACCGTGTCTTTTTTTTTCTTTCAATCTATTTTTGGTTTTCATTGAACAACTTGGCTAACTTTAGCTGGTACACAGGGTAGATAAAGCAATAGACAGCGACCCAATACCTCGACCCCAAAACTGAGTTGTGGGGCTTAGAGTGCTAATGAGGGCTGAAAACATGACAAATACACGTTTACGGCGTTTGCTTGTGAGCGCCAGCATTTTGTAGATTTGTCTACACGGCTGTCTTCCCAGCACGACGTAATCGAAGTACCTGCATTATGGAAATTCGCGCTCCACCGAAGGCTTGACCAATTTTCCTTAGGTGGTCCTTGAGAGCCAACTAATTAATTTCGTGCGAGAAATATTAATGAGACCTTTGAGAAGGTACGATCTCTGATGCTGCTGCAAATTTCTCGATGGCGTAATGATTAACGCCTTTCTAGTGTTATAGTAATATGAAATCTATAATGTCACAAAAAAACTTGAGAGGCAGCAAAGCATCCCGCACTGAGCGACGAAATGAAAAATGATAGGCACAGCGTTAACAAATAGACAGCACTATGGATCAGTGATCAAACACGATCTGGTAGAACTCTAGTAGAGATTAAAATTAGGATAAGCGACCGGGTGGTTCGCGTAATTAAAAAGCCTAGAAATAACAGACACCGTCATGTACGAGTATTAGACAGGTTGCAATGGTCGAGAAATGCAACTGAGGGTGGCGTAGTTCATGCCAATCTCGGATATGAGGCGAATATGGAGCGTGTGTAGCGTGAATTTGGTACGTGCAGGACAATCTAATTACCATCCTTAAGGAGTGAAGTTGCCTAGCAGTGAAATCAGGTCTCTCTTGACTTGAACATACGGTCGCCGTGTCCTAACAGGACAATTTGCACTATTCGGTGTCCTCTACCGACGTGGTGTCCTTGACATAAAATATTTTCGGTGGCAGCTTGACCTCCGCATTGACCGACGCATTCTCAAGGGTATCAAGACGCCATTTCGTTCCCTTGCAACATGGTTTGGTCAGTGAGGTCAATAATTTCTTGTAATCGAAAAAAACAAAGATGCGATTTCGTACGCTTGGCTGAAACACTCGTCTGTGAAGTGAAAGCTTCGTATCGAAACGCACTCGAACCAAAAAGTCTACAAAGCGTACTTTATTCGTAACATTCGCGCTTCCTGCGTACGGGACAGCCACCGTCTTTAGTTTCAATTTCGCGCGTTTGGAAGAAGCTCTCACTTGATGAAGGGGATAGACGAATTGATGAATTCTGGGGTATTATGTGTCAAAACCACGATTTCATAATGAGGCACGGCGTAGTGGGGGACTTCGGATTAAGTTGGACCACCAGGGGATCTTTACCGTGCCCCAAATGAACCGTTTTCACCTCAACCCCATCCAAATGTGGCTTCCGCGGCCAGGATTTTATCCTGCCATTATGGAAATTCATGCTTCTCAGTGACCTCGTGCCTAGCAGCGCAACACCATACCCGCTAAGCCACCCGCGACGCGTGGGAGGGGGGGGGGGGGGATAAATGATAGCGATGCGGAGCTCAACCTACGTGTATTCAAAGCATAGGTTATTTCCGACATTAGCCCTTCCTGCGTACTGCACAGCCGATCTTTTCCTGATAGTCGTGATCCTTCTATTTCAAACATCGTCCCCCATTTTTCTTTCAGCGTTGTTGAGTGACCAGCCAGAACTCAGTTGAATAACAGTAGTCGAACAAGGTGTGTCACTAGAGGCAGTCGTTTCGACTACGACCCAGTCATGGCAGCAGTTACTGCCCTGACGAAGCCAGCATTCTATACGCTTCCGGCCAACCAACATTTCTAGCAACCTTCCCATCTTCCTCACTCTCTTCATCTTTCTCCTTGGTCTTTCATTAACACAAAAGCACAGATATGCCAACTCTCCAGGAAAATGACTCCAGCGGCGCGCCACACATTCTAGCGCACACATCCCCCTGCCCACAATTGGTAAACCCGTTGCTCCACCACGCACTACGCCGCCCCTTGTGTGTACAGCCCGCTCATAAACGGGCCGAGCGAGCGAGCGAGCGAGCGCGCTGCATTCGAGCAACAAAGCATGCATGCCGTCATCTGTTCCGCAGCGTGCCTATACACAGGACACACACACGCGCGCGCCGGTGCGGCAGAAACCGAGGCACAGGTCCAAAAGAAGTATCGATCTCCCTCTCCCTCCAACGGTTGCCCGGCCGCGCTCGGGCGCCCGTCGAAAGTTGCATCACAATGCGGAGCGTGCCGGCAGATGGGTAGACAAAACGGCGTGGAGAAGGGAAAGCGGGAAAAGGCACGACTCAACCTACTTTCCCTATAGCGCGCACGCAAAAAGGCAACGCACAGGCGGCTTCGTTCGACTCCCGCGGCGCTGTTATAGCACGCACGTGCGCGACGACTTTCTGTCTTTTCCGCGGTGCGATTCCCCCCGCTCCAACGGGGAAGCGGGGAACCGGCGGGAAATGAGGGAAACGAGGAAAAGGGTGGGGACGGACGGCTTTCTAACGTGATGTTTTCTCTGAGTCCGAGTTGTTATTAACGTCGCTATATGTGTGTGTGCGGAAAGCAGACAGACAGAGTTTTGCAATAAGCGACGCAGAAAACCAGCGGCGGCGAGCTGGCTGCCGCTTCCTTCCGTCGTTTGTCCTGCGTAACCTATGAGGCACCGCCCTGCACCGGCCAGAGGGCGCTGCGACTCTTTCATTTTAGTACGTGTGGGGGCGCTTCTACACTGGACGTTGTCAAATGCCTCCGGGCTGTCGAATCCGCCATCTCGTCAGTTCTAATTAGCTCACGGGACTGCTGCTGCCTCTCTGATGGGCTCTAAACGCCAACGAAAGGCGGGGTATTTGAATGTCCAAAAGATTGCTTCCCAGGTGTCGTCGAGGGCAGCCTGCTAGGGCGGCGAAAGAAACGAAACCACCTTCCGAAAGAGAAGAGACGCTTCTCAGAATGTTACGCTGGTTACACGCCAAGCTTTGGCCAGTCTAAAGCTCAAGCTTAAAGATGAGCGTGCTGCAACGTTCGAGCACGCCCCGCTTACCTCGCGATGAGCATTTCGAGGCACGTCAGCGCAAATATGCATCGCGTCTTTCCAGTTTTGCTTCCTCGATTCTTTTGCTTCTCCGCTTTGGCGTTGCTGTGAACCGTAGAACGATTCAGCGCAAGGTGCCTATGCGACGGAAGCGCCAACAGCCCCGTTCCCCACGCGGAAATTGGAACTGCCTCGTCCGATGGGTCTTAGAGGCAGCATGGGCATTGCCCGAAATAGAAATGGGTGCTTGAATGTGCGGTCTTAATAAGAAAGGTGGGCGCGTTTCTCGGAGCGTTTCTTGATAAGCGATGAATCATGGTTATGTGTTTATGTCTCAGCGCACGCTCGAAATGTGTTGCTGCAATCTTCAATTATTGCCTGCCCTCATACTTTCTAAGGTTGGACCCTATAGTCTCGGCCAGTGAGAGCAAGAAGGTTTCACTGCACTGCTCTGTGAGGGTAATTAGCATACGAAGTCGATGTCGCTCAAGGTAAACTGCGAGGGAAGAAATATTCCGTAACTGCAAGGCCTTTCACATATGTAACATTGATATCTTCCCATCGCAATGTACACCCGTGGACCACGCAGACCACAGGGTCACCGAAAAAACTAAATTTCTTCGTAATTAACAAGCATAAATGGAAACTGAAGAGTGCACTAGAAAATTCGCAATGCCAAGTTTGGACTGCAGTCTCTCGTTTCAAGTTGCATTTACAGGCAGAGGAGAAAATCAGTTTCATCGCGCAATCCGTTGTCCGTATACGTTTGCTCACGGGTGTACATAAAGGATTTGCGTTGTACCTTTTTTTTAATTTTTTAATGATAGTGATTATAAATTATATTCTGGGGTTTTACGTGCCAAAACCATGACTTCATTAGGAGGCACGCCGTAGTGGGGGATTCCGGATAAACTGTGACCCACCTAGGGTTCTTTAACGTGCGCCTAATGCACGGCCCACGGGCGTTCTTGCATTTCGCCCCCGTCGAAATGCGGCCCCCGCCACCGGGATTTGATCCCGCGACCTTGTGCTTAGCAGCGGAGCGCCTAGACCACTATGACCCCATGGTGGGTAATATTTGTGATGATGAGAACGCGTTGGTATAGATTCAGCAGCGGTATCTGAAGCGGTAGACCCTATCTATCTATCTATCTATCTATCTATCTATCTATCTATCTATCTATCTATCTATCTATCTATCTATCTATCTATCTATCTATCTATCTATCTATCTATCTATCTATCTATCTATCTATCTATCTATCTATCTATTCACGTAAACCAGCCTATTCATTCACTTGTCTGCCGACCGAAGCACTTATTTTAGTTGTGAGCAGTTAAAAGCTACATGCATGCAAAATTACCCAGGGATTAAGCGGCGACAGCTTGAATTTCCCCGGCGCCGCGTGGGTTTAATGAAACAACGCTTGGTTTCTGTCGGTCATTGCTGAAAAATAAAAGAGTGCGGCTTTGTTGTAGACACGTCGTCGCCCCCGTAGTTAGAGTCAAAGAACCAAGTTGCAAAAGGCGCCAGAGGGCACAACGAACGCCGGCGCCGCCCACGTCTGTCTCTTCTCTCTATCTCTCTCACACACACTATCTCTCCTTCACTCGGCAGTAGCTAAGCCTGACGCATGCCGTTTATTTTGCAGCCGGCGTTCGCAGACGTACTCGGCTTACATTCGCTGCCCCAGTTCTGGCTTGTCGCGGCGGCGCAGTCAAACCGAGCAGGTCATTTCATCGGGCTTGTGTGCATGGAGTCATGTTAATCACGCCGTGTAGTTGTGTCGTGGTGGTAGTGTAGGAGGGTTGTGGAGCATATATGTAGTTGGCTTGGGGCGGGTGGGGGAGGGGGGCGCAGACGCGTGCGCTCAGCAACGAAGTGCCTTGGTTGTGTTCTTTCGCATGCGGCTGTGCGCATCGGCGCGTTCATTGCGCGCAATCTATTCTGCACTCTGGCATCTGTCAGGACGGAAAACCTTAATTAGACTACCGAATGCGGTCTTTTCGCTTGAAATATGAGACAGAATGATACATCTGCGTATAGCGCTGTTGCTCTGGGCGTCCCCTGTGTTGACAGAAGGCGTACTTGGTGCTTTAAACCATGCTCGGTTCTTCCGGCCGTCAGGCACCCTCTTTACGGTCGGCAACGTTTATTTATCTGCGAACAAATCAACGAACACGTTCGCTGTACGTTTTTCTACTCGACACAGTGTTATCAACGCGAACAGACAGACAGGGCGCCAACTATTAACTTCTCTGCCTACTCTTTCTGTATTCGATGTTGCTTGCGTTGTACCAAGTCTGATAATGTCAAACAAGCCTAATCTCCAACTTGTTCATCTGAAAGGTATTTTTGAATACACATATGGAACATCATAGTTTTAGCAGTGGCGGTAAAGTGTGCTGCAGTTGGCAGGCAACTTTGAAGGGACGGGAGCTAGAGACCCGACAGCAGCATCGACACAATGCTTTGACAACGGAAGAGCTGGTCATGACTTTGCATTAAAGTGCAACTGGATGGCGAGCTACAATGTTACCCCGCGAATGACCTTCTTCAGTTTACGGCTATCGTTGTAAAAGCCATCGCTGTTTACAGTTATTGCCATGATGTCATTGGTTCTCGTGTAAGATTCTTCCCTGAAATGAGGATACACATTCGCAGTACACACGGCAGCACGTTTATTTTATAGCCGTCGCTATGAAACAGGACGAGGGTTTCAACAGGGTTCAATAAAAATTAGCTTGGTATTATCGTACTGCCGGCATCGCTCTTCCGTAGGCCTCAGTTTACGGTTGAGATACCGTTGTATTTTTTTTTTCTTTTTGATCTGAAATGTTACCCAATGGCTGCACTTCCTTATTTCGTAGCGATCGTGGTAAACGTGAAGAAGGACATTGACAGGTTAACCCAGTTTAATTATGGGCCCTTCGCGAGGGCGATTTGATCTCGTCGTCTTTGTCGTTATCGTCATACTGTTGCCGTTGTTCCGTTGCCGCCACTTTTCGCTCAGGTATCGCTGTTTCTTCCGACGCTGCTCCGACGCTGCTCGCCGAGTGTCCCGTTCTGATCTCGTCGAAAACCTCCGAGCCGCCCGCAGAGGCACCGGCAACAGTCACCAACGCCGCGCGCGTTCGGTGCGAACGCGGGCAAAACGCCGACGGTGTCGACAACAGTTCTGCGCATTGCTGGTGCTGCTGCATATCCAAGTTGATACAGCTGATAAAACTAATATCCTTACTCCGTATAGCTTTCTACTAATTTTCTACTAATTTTCGCTATTGATGCTTCGCCTTTCAGGTGAAACTGCGACTGTTTTTTTTTTTTTTTTTTTTTGTGAGGAACCATGTTTGAGCCACAACGGACACCTATACGGCGGTATTCGCAGACAGTCACTTTCGGGGATATCTGGCACGCTCCAACGACAGCCAAGAACGTTGTTACCCGTAGCCGCCGACCCATCCGGCGCTAGTGACTCGAAACCTTGCAAAAAAGGCCCCCAAATTCGATCGGCCGAGGACAAACTAAGGGAAGTTTATTCAGCCAATACACAGTGTGACAACGTAAGCGCTATAGACAGTTATGCACTGAACGGATAGTTGTGTATCCGCTACCCACGAGACTTCGCAGGCTACTATTCCCTTGGAGCCGCAAATTCTGCCCAACACTCAAGTTAGAGATTACACTAATGGCACGTACACACTAGCGGCAAAACGCGCGCGGCGCGCCGCCGGCGGCAAGACGCGCGCCGCAAAAGCAGCCGCGAAGCAAGTTTTTCATGCCGCGGCAGGGATCGCTCCTGGACCGATTTTTTGCGGTTTGCCGCGTGCCGCGGATGAAGGAGACCAATGACAGCGGCCCGCTTCCGTGACGTGCCCGCGGGAAACTGGTGTCATGCGCACCCGCCCGACCGCTTGTTTCGTACTCGCGTCCGGTGTTAGCCGTAAACTCGTTTCGCACTATCATCTGCACGCGTCAGCTCCCGGGCCGAGCCGACGGATAGTTCGAGAAGGGGGGAGAGAGTCTAGTCTGTCACGTGATTACCGCAGCGGCGCGCCGCTGGTTGGTGTGGCCGCCCTGCCGCTGCTGCGTTTTGCCGCCGGCGGCGCGCCGCGCGCGTTTTGCCGCTAGTCTGTACGTGCCATAACAAGACTACGCTGCCGTATTCCGACACGAAATTTCTATACACACAGGGCTGGTTTGGCGGCCTCTCCTTTGTGTATACAGGGTGGGAAACCAGAATGAATTGATCACTTTCTCCTTGCATGCCGACAAATATCCTCAGTAAGAAAAAAAGGAGCTCGAGTGCCATTCTAAAGGCCTTATGAAAAACGCCTGATAGCTGGTATATACATCGACTTCTCGAAGGCGTTCGACCGTCTAAACCACTTAACACTAACTAAAAAACTAGAATTATATGGAATTAGAGGCACACGTCCGCTCGCGCTTATAGCATCCTACCTGCAACATAGGATGCAATGTGTCTGCATTCAGGAAAATTTGTCTCCGTTTAAAGCAGTTACCTCAGGTGACCCCCAAGGGAGCATACTTGGGGCACTTCTATTTAATTTCTATCTAAATGACATTTCACAAGGTAACCACGGCGCAGAGTACAAAACTGATACAGATGATACAACAATTTTTTTTACACAGTCATCGTTATCAAACTCTTTAAAGTAATAATAATGAAGCCCTCCGCGATTCACACAAGAGAAGCATAATAAATTTGCTTAAAGTTAACATAGCTAAAAAAAGCTGTTATCTTCACAACTCGACAGGCCCCTGCAGCAACCACTTTGGATCTAATCTTAGGGAATTCACGTATAGAAATTTTTGACTCAGTAAAGTCACTTGGTGTAGTTTCCCAAAAGCATCGGTCTTGGGACATCCAAGTTAACCATGTTGCTACGCAGATTGCAAAGGCAGTAGGAATTCTGGCGAAATTCAAGTTCCACTTACCAGCAGCTGTCCAACTTCCTAATTATAACGCACTACTTTTTTTTTCATTTAAATTATTGTTGTCTAGTGCGGGGCACAACCACGTTACGGAACCTGAACCAGCTGCTTATATTACAAAAAAAAGCACTTCGTCACATTGCATGCGTTGAAATAACTGCGAACACAAAACCTCTATTTATAAAATACAATCTTGTAACGGTGCATAACTTGTACCCTTTAAATCTAGCCAGAAAGTATAAATACGATTCAGACAGACTTCTACGTACACTTTCAGAGTTGACACCGCTCACAAGGTCTTTTAATTCACGCATTGATGATATCTGGAAAATACCCTTTACACGTCTTATGTTAACAAAACAAATGCTTCGCCACACGCTTCCAAAGCTCTTAAACGAACTTCATTAATACGGAACGAAATGAGAAACAACTGGGAACTGTGCAATCAAGGCATGTTTTGTTGCGAAGGATTGATGAATTTCTTTTGTGTGAAAGCTACACATTATGTATAATTTTATTCCAGATTTTGGAATTAATTTTTTGCATTGTTAAAATTGTATAAAGCATCGATGAATTTATTATCATGAATGTCTTAGGGACTTATCATTGTACAACGTGTACAAACACTTTGTATTTCCACGCTCTCACTATATACGCCATGTAAACGGGGGCTTGAAGTTTCTCAAGTGAATAGATCCACTTTTTTTCGAGCCCTCGTCTTCCACAAAAGAACCGACTTGTGGATGGAATAAAGTTTTTTGATTGATTGAAAAAAAAAAACTTTAAACAAGCTTGACCTCAGCATGAACGTACCCGTCTTGCTTTCATTTGGAGCTTCCACATTAGGTTACAGCCATCAGAATGTTTGCACTGCCATAAAAACTTTATTCTTGATTCCAATCGGATGCCTTCCTAAAATATCACAAAACGGTCAAATAAAATAATTAATTAACTGTTTCAACAGCGCAGCTGTTTAAGGAGGAGGTTGGCCCGTATAGCGTAGACCAGAAACTGCGCCTGGCGATGACGTCACCGCGCGTTGCCTAGCAACAACTTGGCACAGCTGCGCCTCGCTTCACCCGCAGTGGTTGATTAGTGGCTATGGTTTTGGGCTGCTAATCACGAGGTCGCGGGATCGAATCCCGGCCGCGGCGGCCGCATTTTGATCGGGGGGAAATGGGGAAAAAACCCGTGTACTTAGATTTAGGTGCGCATTAAAGAACCCCAGGTGGTTGAAATTATTCCAGAGTCTCCCACTACAGCGTGCCTCATAATCAGATCGTGATTTTGGCACGCAAAACACCACAATATCATTTTTTTGCGCCTCATTTCGCCGCTGCTCCGCACCGCCGTGCCGAGTTGCTATGACCGCACACCTGCTCCGTCTAGCCATGACGTTACTTCGTGTCGCCTAGCAACCACATGTGCCTCGCTTCGCCTAGATATGTCAACGCTTCGCCAGACGGCGTTTTGAAGCGCGTCGTGCGGCCAAGCGAGAATATGCGCGTCGGCGGCGAACCGGTCCGCAATACCGTGCCGCTGCAGCCGGGAAGAGGCGTCGTCGAGTCGAAGATCCTGAGTTCCGAGAACGAGAACGCGCGAATCTGCGTTTGAGTATCCGGCATCGTCGGGATAGCGACCCTGGCAGTAGCTTGGTCGATCACAAGCTCCGCTGTTTGCTTCAGCTTTGCACCACTATTGCAAGCTGCGCTCACTTTTTTACAGCGAAGCAGCTAAGGGCTCAATCTTCGATGGTCGCGTCCGGCAATAGAAAAAGCTCTCATTGGCCGTGTGCTGTAGGTGCGAGTGAAAGTGCGCGAGGGCGAGGGACGCGCGCTTTCACGGGGAGCTAACGCATGGCGGAGAGCAAAAGTGACTTCCCAGTGGAAGAGAAGCGGTGGGCGAGGAGGGCATTGAGGCACCCTACACTCCATCTCACAAGCTGTTGTCTGCACTGTGGAAGCTACACGAATTCTCAGCCAATAGGAAGGCCGAATGCCCCTCGAGAGGTGTTCATCCGCGCCGCGTCGTCTGCTTGCCATCCTGTTACATGCTCCATGGTTGGTTGATTGACGCAAAAAATGTTTTGAAGCCGTACCCATAAGCTGCGTTTACATGCATGTGACAGCAGGGCTTCGCTTTACCTGTACGCATTCTCTGCAGTTACCTCGCAGCCTCCTTAGCAAGTAATAAGGATGAACACCCTCAACGTTACTCATAAATGTTCACCTGTTGCTCGGCGTCTATACTTGGCGTCTGCTCGCTACCGTCATCCTGTACCATGCTAGAGCGGGGTAGTAAATTAATTATGCAGTGAACAATTAGGCCTTTATAGCGCCCCGCATCGTCAATGCATCACCAGTGCTAATGCTGCGGCGCCATCTGCTAAGTGGAAATCAAACCAGTTTTAAGGCACGACGCCGTGTCTGTCTCTGTAGTCCTAGCAGCATATAAACAAACAGCCAATCTCAATAATTGCGACAAAACATACTTAATGCTTTGACCTCAGCTTGAGATTACACTTAGCGATGACAGATTTTGCCACTTTTTCCCTGCTGACACAGTGGAAAGCCAGTAACAAGCGCTAATTCGAATCGAAGCGGGTGGTCGGCGCTGTTTGGGTCCGGCAACGTTGCCTATAGGTGATCACGGTTAAGATGGCTATTACAGTTACCGGCGGTAACTGCCACAGTAATTCTCGGTATATGACGTGCATGCGCAAAGGTACTAAGATGCCATGTATCACTGTACCGTATCATTTAGCGAGGAAAAATAAAAGTCTAGTGTAGCCAATAATCAGCCAGCTACGACCGGAACTATATACCGCTGCGCAAGGATATTGCCTGTGTAGGCCTCGTACCTTCGGCAGTGCTGACAACAGTAGTAGTAGTAGTGATTTTATTGAAGAAGAAAATGACGCTTATTTCTGTTGCCCAATAGGGAGCATGGTGCAGCGTCAGGGGAAGGGGAAAAAAGTTGTCGCAGTTTCACCTGAAAGGCGAAGCATCAATTGCGATAGCAAATTGGTAGAGAGCTATACGGAGTAATCATATTAGCTTTATGAGCTGTATAAACTTGGACATGCAGCAGCACCGGCAACACGCTGAACTGTTGTCGACGCCGTCGGCGTTTTGCCCGCGTTCGCTCAAAATGCGCGCGGCGTTGGTGACTGTTGCCGGAGCCTCTGATATAAATAGGCACTTGGTGCCGCAGCTAAACGTCGCCTCCCTTCCCTCCCCCTCCCCCCCCCTCCCCCACGGCCTCTCGCGCATCGGAAGAAGGCACGTTTGCTCTACATATATGGTGATTGTAAAGGAGGAAAGAGACGCCTACTTCTGCAGCCCTAAGGGAGCACGGCGCAGAACGCGCGTTTGTTCTCCGCCGTGCGTTCACTCCCCGTGAAAGCGCGCGCCCCTCGCGCCCTTTCACTCGCACATACAGCGTTCGGCATTGGCGCTGAGCCGTGCTCCCTCAAGGGCTGCAGAAGATAGCGCCAACCTTTCCCTTTCCCTCAAGAACCACTTACCACCGGCGACGATTTAATCTCCATTGACGTCATACGGAACCTCACGGCGACGGCAGAAATCTGCTTTTGAGTGTCCATATAATTGCTATCGCAATAAAAGGAGATAAAGATGTTGAAAGGAAGGGAAGAGAAGGAGAAGCGACTGGAAACAGCTTGTGAGATGGAGTACAGAATGTGCGTGTGCGTTCCCGCTCTCCCACTGCGGCACATGCGCGCAGCCCTGCCGGCCTCTGCCGCCTGTGATGCCGACTCTCTCTGGGCTATCGCCCGCCTCTAGCCTAAGAGTGTCGACAACGGCGTTTAGCCGTTCCGTTACGTAGCCAGCGTTTTGACAGCGGTTGTGTGCGGTCGAACAAACAACGCGAACAACTGTTGTCGACGGCGGCGGCGTTTTGCCCGCGTTCGCACCGAACGCGCGCGGCGTTGGTGACGTGTTTGAAGAACGCGCCAACCTTTGCCGTACACCCTATGGCAGTGTACCGTAGTGACCATAAGGCCATGGTCCCTGTGGTCACTAAATAAATGAAAACCACCGGATCATATATATTTCTCATTCTTTAATAGTTCAAATAACCAATTACACCATCACATCTTAATACTCATAATTTGTAATATATAATTCCCAGCATAGTACAGCTTCGCAGGTCTTCCATCTCCACCGTGCAGTGGAAGGGCTGACAGTTTTTTAGGGGCGAAGCTCCTTAGGGTGTGGGTCTGTCCCTCCTCTGTAGTATGTAGTAGTAGTCGTCGTAGTAGTAGGTAGCCACGTCTACTTTTATGGAAAAAAAATTCCGAAAGTTGTGTCCGTAGCGCGGAATCGAACCAGGGACGAACGCTTCTGAACGCGCGGCGCTAACCACTACGCCACGAAGCGCACATGGACACACGCACCACGATGACAATAAATACCCAACATTAACGAAAGACTGCGCGTTTCCAACGCGTTTGTGCTAGCGCATTACGGCCCGTGTAAGAAGCTGGTGTAAGACGCTGTGGCCTCTCCGCCTTACCCCCGTATTCATAAACGCTCCTCGACTTGAACTTGACTTGCCACCGCCTTGGGCAACGCGTTCGAAACGCGTTGAAGGCGGTGGCAAGTCAAGTTCAAGTCCAGGAGCGTTTATGAATACGGGGGTTATACTCTCTCAGCAGTCATGTGATGGAGTCGGCAAACGCGGTGCACGTTCCGGCATGTGTAAACGGCTGCGTAAGACGCTGTGGCCTCTCCCCTTACTAGAGAGTACTGCACGTTTCTAACGCGTTTGTGCTAGCGTCCCCTTAAGCGGGAGATGGTGCAATTATAATGAAGGGCGCTGTTATAAAATAGGAATGACTGTCACATATGGCGCGTGTCATTGGTGGAAGTCAATCGTTCGATTTAGTGCGGCGAGACTGGGCGAATTACACGGAAGATTCACGGTTTACTGATGATTCCCTCCGGAGCTTCACCCACTCATCATCATTCACCCCGTGGATATGCGGTGTTTTTTCTATTCACTTTAGCTTGATGACTGTTCCATTTTGAACACCGCGCAGAATAATTAACTGATTTTTCGATTCACTTTAGCTTGATGACTGTTCCATTCTGAACACTAAACAGAATACATGTTCCCCTAGTTATTTTTTTTACTTTTACTTTTTTTCATTCATCACGGTAGGTAGGTGCAATTTGTACATAGGGTTAATATCATTGTGGAGGACCATTACTGAACTACGCAAAGTGCGTGGCAAGCCCCGGTATGTCAATAAAAGAATGCCGCAAATGTCTAACAGTTTTCATTTGCCTCGAAACACAATTATTTCATTCAATTTCACCGTGAAATTTGCGATAACTCACAAAAGCAAGATTTTCGTCACGGAGCACGCTTCTGGTATTTTAGCGAATAAAAACATTCTTCTTATACGCCGAACGTGCGAGACTGCACACACTTCTTTCTAGCAATTAAAGTTCGACTACAAGGAAGCGAGACCGAGAGTTTGTCAGTGTCGCAGGCTCAGCGCCGCCACGGGGGACCCAATCGTCTCGCAACAATCTCGGGGGAAGGAAGAGTGGGTTGCATACAGTCTCACCACCTACGTTTTAGATGCGAGAGCATCTTATGCTCGGGGCAGTGTCCGTTCTGCGGCGTCCGCACCCATATTGCGCATGCGCAACTCTCCCTCGTACTCCTCTCCTACGCAGGTGTGCGCTCTCCTCCTCACCTCTCCCCCTCTCCGCCACAGGTGCGGCGCAGCAAATCATTGCTAATAACTCTCTCTGTCACTCTCTCCCTCTCTCTGTAAGGGTACGCCGGTAGGCGGCGCAACTGTCGCGGCGCAGTATAAAGCGCGCGTTCGCTGTGCTTCCGCCATTCTCTCTCTGTGCAACGATGTGCGAAACGCCATGAACAACGTCAACGTCGGCGCTTAGTTGCAGCGACAGCGCCACCGCCGCGGAGCAGAGGAAGGCTCGGGAAGCCGAACGTAAACGTCAGCGTCGGCAAGTGGACCCCGAACTTCGGGATCGTCTTCAAGATACCGCGCGCACCGACGCTAGGAATCACGTACGATCTCTAAATGAAAGACGCAACAACCCCGTACAAACATCTCCTCTCTTCCGAATACATTCTCTCACTCTAACTTTCATTGGGGTGTGTTGCCAAGTGAAACGAAACGGAAACTCGATGCGCACCCCCCCCCCCCCCCTGATGCTTTCGCATCCCACCATGGTTGCCCGTAGGGTGAGATGATGTTTTTATTTTTTTTTTTTTTTGAACAGCGAAGGCTAGGACTTGCGCGAGCCAATAAGCAGCAAGAGCTGGCTGAGTGTTTCAGAGACTGGAAAAACATATACTTTCCTATAGGAATTAGTCGAGGAAACTATGACGCGCAAGTCTTCGGGACCTGCCGGCCATGTCGGTCATGTCAGCCATCGCGGCAATGATTGCCCATCATTCCCGCGTATGTGCCTAAACGCCGTCCTTGCGGATTTAACTCGTTCTCACATTGCAAAGAGATCATGGGCCTCTTCGGTTATCCGTCCCTGACAGTCCTGGATTGCATGGGACTGCTGTGCCACACTCGATTTTGCTCGGACAGCTTTGGAAGCTCCGCCCACCAGTCCGAGAGCTACCAGAATTGCGTTCGTTTTTCGCGGACTGGAAGTCGCGGACTGTTCGTGTACTCTCCGAGCTGTCATCAGATGTTCTCTCGGACCAGGGCAAGCAGCTAGCAGATGACGGCTGTCTGAAACATCGCCGTTGGAGTTCATACGGAACCTCACGGCGACGACGACGACGACGGCAGAAATCCGCTTGGAGTGTCCATATAATTGCTATCGCAATAAAAGATGCACGCGGCGTTTGTCGCCATATTGGGAAAGAGACCGTGTGCTTCTGCGCACTTTGCGCATTCCAGACGGCAAATATTGTGCACTCAGCTATCGCGTCTGTTACATCAAGGAGGTTTATTTTTTTAAACCTCCCTGGTTACACCAGTGCTGGTGGTGGTGGTGTCACGCAGAAAAGTGGGCCGATGCTGGCGATAGTGCAGAAAGGGTTCAAGCTCAATTGCACGTACCAGGGACAAAAAAGAAAGAGAAAGAGAGGGAGAATGAGAGAAAGGAAGAGAGAGCGAAGGAGAGAAGGAAAGAGAGAAAGAGAGAGAACAATAAAGAGAGAGAGAGAGGGAAAGAAATAGAGAGAGAGATAGAGAGAGAGAAAGAAAATCACCAGCCCTTCTCCTGTCGAGAAAATGGGGGTAAGCAAAGGTTGTCGTGTGTGCACTTGACCTACTACTTTCCCTTTCCTACTAACTTTCGTTCTCTTTCGTAGTACTTATCGTTCCCTTTCCTTCTACTTTTGTTTCCCTTTCGTGCAACTTTTACTTCCGTTGCGTTTTACGTTTCATTCCCTCGATGCATACATTTAATAAACGTCTATGTTTCACTACCATAAAATGTCGTGAACTTTACGTTACCCTGACGAAGTTCAGATACACACACGACAAGTTTCGCTTACCCCCATTTTCTCGACACGGGAAGGGCTGGTGATTTTTTTCCCCGCAGCTGTACGGATCTTCCCTAGGGAGCGCCGTTCCCAACTGAGAAGGAGGGTCTTCTGCCGCTTCTGTTACATCCGTATGGGGACGTCAATATGCCTCTATCTGACTGGCTATGACGTTAGTAGCTTAGTGTACCGTTCCGCGATATTTGCGGAACGCTGCTCTTGCCACTGCCGAAGACCCCGCCCCCATGTGGACGACTTCCGCGCGTTTAAGTTGCTTGCTATTATGCGCATTCATCGTAAATCACGTGAGTGAACTAAGAACGAATGTAGTGCACAACTTTTATGTAAATGATACAGTCGCCTGGGGGTTCATTAGATATTCACAACAGTGAAGGGCGCGGAAAGGGTGTCGGATGTGTGAGGCACTATAAAAACTTGATTTGCGTTCGTTTTAAAAGCGCGGGATCTTGACGTTCTTGAGCCCGGCCGCCTGTGCACTGAGACACTAAGCAACCTTCGCTATAAGAATTTTCAGGTCAACGCACACGTTCCACGAGCACATAATCCATGTAACGCGAAGCTTCAATCTAGCGATGTGTAATAAGTCCTATGCGCAACGAATGGCAGTGCGTTCAGTTGTGTTTACTTTCATCATATGCAGCGTGCAACCACGTGCGATGTTCCTGTCTATCCGCCACATGGGTCACAAATTTATTCTCGTGTAGCTTTTTTTTATGTTCACACACACCGCTCACAAACCATGCCGAAATTTAAAAAAAAACTACTATATCAGGGGGATGCACAGTGTAAGACGCCTGCGTGGCGATGTCCCTAGGACAATGGCGATGAATGATGCTTGTCGAGGGTAGAATGGTGATGACCGGTGTATACACAAAAAAAAAGTACGACACGTATGAAGCAAGATATTGGGATTTGAAAGTAGAACAGAGGAGGTAAGCTTACTCGCACTACTTCGTCAGTCGCCGTACAGTGGTCACATATAAGCCCGTTTGCTGGGACTAGCATTCCGCGCACATGTGCACTTCGTACATGAATGCACTAAGCTCACGGCAGAGAACACGAGGCCGTCAAATTAACCCGTAGTCCTCCACTCCGTCATCAATGGTAGCCTCTTTGTATTCTGAATGAATGAATGAATGAATGAATGAATGAATGAATGAATGAATGAATGAATGAATACCATGCGTTATAACTCTTATTTTTGCATTCTCGCCTATCTACCTACAGTTGCATATTATTATGTTTAATGGATGCATGAACTTGAGCCTCCTCCTTGAGTGAATGAATGAATGAATCAATCAATCAATCAATCAAACCACCCTTGTGAAGAAAATACTGCCGTGTCGTTTCCATTGAATTTTGCACTTCAGACTGCTACGAAGCCCCTTGGTGCTACAGTATTTTAAAATGCTGAAATTTAGGGCGCTTATATTCATGCGTAAAATGGTTGTCTTAAGCCAGATTTTTCAGTACCGTCACTTTCCCGTTATGGACTCAAGCAGCAGGCATTGCTGCAGGTAGCGTTTACTGTCTACAGCATAAATAAACCTGTGCTGTCTTCTTAGATTTGCTAAAACAAAAAAGACAAAGGATAGAAAATCCCAACGCAAAGAAATAAAGATAAAGAGTAACGAGCAGCCCTCTTACCGGTCTAAGAAAGAGGGTTAAAAGTTTGTCTAAACGCGAGGACAAAGAAAAGGTGGGATGGAAAAAGGGGGGCGGGGGGGGGGGGGGCGAGAGAGGGGCGGAGGAGAAGGCAACCGCAATGGGCTGAAGAATCCTCTCAAACCGAGCCGTCTTGCGGTAGGCAAAGCTCGCGGCGGGTTTTTCTCGAGCGAGAATCGCGCGGCATAAAGAACCCGGTATGATTTTTTTTTTCGAGCTCACCTAATGCCACTAGTGCGCCTGCCGCGCTGATTCCCGTTTATGCTCGCCTGCGAGGATTACGCGTCTGCCGTCGCCGACCAACGTACTCATTATGCAAAGTGGTTGGCACGGGTAAATCCGGCCTCGCGGAACGATGAGGCGCCACGCGCAAGCGCAGAATTCGGCGCGGTGCACCCCAAGCCGTGCGCGCGCTCAATGCGCGAAACGTCTACGCAACAATATCGTGTCTGCACCATGTCATCTGAGCGTTATAAGGATGAGTCGATGAAGTCTTAGGTCCGCCTCTATCAGTTTTGGGTTGGACGAAACTGCGAGCCCTTGTTTTCTCCGCCAAAGGTCATTGTATATAATTCTCGCTGTGAATACTTTCGGATGACCCGGAATATGAGGCTGAAGCGCTACACTCCAAACGTTCTTACACAACATCCTTAAGCGCATCTCCTAGTCCCATGTGTAGGACTAGGATATTCCGCTCCCATGTGTAGGGTAGCAAACTGGTTGTGCTAAACTCGTTAACCTCCCTGCCTTTCCTCCTCTACTTTTTCTTTCCTTCCCACGGGTAACAACCCCTACAGTTAGGGCTTTAAATGTATTTTTATACAGCATGACAACGAGCTCTAACCGGACGTGCGATGAGAAAAAAGCGTTGTTGAAAACTATGGAATAATTTCTGGCACTCTTGGGCGCCCAGAAATATTTGACAGCGATAGCTTTGACTGTTTATTAAGTGCAATTTTCGTGTCGTCTTTCCCAGCATCATCTGTTTTTTACTTGCCAGAAAATAGCCGGCAAACAATATACCATCATTGGTTTCCACCAACGATTCGATATTACGCCTTAAACGTGAAGGTGTTTAGCCACGAGAAAACCGAACAACCTTCATTCATTCATTCATATTTATTTCGGCATTCTGGTACATTTATAGCATGCGCAAAATGCTGTGGACGCAGATTAAACGCCACAAAATGCTTGAGGGGGTCTGTACCCGATAACTGCTCTTTGACAGGGGCAAGACGAAATGTTCGTATGCGACAAACGTCAAATGACGAAGCTATACATGTAAAATATAATACTGTAAGTCTAGAAACTAACACTAAAAAGGAAATACTTTACTTTTCTTCACGGCATCAACATTTATCAGAACTTGGAGAAAAATCAATAGCAGCGCTACGAAGAGCAACACTGGTGGTTTAAAGCAGGAGGCAACGTATGTGCGATCAATTGTCGGCCATAGTTAGTACGAATCTGTGGCGAAAACCCAAAAAACTGATTTCGCTCGTGTCATAGACATTCACTCTTTCTTCCAAATTATCAAGTTTCTCCAAGTAAAATTCGTTTGCTTTAATGCCTTGTTTGTAGCGTGTCATTAGTGAAGAATCGTACATGTCGACAAGTGGTATTACCTTTAGATATTTTTTATCGATGGCCCTTGTATATGCGTTGTACGGAGCATTGACAATCAAACGGACAGTCCTTTACTGTATAATCTAGAAAGCCTCAAAATGTTGTAACTTGTTGCGGTTCTCCAGGCAATGTAGCAATAGCACAGTCATGAAACATAAATCGAATGATACAGTTTCACATTCTCGGGCAAAACAAAAACTTGTGCGCGCTAGCATACGAGTGATCGAGCGATAGCGAACGAGTGAATTATAGACTCATAAAGGTGTAAAGGATGTTTAGAGTGTAGGGAGTCTTCATGCAAGCCCTGTTTCTGCATCAACGCTCCATATGTATACAAGGCAGTTTAATCGTGTTACCTCAGCGAGATTACCAGAGTTGTTTGCAGATGTTAACCCCTTCAGCTTCACTGACGTACCGGTACGTTTCCGCGCTTCTGTCCCGCCATGTTCCTTTTGACATTCCTTTTGCCATATAAGAATGTGAGTACTGCACCAAAATAGCGTTTTTCCATTATCCGTGTCAGTTTTTCATTTCTGCGAAGCCATAATTAAAGTATTGTTCTCGTTTAATAATATCCGAGAAAACAAACCTGACGTTGGCATTGCGCCACCTGGAAGAAACCCGACACCGAAAGGGTTAACTGTCACGTATTCGAGAGAAAGACCGGAAGAAGAAAAACTGTAACGAGCGACTAACTTCTTCGTGCGCACACTGCTCTTGTGCAGCGAAACATCAAAAGAGCCTCCCGAACCTGTTTAAAAAGATTGCGACATTCTGCTGGAAACTGCGTCCGAGTAGGATGAACGCTGCATCGCTTCAGGAATTTTAACATACTCTACGCGCCCATGGATGTCCACGAGCAAGGTTCGCAGTAACCTCGAGCCAGGAGACTCAACGAGAACTGTTTGGAAAATGAAGTCACACATACAACTGCGTGAAAGATTAAACTTCGACACAAATGCTGGCGGTGCAGCAGCACCAAAGAAGCACCGTGGTTCAGCCGAACGGTGAAAAAAAAATCAATGAGGCAACAACAATGAGATGAGCGGGACCACCATAGCAACTACAAACTGAACTCTGTTCCGTTTGTTTCTAGGTTCATCCGGCCTTGATACGGCTGTATGACGGGTGCTTACGTAATTCAAGAACGGCAAGCAAGTGACAGGATAAAGCGGCTTTAGCTGGAAATAAGTAGTGCTTCTGTTTCTCCGTGCTCTGTTGCACTTCACTCTGCCATTCCTCCGCGCCCGCTGGCGTGCGCAACGTCGCTGACTCAGCATTAACGAGAGCGGCCAATCCCTTCATTTTTGTTCCCAGCGCTTCGCAATTAGCGGTCGCTCTTGCGCAACAATGCTGGCCTTATAGTGGTGATCCTAATTTTATGGCGTTTGGTTGCACGGCGAACGGTGTTATTTTGTGCGCCCTCAGCACTTCTCATCCATGTAAGTTTCCCTTTCACCTTTTCGCTGCGCTGCCACCGTCGTCGTCGTGCTGTCCCGCTATCTATTGCGCATGCGCCGCGCGTGCGCGGAGGGTCATATGATCTCCAGTACGTTTGTACGCAAAAACTACCAAGCGATGTGGACGCACCGTCAACTGGTCTTGACACGAAACTAGTGATGAGCTTCCCCAAAAAAAAAACAAAGCACAAAGTGGGAAATGCCCAACTTGTACAAGGCGTAACGCTGCATGTCTGCACCGTGATTCGCCTGAACGGGGCCAACACAAATATAAAATCTAACGGACAGAATCATGACAGTTCCCTGCGTGTAATGCGCGAAAGCACATAGCACACTTAAATCTACTATTGCAGATTTCTGCACACTTCTAAGGACTGTCTTACACTCGGCACTGATTGTAGTACCCTAAGAATCGCACCTTGAGCTACGAAATGTGCTTAGACGACTGGACTAGTGTCTTCCGTGCAATTCCGCTCTACGAAGGCTCTTTGAAGTTTTCTTAGAAACGCTGGTCTCAACGGGGTAACCTAATTCCGTACGTTATGTGCTTTGTGTGTGTTATGTGGCTGCGTCATGTCCTGGGCGCATCATTTCATTTATCATTGCGTTCACCTGGCCTAACATGCTAGGCGTGCTACCAGGTAAACCTCTCCAGTATTTATTAAAGAGCCTCTAGTCTTTAACATCCATAATTAGCTTTAAACGAAATGCTAGGGCTGTGCGGATTTTCGAAATTTCGGATACGAATCTAATAGACCCTGCTGTTTGATTCATACAGGATTCCAGAATTGACCATTGAAGTTTTCGAGTGTTCGTCTCTTTCGAATGTATAAGGGATACAAATACTTACTGTAATATCGAGGGGGCCAGAACAATGGATATGAGGATCACTTCTAATCATTCAGCTGCAGGATAGCAGAGGTTGTTATGGCAGGGGCGCGAGTTTCTGAGAACACGCACGCGGCAGATAACTTCTGTGGAATAATTTCCAGCCGTTGAATAAAGATGTCTCGCATTTAGGCATCCTATATAGGAGTTTGTCCGGATTTATTCCTTGGCCTGTCTAATCATGCTTACATCCATTTTAGAAGCATGTGCGGTGCTGTGTAATCCCACTGCTCCCCATCAGCGAACACAACAGTGTACATGCATCTGGTAACATGCAATTCTGTTTCCAAGTTTCATTACTCTCATTACCGAGGTGCCGCCCTCCCCCCTAATTGAAAGCAGTTTATCATTTACAATACCATCAGTTGTCCGGTCGTCTACTTGTCTACTCGTCTACTTTGTATTACTTGTATTGCTTGTGTACTTTGTATTACTGCGAGAGGTACTGGGATCGATACCCAGCACCTCCACCAGATGTCACGTAGTTGTGACGCTGAAGAAAACAGTCGTAAAACTGTGTATGACGCAACTGATTCTTTATTGGGCGAACCTGTGCCCACAAAAAAAAGAAAACTACACTCAAAGCACAACGATAGCGGCGAACACAGTCGGCGATCGTCGAAATCTGATCTGCGGCGAAGCTCGTCGGCTTTTATACGTGAGTCATCGAAGGTTCCAGATTAATCCCTGGTGCCCGCGTCTCTTCCAGAAGGTTCTAGACAATTCGCGTCGCTCATACAATCAGATTACATGAGCGTCGGTGACCACAGACGATGGATAGAAGCATCGACAACGTTCGAGAAGCTTCCGATGCAGGCGCGTCCTGCTCCGAGCGATAACGTTTACATTTGTTAGCCGGTGGAAAGCGGCCACCGGTGAAAGATAAACATGTATACGTGTCAATACCATCAGTTGTCCGGTCGTCTACTTGTCTACTCGTCTACATTGTATTACTTGTATTACTTGTGTACTTTGTATTACGCGCTTGTCCCGCCCGCGACAAGTTATCTTTTCGTCCACTTTCATTTCCCTTTTCTTCGTTATTTCCAACATTACAATGCCAACCACACTTAATTTCTCCGATGCTTTCCTTTGCCTTCATTGTCTGTTGGCTTTATGTGGTTATGATTAACAAAATCGAGCCCCTCGGTCCCCCTTCTTCTTTCGTTTGTGCATGTGTCAAGGTATATAAGCCAGCCGACCCCCTTCTTGTTTTTTTTTTAACTTTTTATCAAACAGGCTCCACGCATACTTCATATTTCATGTAACCTTACAAGTGAGAAAAAAAAACCCATCGATATTCAAGTTCATACTCGGCGGTCATTTTTTTTCTTGAATATTCATGCTTGATTAAATTCGGAAATGACACTATTCAGACACCTCTAGCGCATAGCTTTTCTTCGGCTCTCTCGCCCCGTTTTCGTGGTCGCTGGTTGTTCTTTTACCGCCGATACAAATGCACCGACGCAAAGGTGTGCGATTCCTCGCTCAACCGATTTGAGGGTGAGTTCGCCGCCAACGCCAACTTTCCCTGCCCGCGAATACAGGCACAATTGCCGTGCGACTGGCCGCTCGAGGCATTAAGACGTTCTTGTCAGCCTTGCCTCTCGTCTCTTTCCAAGTATTCTTCTTGCTCCGCGCAATGTTCAGTATGCGTTTCTTGCTACTACTATACCCGACGACAAATTTCTGTGGCAGGACAGCCAAAAGCTACACGCACTCGCTCGCACGTTCGGAGCTTGTGCCCTGGTGTTATTACGCCGAGTAGTTCCTACGTTTTTCTGGCGGTTTACAGGACCAGGAAACCCAGACACCGACACCACAAAGCCAAAACTAAGAACAGCAAGTAACGGAAATCATTTTCCTCGGCAAGCTTTTTATTTGTTATGAAATAAATCTCGACAATAATCGTCGATTATTTCTGCGATCAGTCTTACATATTTTGCTCCTTTATTTGATGCAAGTGTTTTGCGGCCATGATTTCTATCAACGTTCTTTTGAAAATCTACAACGAAACCTACGTTGTCGCTGGCCTACGTTTGTAATATATCCTGTACGTTCTCCTTTCATCGCGATGCCCTGAACGACGCGATCAGGATCATAGCCGACCACAGGTTCTGTGTTCACATTTCTATTTCTGAAACGGAGTAGGCCATCACTCTTTTTTCGTTTACTTTTTGAACCTGGACGTGAGCTTGATGAGGAAGTGCCTGATGCTCGTCCCATCGCACACGCATCGAGTCGCAGCTTTTCAGCACACCCCTGCCCCCATTTCCCCCTGCGTATTGATCTACTATCACCGCCGGCAAAGCATGTTCTCTTTCTTTCCTTTTTTTGTTTTTAATCGGCCTTTCCGAACGAATGACCTCGGCACGATGCGCACCGATGTCCGCTGAAAAATGGCTCTCCCGATAAGGAACTGCGATAAGGAAGGCGCGTTAGGCGCTAAAGGACGCCTCTGCCGCTGATAAAGGCATCGGCTTCCTGGGACAGACCGTGCGAGATGGGTTGGGGGCGGGGGAGAGATCTGACGTCTAAACGACGTTTACTGACAGCGACGCTCGCGGGAACGACTTAAAAGGGACACGTCGCGTGGAGGCGGGAGTTGACAGCAGTGCCGGCAGAAAGTAGCAAAAAAAAAAAAAAATTGCTCGCGGTATTCTTCTGCGATCCTGACGAGACTTTGCAGGAATCTCTTGGATAATATCAAGGACGGGTTTTTACTCTTTAATGCTGTTCTTTATATTTCCCTCTCGAGTTTTTTTTATTCCCTCGCCTAGGCCAACAAACAGCCTAAATGCGATTTACTGTCCACGCGCGCCTGCAAAACACAACTTCGATACCGGAGTGTCCTCGTTTCATCTCATGTTATTTTATGGCGATAGCAACTATATGGACACTCCAAGCTCATTTGTTCCGTCGCCGTCGTCGTCGCCGTGAGGTTACGTATAAAGTCCAACGGCATTAAAATCGTCGCCGCGCGCCGTGCGCTGTGTGTGCGAGTGAAAGCGTGCGAGGGTGAGCCGGCAATCGCGGCTAGCGCTCACAAGGGCGAGAAGCGGGAAGGAAGCGCGCATTCTTCCAGTCATGCGCAACGCTCCGGGGGGGGGGGGGGGGGGGTTGTGCGTCACAAAGAATCTCGAGAACAAGTTAAGGACCACACAAAGAGCAATGGCAATGAAAAATGTTAGGCCTAACGTTAAGACACAGGAAGAGAGCGGTGGGGATCAGAGAGCAAATGAGGGTAGCCGATATTCTAGCTGACATTGAGAGTAAAAAATAGAGCTGGGCAGGCAATGTAATGCGTAGGACGGATAACTGGCTTAGCTTTATAGTTACAGAATGGATACCAAGGAAAGGGAAGCGCAGTCGAGGACGGCAGAAAACTAGGTGGGGTGATGAAGTTAGGAAATTTGCAGGCGCAAGTTGGAATCAGCTAGCGCAAGACCGGGGCAATTGGAGATCGCGGGGAGAGGCCTTCGTCCTGCAGTGGACATAAATATAAGCTGATGATGATGATATATACAGGTTGAGGGTGTGTAGAAAGGAAGGAAGTGAGAGATAACGAAGTGCATCTGGCCTGCTACTCCACGCTGGGGGAGGGATTTGGGGCACCAACACAAAGATTGCATGATATTACGTGTAAGTAACCACTTCGCAAAAGCTTCGATTCACAGTGATTCCAACATGTGCGTTAGATCTGCATATTTTATTTCTTTAGTTTTCTTTTTAACGCAATCATTTCAATTTTGGCCCATCGTGGCACGTGGGGAATCAACAATATTTCTCCCTTTTCTTAATATATATATATATATATATATATATATATATATATATATATATATATATATATATATATATATATAAATTTTCTACTGAATGTTGCTTTTTCTGGCCTTACATTAATTAGGAAGTATCCAGGATGATAAACCAAGGTCTAAAAGGTTAAGTAGATTAACCTTTTTGTTCAGTAGGAACTCTCTCGTGCTCATGCTGGCTGGAACGTTCATAAAGTGAAAAGCCGGAGAATTTAACGCTTGCAGTTGGGAGATCAGACAGCGTTAAAGGAATATTTCATTTCGTGTCATATGAAGCCTTTACCACCTGTCACACTAGAAATCTAGCTCAGGTTCTGTGTCGTCGTCCAGTTGTCAAAGCAGAGATAAACTGTCCGTCACTTTCGCAAGTGTAAAAGTACAGAAGTGAAGAGCGATTTGTGCTAAACAATAATTATTTTTTATGCAGCACCAACTGCGAATAACTTAGGTGCCTCACATGCCGTAATTTATTAAAGACGGAGCTAAAAACAGAGAGTAAAGTGCGTAAGTTATCAAATAACACGCTTTTATGAGGAGAAAAGACAGCGTGGAAATTAAAAGCATTCCAGTGAGGAAGAGACAAATAACCTATATTCTCACAAAGCGCAGGGGGGCATGCCGGTTATATCTATCTGCAGGTACATATGCGTATGCGTGTCCATGTTTTCTTATATCTTATCATATCATAATTCATCATATATGCTACATCCGACGAAACGTGACAAGTCTGTAGCTGGGCTGGCGTTAACAATCACCATTACGCATTCTCTCTCTCACTTATATCAGGCCCGCCTCGGTAGTCAAGTGGCTATGGCATTGCGTTGCGGAGGTCGGGGGTTCGATTCCGGCCTCAGCTGCCACGTATCGATGGCGGAGAAATACAAAAAACACTCGTGTACCAAGATTTAGGTGCACGTTCTTTCTTCTTTCTGGGGTTTTACTTGCCAAAACCAGTTCTGATTATTAGGCACGCCGTAGTGGAGGCGTCCGAATTAATTTTAACCACCTGGGGTTCTTTAACGTGCACTACAACGCAAGCACATGGGCGTTTTTGCATTTCGCCTCCATCGAAATGCGGCCGCCGCGGCCGGGATTCGATCACGCTATCTCGTGCTCAGCAGGGCAACGCCTTAGCTAAATAAGCCACCGCGACAGGGGCACGTTAGGTGCACGTTAAAGAAACCGAGGTGGTCAAAATTATTGCACACTCCCCCACTACGGCGTTGCTCATAATCAGATTTTGGGTTTTTCCGCGTAACACCCAGGAATTTATTTTTTAGTCAATGGTTATAAGCGAGAAATGGGCGCTCTGGTTGTCTCGAATAGTCTGTATAGAAACGCTTGCAATAACGATTTTTTTCATTTTTTTATTGCAGAAACTTAACGGAATAAAGAGTGATCAAACCTTTGCGTGACCGTCAGATAGAACTTTCTGGCACTAAAATTCGGGGCCCGTGCTCGTAAAAATGTTCTTGCACTTGAGCTGTTCGCAAGAATAGATGCCAACACAGCCACTCACGATGCCGGGCATGTAATTAGCAAAGCTGGCTAGCCAATGGCAGGCAGCACTTCAGAACGAAAATATTTGTGAATTCGGCCCTGAGTCGCTTGATGGCTTACTCAAGTACAGAAACAAAGAAATAGCACTTTGATAAACGGAGCTAAGCGCAAATTGAAGCACAAAAGTTCGGCAACACAGACAAGCTTAAATGTGACGAGTCGATGTTTACAAGCCGTATACCGCACTTTAAGAACGAGGCTAAAATGTGTCACAGCGCGAGGAAAGATAGGAGTGCGACGCCGTATCCGCTTATCGCGTGCTAAAATAAAGAAATGGAAGTCCCGGGAACTCTGAATCAAAAAAGTACACTGAGGAGTAAGTCCCCTTACTGGAGAGATGATAGAGCGAACGGCCGAGCGGAAGTGCCGTAGCGGAAGTGCCAAAGACGACTTCCGGCCGTGGTAAACTTTACGAGCGCGAGTCCGTACTGGCGGTGACCTTTGTTTTCTTTTCTTTCTGCGCGGAGCGGCGAGAAATTGGATTAAGTGTTCGTTGAGGGATAGTTCGCACGCCCACGCTTAAACTCCCTGACAGCGCTTTCGTTCTCTGCATTTTCTTAAAGCCCATCTGCGACGCAATTTTGGACCACGTAAAAAGTCTAGTTTCAGATAGCGTGTGCACATATATAGTGCATCCTCTGTGCAGAAGGCCTAAGTTAAAGTACGACTCAATGCGTAAAGAAAAACTCGGGAAAAATACGCACTTTTTGACACCGATACTGAAACGGAAAAAAACAAACGCCTCCATTACTGTTTGCAGGATGTGACGCACGACCCAGAACGTTGAGAGCCAGTGCGGCTCCTCGGCATGACCTCCAATGGCTTACGCCGTTGCCACCGAGATTAGGCGGCGCCAGCGGAAGTGCGTGGAAAAATCTCGGAGGCTACGTGCTGGGATTTACGTCATATCCGCTAACGGCCAGGTGCACGCGTCGTCTGCTTGGGCGCTATATAAAGGGTGCTGATAAGAAAACGCTACGCACTTTTACCTATTAAGCCTTTTAAGTGAGAGTGCAGAATTACGAAAGCTAGAGCTAGATGCAATAGCATTTGCGTACATTGAAATAGCGAGTTTATTGTTTAAAGTCTATGAGCGTTTATCTATGAAGCTTATATGCTGATAAGATTAGTGTCGAATGTAATCTATAAACCAGAGACCTCAACAAATAAATAACCTCCAGCTATAGCCAGACTAGTGTCTATGCATCGTAGCCGATATTAGGAGAAAAACGAAATATATGTTACGAGAAATCTTGATCTCAGGGGCTCCTAATACATGAGAACGAAAAAAAAAATCGGTTCTGTCATCACCTGTTGCACCGATTTTGATATGGTTCAGTGGGGGATGGGGAGCGAGGAGCGCTGGTGCGAATGACGTCAAGAGCCGATGTCTCTTTGGCAGGTTTATAAGAAGGTGGTGTACGGTGGTTCACCAAGTCAGCGGTCAAACCAGATGATCTCGATTCCTTCTAGGACATCTTGTGTGGGCGCAACGGCCGGTGCAGTCATGCAGGAAAGGCAACGCTGCTGCAAAGTCTTAATGACGAGAGGGTTTTTGGAGGAGCGGAGTATTGGAGAACGAGCAGGCGAGAGGAAGACAATTTATTATGATAATCGAATTCACGAGGATTCTCGTTTATACGCAATTAATACGGCATGCGTGGCTGCGATAGGGGATAATTAAGAGAGCGGTCTTGACCTGACGCTCTCGTATATGTTAATGCCTCGTCGCTTAATCGCTGCCTCTGAAAATTGCCAGGAAGGGTATTAACATGCCGACGAGCTGTCTTCTTCGAGTAGTGTTTTTTTCTTCCTTTTCTCTCTCTCTCTCTCGGTTTGTGTAGTTGTGCCGTACTTGAAAAATGACAACTTTAGCGCCTAAATATGGCACTAAGCTTCGAAGATGACGTCTGAGAAATTGTGCAATGTGTCACTCTTCGGGGACCATGTAAATAGGCCAACCATTACTTTATTGAATTATAGTGCTTTGCTTCTTGGTTGATTTTTTTTTCGGTATTCTTTTCTTTGATAAGTCGTTTCTTTCTCGTACACTACGTAGGTGCCGCAGCTTGATCCAACATTTCTGCGAGAGAATGAGAGAAAGAAGGGTAACAAAAGAAGAAGGAAGGCAATTAAAGCAGGGATGTAGAGCAGAAAAGCGTCTGGTTGGTTGCCCTATCTGCTGATGAACTATTACGCAGCTTCCAACTTTCTTCTTTATCTTCTATGTACAATGCAAGAAACGTCTTTTGTTGTTGTTTTGCGGCAGCCCAGTTCACATTAAGAAGAATAATGCGTGTCATGTCTTTTCTCAGGCATTTCAAGTCTTTCGTATAAGCACGATTACAACCACGAAATTTAGTGTCTAAGTACACGTGGTTGCCACGCGGTATCATGTGAAACGGAAATTATACGAAAGCAAGCATGAAGGCCCGTTTCATGCAGATACATGCAACACTAGTGAAATTCATTGTCAGTTGTCAGCCATCGCTCACATAGTCCTCCAGTTGATCGGTTCTTAACTTGAACTTCACGTTCAAGGGTTCATTTTTTCGTGAACAGTGTTTGTTCAAGGGCATGCCCAAAGTAGATGACAAGCAATTCATGTGCACTGCAGACGCAGGAGCGGAGAACTTCGGACATTGTCTTGATATGGTGGACCCCGGGTCCAGTTCATGGCAGGTGTAAATGCCTCCCGGTCTGAAGTATCTGTAGAAAGCCGTCTTCTGCCCAAGAAAGATTGTGGGGAAGGGAATAAAATTGCGTTGGCACAGAGGCAGTTCTATTAAAGAGTGACGCACTCTTTACACGTGATAGCCGAGTGGCATCTCTGTTGACAACGCATGGAATCATCGCGATCAGGATACCTAAAAGACTATGAACCTAGATCGGCGCAGAAAAAAATTTCGCGCTAATTGACGGTTGCGTTGGCACGCATAATGACCCCAGATAGCCGACAGCTCGGGGGAGTCGATTCACTAATGGCGGTTTCACAACAATGCCACATTGTTCAAACCACATTTGTGATTAATGACAGCGGAGGAATGGCGTTTTATTTATTTGCTCGTTTTTTTCCCCTCCGGATAAAAAAAGAATGTAGGCCTAAGAAAAAGGGGAGAAAAAAAAAAGTTCCACAATGATGAAAGCTGTGTACCTTCGGCGCACTCAAACGGACGACATCGATCAGAGATCGACCGAAGCTCGCTGAAGCCGGCAGCGAACAATTGCTCGAAGAGGAGGGTGAACTGACAGTAGCAAGAAGTTACAAAAACAAAAATAGAGAGATACCGCAGATAAAGGGTGGTTGGAGAATAAGGCTGGGCGGGAAAGGGGGGGGGGGGGGGGTCGACTGCGAGCATTCTGGCTGGGTGGTTGGAAGGCGAAATGGCAAGCAGCAAGTCAGCAAAATAGAGATTCCCCGTTCTAAGAGTCCAACTCGGCAGACCACGCGCAAGCATGTTCGGAATGAAGGCACTTCATTCGGATCGCGCAGCTATTCTACACTGGTGGGTGTTATTGTGCCTTTCGTAGTAATCGAAGAAGGGAAAAGAAGTACGAGGGTTCTTCTTTCTTCTTCTCCGTGCGGTGATATCCATTTTCTTTTTCTTTTCTATTCCTTACGGTTGCTTCTGTTTTCAACAGGAAACCTGCCCCCGGCTTTGAGAGGGAAAAAAAAATGAGTCGCGGCGTATTTGTTCGGTGCCAACTGACGCATAAGCGCCGCTTTCTTCTATAGGACGGGGCGCAAATGTTGTGGCGGTCAGTGTAAACGGTGGGCACTCTAGTCCGGTAAGAATGAGCCCGGTGAATGGCGACAATGGAGGACTGCGCCGAACTGAAAGTAGCAGGCAAAAAAATGCGCTGCCGAACGAAAAGAACGGCTTCGTCGATTGAGTCGCGGAGCTGTCTCAAAAGAGGCCACGATGGGCTCCTGGCAAAGGAGCTGATTGCGTGCTACATAGACGATTTTTATTTTTTTTGATGAATGGGCATCCCTCGATTTCAAAAACCTTTTCTAAGATTTGTGAGCGGCGACGTCAAATTATTACGGTTATGTAACACCGAAAGCATCTGCGCAACCTTTCTCATTTAGTTGTGAACAGAATGTACCGTGCATCTGGTTGTCACAGAAAACGGCAGCGTTAACAAGATGGCGGCACTAAAACGCTTCCGCATGAGATAGCCAATAGCACCTGATGTTATAAAATGAACGATGATGCCATTGTCCAGCGGCTGGTATTCGTTTAAGCGCGTGAGCTATCACCCGGTAAAATCACTCTAAGAGGGAGAGAGAAAAAAAAAGTGCAGTCGATTGAATGGAACTCGTTAGAACAGAGTGAACGTTGTTTTATTCTGCTCAGGCAGGAAAATAAATTTGTTCTTCCGCCACCAAACCGATTCCGCTAAGCAGTCCGTACGCTAACACATCACCGTCTCTGCTCAAAACGTTGCAATAAGACGTCTTAATGGACTTAGTAGACTTACTTGGAAGACATTGACTTAGTAAAGTCGAAGATTTTCCTAGTGGGTTCTAAGGTGACAATGCTGACGTGACTTCCCTTCCCACCCATGCTACTTTATCGAAATTTACTGCCACCGGAAATTGTCCTGCATATCCTCCTGAGACCCGAAGAAGACAGGTGAGGAATATAATCGATTTTTCACTCCGTTTTTATTACATAATGGCATGTTAGCAACATATTTTTTGTATTAACAGCGTGGGGTGCTTTTCTGGTCATCGTCAAATTTATGCATGTTCTCCATTTTTGTAATGGCAGCTCTTCGGGCCAATCAGAGGTGACAAAATGGCGAGTTCTACAATGCGATGGAATATGACAATGCTAAGAATAGAACTTACCGCTAGATGCTGAAATGTGCATCTCCATGTATGTGCGTGGACAGTGTAACCGCCTCCTTGGGCTTGTTACGATAAAATGCGCGTTTCTTGGCCTATACCCAGAAGTGAAGATGTAACATTGCGTGGTGCATTGCCATACTGACACTGCATCGTGAATGTTTCCTGTCCTATCGCGGTGCGCGAAGCGCACGAAGCGCACTTCGTGAAAGCTTTTTTTCTTCGTCTGTGACGACACAGCAGTCTCGTTCACATTGGTGTCAATCTTATCAAAACCTGACGGCAAAAATGTTATTAAACCACATTCCCTCAGTTCGGCATGCACATAACTTCATATCCGGAGTGAATATTTTACGTAAACGCCCCAGATCGAGTTAATTTTCATAAATATTGGAGACATTGTGCGATATAATGCACACGAGGGCTCGCAGGGAGCTATAACTAATTATCCATTACTTGTTCCTATTTCATTTTACAGTTTTTGTATGTTTTCTTTTTTTGCGCTGACACACTGCTCTGATTAGTAGTAGTAGTAGTAAAACTTTATTATATTCAGAAACCCGACAGGCTCCTAGACCCCAGTCCCCAGAGGGGGTAAGGGGTTAAAGACGAAGTTTGTCCAGTAGGGTGGTGCCCCTATTCCAAGGCCCCACTAGCACGGGCCATCCGCTCAGCTCGTTGGATCAGTCGTAGCTGATCTTCCAGGGCCGGGCTAGACAGCAGCTCCTCCCATTCGTTCCACGTGCCGTTTGTTTCGTGTTCTTCTCCGTAAAGTGCCAATTTCAGCATTAAGTCAGAGCTTGGTTTCGCGTATGACACATCTTCATTTGGGTGCGCTCTCTGTGCATACCTCTATGGAACTACTTGTAAAATAGCTTGAATGCATTTAGCGCATTACTGCTTCTGCTCTATTGTCATAGGACCAAGCTGTCTGTCGTACCGTCAAGCTGTCTTCGAGGTATTCTGTCCCGACTCCTCCTGTCAAGATGAAATAAACTGAATATAATTTAATTTAAAAGTCGCATTTGTTAGCTGTTCGCGATCCGCTTTGCCAGGCCGCCCTTCTCAGGAAGCAATAACGCACAGCTCGGGAAAGAGCAAGCAAGCAAGACGACAGCGTGAGGAACAACAAAACATAAAAAAATGGCAGACGACGCGCAATCAAAGGCCTGGTTGACTTAGCTTTTGTTGCCCAACACTGATAACGAAATGTGCTCCAGAGCACGCGCAAGTAACGCTAGACGACGATGGTGGGCAGCAAATAAAAAAAAAGGGGGGGGGGGAGAAAAACTACGTTATTTCGCGCCCGTTGTTTGCAAAGCGTAAACGATCGGGACCAGCGGCGAGCCGCTCGCGGAAGTGACTGAGGCGGAGGGCGCAGGCCTCGGCGACGAACCGCGTGTTTCCCGGTCCCGGCGTCGCTTAGCCGATTCGCATGCCCGCCTGTTGCGCGTCCTCTTTGTATACCGTATTCACTCGGAAATAAGAACAACGTCCAAGAATATAGCGCATGAATTTGAGAGCTAGGTGAGTCGGTACAGTTTGAGAAACTATAGTAACAGCTAGGACTGAAGGATAAAGGGGAAAAAAAAAGCGAATGCAAGAAACAGGTCCGAGGCAAATTTGGGTGGTAGGACACGAGAAGCTGTTTGTTTAAGGTTCAGTGAGCGTTGTTAACCAGTGCCCGATCACGTACGAAATGATTTGAGCAGGGCAAACGGAGAGTTGCGTTAGCAGCAGATTAAGTGAGCAGGAAAGGTCGCTCAGCGCAAATGCCTTCTTGCGCTTCTTACCTCTACATTCTGACCAGTGTAAGTGCAGGCCTGTATAAAAGAAAAAAGAACTATAGGAAACAAAAAAAAAGACATTTCTTACTACAGAACTAATGAGAATGCGCTGCTAAGCATTGAGGCATACTAGGTGAAAAAGAATGCAGAGAAGGCTATAAGCAGAATGGTAATCATCTAGTATGGCGCTGAGGTTTTGTACTTTGATGATTGCCCGACAAAGTGTACTTTATTTGTTTTTCCATTGCCAAGCACATGCGTATTGCGATTGTATATGTACCAGATGCTTTCGAGATGAAACATTCAGTTGCGAGTCCACGACCATGTATTGTGTCTTTCACCCTCTTTCTTCCTTTGTACAGTGTTACTAGTTTCCCGCCAATAGCTAAGTTGGCGACGCGCACAACGCGATAATGCGATGACGTGATACATTCGATACAGTCTTCTCTAGTTTTGAGTGTATTGGCGTTTTCTCGCTTAGAGAAAGAGGGGATTAAGCTAAAGACTATGCAGCCTCACAGAGGTTCTTGTTTCTTCTATATAATACTGACTAAATATAAAAAGGATTCCAGCGTTTTACGTGCCAAAACCACAATATGATTATGAGGCGCGAAACACTGATACACTTCGGATTAATGTCGACTATCTGGGGTTATTTTAACGTTAAGCTAAATCCACGAGCAATTCTGTATTTCGCATCCATCAAAACGCGGCCGCCGCAGCCGGTATTCGAACTCCCGACCTCGAGCTTAGCAGCGCATTGCCGTCGCCAATAAGCAACCGCAGCTTGTGCAGCCTAACTCGCTTATAGTTGAGCATAATACACCATCTGCCTTGAAATCCGTACAATACCATATACCGATACTTCATACGGTACATACAGTAGAACATACACAATAGTACACTGTAGGTATCTATAAAGAAAAGAAAAGCGTGCGAACGTTCGTCGTAACACTCTATTTATACACGCATCAAATGACAAATGCTACAGAATGGCAGAATCAAGACGAAAGGGTGACATTTTCTCCAAGATCATATATATAGACTCGTTTACTGCACCTCGCAGAAAGGTGATGCTACTAAGTTTGTTCCCGGGGCAAGTACGAAATTTTCTGCAACTGAAAACTCAACCTGTTAGATGACAGAACGCTCTCGGAAGAAAAGATTCTTGGGCCATGGCCTATGCATTCTTTTATGCAAAAGGCCACAAAAGCCCTTCTGCAGTTCGTGAAGAGTACTGGATTGTACGAACGCTTGTGACAGCGGAGATTTTTCTTTGACTGTCTCTGCGAATGGCTGACTGCATTTTTTTTCCTTTTCTCCCCTTATCTATTCTTCCCCTTTCCCCCTCCCCAAGTTTAGGGTAGCCAACCGGGCACATCCTTGGTTAACCTCCCTACCTTTCCCTCTTCGTTTATCTCTCTCTCTCTCTCTGCTTCAACTGCAAAGCTTTCTGGCGGAGGAACCAAAGCAGGTTTTCTTGGTGTGGCATCGTGCTCTTTGCAGCTCGATGCCTAGTCGCGCTTTGATGAATGTGCCTTCACTTCTCGCAAGTTCCGCTGAGCTCCCTTATTTAGTAGATTTTCAACGGAGCAATCTAGGTGTCGTCACCAACTAAATGTTTTGGAAACTTTATAAAAGAGGTGTAACATATAAAAAATGGAGAAAGAAAAAGGAAGCAACGACGTTGGGCCTTACAGTTTACCTGAACATTGAAAGCTTTGACAGAAACTGGTCATGATAAAGCGCTGGGGATCATTCCTAGCAAATGAACTGATTATGCGTGTGCGTTAATTTTGCTCTTCGCAGTTCTGACTCTCAGTACATGGTCGACTAATTTCTAGGCCGAACATTTTTTCTGTATCAATTTATTGCTGTTCCTTTTTATTTCTACCATCTCTTCATAATCTCTCATTAATCACGCCCAACCATTCATCTGAGAATTCTTCCATCCTCTTCGCAAGGTTCATATGTAAGCGCTTTCCAATTTCAAACATCGCAAACCGCAATGATGGCTTGGTAGCCATGGCATTCGGCTGCTGATTTCGATGTCGCGGGTTCGACTACTGGCGACGATGACCGATTGGCCGGAGTGCAGAAATTTTCGTGTACGATGCATTCCATCCATTATACGTACACCCAAATGGCCGAAACCAATCAGGAGACCCCATTTACGCCGTCTTTGAAGCCCACGTTTACATTGGGACATAAGCTGAATGTATGTATGTATGTATGTATGTATGTATGTATGTATGTATGTATGTATGTATGTATGTATGTATGTATGTATGTATGTATGTATGTATGTATGTATGTATGTATGTAGTATGTATGTATGTATGTATGTATGTATGTATGTATGTATGTATGTATGTATGTATGTATCTATGTACGTACTTACGTACGTACGTACGTATGTACGTACGTATGTATGTACGTACGTATGTATGTACGTACGTATGTATGTACGTACGTATGTACGTACGTACGTATGTGCGTATGTATGTATGTACGTATGTGTGTACGTATGTGTGTGTATGTATGTGTGTACCCGCGCGCGCGCGTGCGTGAGTGTGTGTGTGTTATACGCGGATCCACGCTGACAGTGGATTAGCTTTTCCTGTTGTCTTGCCGCCATCTTTAGCTTATGCTTTGCTAAGTTCAACTGTGGACCTGAGCAAACAAAGTGTCCTTAGCTGCTTACTCGCTCTGGGTGTTCTTTTCGGAGACGTTCACTAGTGGTCATACCCTGCCAATGGAAATTCTGTGCTCATTCCGAGGAGTTCTTTCAATAATGATCTTATGCACAATTTTACAAGCGCCGGTTATCCCAAGTTCGGGACGTGTGCTGCTTAAACGATGTGGATCAAGTACGTTGCCTTTATTTTGCCCATTATTAGATATCCCGCAATCTATCCTGAAATATTGCCGAAGAACGGGTCGACCAATAGCCGGACAAACACGGAACACTCGAGCAAACACTAACCCCTTTCGATCGAGGGCACAGTGTTTGCATTGCTCGGATGCGCCAGCAAAATATGGACACATCTCAGCCCGTTATTCTTCCATCCTTGTATGAGCACTATGGCTTTTGCCCTGTGTTGTTTCTCTTGTTCTGTCTAGTGTGTGCTCATATCACAAAATGGCGCTATAGTTTATGGCGAAGCGTAGTATGTACACGCCTAAGCTTAATGCATGTTTTATTGTTGATATAGAGGCTTTATGAAATATTAGCGATGCCCAAGAAGGTGTTCCAGGCGCTGCAAATATTGTTGGCTTATAGCTTTCTTATATTTGGCGACATTTTCAAATTAGAAGATAAAACAGAACCAATGCATGAACCAAATAATGAATGAATGAATTAATGATCTTGCGTTGCAGCAGTGATCCTAAGGCGGAGGTGTAATTTAAAAACTGTGTAACTCAAACTGATACTATCTTGTTGTATAGTGAGGGTAAATAATTTTCACACGTTTCCTATTCACTCCTGCAACGAAAGCGCGTCTGTGTTGATTTTTAAATGGTGAAAACCGACAAGCTCGTTTGAGAAAATATATTGCAGTGATAAATCCTCGGTTACTATATTAATTTTATTCGGATTTTCAGCGACGTTTTTCATGATGTATTTTCATTCTCGAAGACAATTCCAAATCTTGCAAACAAACATTCCATACTTAAATGGAGGCAAGCAGCAGGGGGGCCATCATGACGAACAACGATATCAGATACGCAGAGGCACGGAAACACATGGCACCCTTGATGTAGCAAAAGCCATTTAATGTGTTCAGGTTCACGTTTATTCGCGGTTCGCCGCGCTGATGTTATTTTTATAGTGGAGTGCTAGTTTCTAAAGTGCAGTCTAATACTGCGACGCTTCAACTTAATTCACTGAATTTTTGGGTGCTGCAGAAGCATAAACCTATGGAAGAAGTCCCGAAGTAATTCGAATAACAAAATTTGGAGGATGCTCAAGCTTCGACTTTATGAGTGGAACGCGATAGCATTCAAAGATCCCTGAATGCTTGTCAGGCTTCGCGGCAACTGCAGCTTTCTTTTTTCTCCACCTTCAACTCTGCGCGCCGCTACCGTTTTACGCTGCTTAAGAGGCAAGCGCCATCTGGATGGGGTTTTCGCAAGTAGCCTACCCGAGCGCGCGGCTGTTCTTATGGTAGAAATGCTGGAAAAGGGGTTTGTGTTTCAGTTTACTCGTAACAGAATTATGTTTTCTCGTACATTATAATTGCATTCCGACGCTATCATGTCTGTAGGTTGTAGTTAAGTCGTGCTTTACGATTTTTCTGACGGATCTTACTTTGAGAAATTCAATTTTTGTTCACAAACGCCTTGCGCCACGCGGAGTTCCTTTGTGGTCGGGGTGGTTCGGGATGAAATTTTCCGCCAGGGACGCCCACGCCGATGGCGGATTTTCTGCGACACGGGGCCCTTAACGCTGTCGCGTTAAAAGCGTTCGCAAGAAACACGTAATGCGCACATATGAGTGGGACAAACAAAAGCGAAGAAGCATGCCATACCACTGTAAACCTTTAACCAACCGTGAGCAGCCTTTCAACCAACCAAACTGCTTTGTTCGGCTCGTTGCATCAGGGGGCCTCAGGAACAAATGTGCTTACGCTTTTGAAAATATAATTGTCCAAGGAACGCTATGCCACTGACTAAAGCGACAACTGTTAAAACACCGCCGAAAAGTCAACAGAGAAATAACTACGTTTTGCAGCCTACTTCAGAGCGCTGTAACAAACAGAAAGAACAAGAAAAAAAAACAAGAATAAAAATTGCACGGTCACTGAACAGCTACGGCGACATCGTGAAGAGCACTTCAACTGCTTTAGTCACTATGTAACGGCGGGCAACTTATGCAGCGGAAATAAACGAAGCTTCCAAGACACATGCGCAATACAATTCGTTAAAACAATTTGCTTCCAGAAGGGGAACAAACCTTTGCAGAATCGTGGTAATTACATAAACCCAAGGACGCGAAGACCCAACGGGCAAGATTAAGAAGGATATTATGCCTACGCATTTCCATCTTTGAATACACTGCCGGTCAATGACAATCAAATGCATGGAAGCAAAGTCTTTCAGTGTCGCTGTTATTGGAACGTAAAATTCACAAGTACGCCTAAGCATTACTTTCGCCTGGCTGAAGCGCAAGCAAGGGAGCGACGTCGGAAGCGCATCTTTGGGGGCGGGCGGGCTGCAAGCCAGTCTTCGCTGTATCAAAGATAGAGGGCATTTTGCTCTTCGCCTCTCATATCTTTCCAAAACAATGAATGCTGGATGTCAGCTTACTTTTATTGCGTTCGTTCATTCGTGACAGGTCTTTATAAAAAAATAAAAAGAAGGGAGAGCGCCTGAATGAGGCATCTGGGACAAGGCCGACGTCGTTACGACATCCCGTGACGTTGTCCCCTCATCGACGACATTTGCATAATTATCCCTATGTTGCTTTCTCGCTCGCCAATGTGCGCAAGCGTGTGTGTATGTGTATGTGTGTCTGTTGTTTGTGTGCTCGTGTGTGTGCTTGTGTGTATGTGTGTCTGTTTAAGCGAGCGCTTGTGCGTGTGCGTGTGTCTATGTATGCTTGCGTGTGTGCGTGAAAAATTAATCCACGATCGCGTTTTACGGCTTCACCACGCAGCTGCGCACAGTCCGTGCTTCGCTGAGCCATTAGCAAAAACGGAGAGCACGCCAGCAGCGAGCTCCCGTAATCAATCAATTACTTGTACTAGCGATGTCCGCGAACGAAAAAGAAAGAAAGAAAAAGAAAAGGAGAAGAAAAAATAGTAAAGAAAGCAAGCCGCTCTATACGCTAACGGGAAGTTTCGCATCAAAGTGGAGGCCTGCAGCCCTCTGGGCGAAACGCTGCGCACGTGATTCACTGGGCTTTTATTAAAGAAAAGAACAAAATAAAGGACGCGATCCCAAATGATCGAAACGGTACAACAAGTAAACGAACCGGTGAGGAAGAGCTCGCCAGCGAGCGCAACAAGACTTGCGAGCTACGCGTATGTAGGAAGGATTTATTTCTCTTACTTGCTTCGTTTCTGTTTTTTTTTTTTTTTAGTGAAGTGGGAGGCGCTGGGGGAGGAGGGTGTCTCTTAATCTGGCGCAAGCCGCGGCACAGCTCTTGATGAGGCCGCAGCGAACCCGTTTGGCTGTGTGCCGTTTTCATTAGCTCCGAGGCACGCAATAGCATCTCCCGCTTTCTCTCGTTCATTCGTTAGCGGGGAAGCAGCTAGCGAGGTACCGCTTAATTCGTTTTCATTTATGATACGCTGTTGCTTTTCTCTTGCTTCGTTTTTTTGTTCGACGAGCTTTTATTTTCCCGGTTGATAGGAGAACTGAAGCACGAACTAATTGAGCACCCGACGGAGTAAAAGTAAGTCCGCTGGTTTGAAAGTTAGAAGAGGGCATGCAACGGCACGTCGAGGTGCGTCTCGGTTTGTTCCGGTAAACTAGCGCGTTCGTTCTTGTTTCGTTGTTGTTTCTGTTTTTGGGTCGTCAGCGATGGCGTGTCTGGCGAGAGGAAATGTTTCCGAGTTCATCCCGTTGACGTCATTGCCACGTTCGTTATTTCTCGCCCTGCGGTGGGTGTGCCGTGTAACGGTGAAAACTTTTCTCGGGAACATATAGGACTGGATAGGAAAAGGTTTGGTCCTATACTTCGCAGAGTTTGCAGGATATGTGAATAGTATAGTATCAAAGCATAACACGGATTTAGTTGGCTATACTAGGTGCAATCCAGATCACTTATTAAATGGACGTAACCACGTGAGGAAGATTGTCAAAGTCAGGAGATAGCTTCCGTGTAGACCTGCTGAGATATGCTGCTGGGGTACACCTATTGGTTAGCTCAGTTTAGGGGTGTGCGAATGTTTGAAACTTTCGAATAACATATTGAATATTTTTCTATTCGATTCGGTCCTCGAATCGACTAGTCGCTGTTCGAATCTTTCGCATAACGAATTGAACACTTTCGTGAATTGACTAGTCGCTATGGAAGTCGGAATATTTTTCGAACAGCTTTGTAACATGTCGTCGACTGTGCATGATCAAACATGAAATTCAAGGAAAAATGCGATAACTTTCATCGCATCCACAGAGGACAGAACGCTGCGTCGCTCAGGCAGCCAGACTTGTTCGGTTAAACAATGTAACTCGCAGTAAAATATTGTTTAGGCGTGCCATTCAGATGTCGGTATTGTTAAATACTATGCGTAGACGCGGAACTTGTCTCCGCCTATTGGATTACATATGAATACGTTTCACTACAACATACTTTATACAATAGTGGCACCATCTGCCGCGACCATTCGAACTACAAAACATCAGCAAAGTATTCTTTATTTTATTTTATTTTATTAAGAACAATGGTCATCTTTATTTATAACTCACAAGTTGGGGTTCACCAGGCAATAAAACTATCACAGACAGCAACACAAAACTTAGGTGCCACTATAAACAGCAATGCGCGATGGATCTCACAGAAAATTTAAACTATCACAAATCACTACAGTCATCCAGAGTAGGAAGTGAAACTGCACCAAAAACCAGTACACGATACATTTTTGATGCACTTACCATCTTTAACACATTCAACACAGAATAAAAATTAATGAGATAGCTATTTATGAAAACCATTAGGATCAAGAAGGAGGAAAGAGAGAGAGAGAGAGAGAAGGCAGAGATGTTAACCAGAAAAATTATTAAAACTATTAAGATAAGCTTGCACATTGACTATGTGATGCTGGTTAAGAAAAAAAGCTTTCCAACTTCTATCTAAGGGCGCAGTAGTGGTCATTGGCCCATCAGAAAATTTTGTACTTCGAATGGATACGTTAAGAACTGGGCACTAAAGGCAAGATGAGTTTTTAAACTGTTATAAAGCGTAATGCGTAATTGGAGATCACAGGGAGAGGCATTCGTCCTGCAGTGGACATAAATATAGGATGCTGATGATGATGTGAAAGCATTAGTATGCCATATTTGAGTACAGACCTACCATAAGATGTGCGCGTGCGCAACAAGCTCGTCATAGCTCATTTTTAATTAGGCTGTAGGCATGCAGTGTATGTTGAATTCGATACTAAAGTCGATATTGAAACGCCGGACTTTGCGTTGTCGCCATGTGCGTGACGTCATGACGCAGAACTAAATTTGCTTGACGTCGTGTACCAACCCGGTAGAAGGATAGAACGAGGAGGGAACGAGGAGGTGTTCATCTGCACTGCCGTGGCCGTCTGCTCTGCAGGTGGGGCCATGGCAGAGGAGATGAACAAGTGCGCATCGAGTAATAAAATCTACCGGGAACCGAACAGTCTAGGACAATGCTCTGAGTGGCAGAGGTCACGTGTTGGGCCGACTTTGTGAGGGAAAAGGCGAAGGGAATGATTTCTCGGAGAGAGGGATTTAATGGAACCTGGAGACATTTGCCGAGTGGCATGCCTAGCGGCATGCCTAGCGTGTTACTACAGATGGATAGGATGAAAAATGAAATGATGTGCACATTTCGCAACAAAGATACAGAACATGCCCAACACACTCCACGTAACGTAGTAGCAATTATTAGTGGGGAAATGTGAAGAAATAAATGCAGTGCCGTAACCGTTAACTAAAGTGTCTCATTCAGACCAGTCTCCATACGGAAGCACGTAAGTCCCTTCTTTGCGCGAGATGCAAAGGCAGTGTTAGTCCATGTGCCAAGGACGTGTTTTCGTTCATGACAGTTGGTGAATGCTTAGTGCTGACATTAAGGACGTTCTTTGTAGACTCCGTAGCCTGCAAGCGCAGGTTAGGTGGGCTATATCGTGCCGCACTTTACATGCAGGGCACAGTGGTGACGTTATCCGTTTGATTTAAAATAGGAAATACTTTGCGGTTGCCACGTTTAGACAAATTCGGCGTAGACGTGCCCTGTCGCGCCGGCTAAGGTCACATGAAATGCCAAGCTCTGACATATATGATCGTGTGTGCGAATAGGTCCGTATTGCTTTTCCGAATCTTTCCAGACCAGACACTGCAATCAAGACTCGACACTAAAGCTGATCCATCACTCATAGAGAAAGGTGTCGGGAGTGTCTCTGTAGTGTTGAGTGCTGAACCAGCCGCGCAGTCGGCGTATACATTGTCTGCCACACCGCCGTGAGAAGGCAGTCACTGCAGAGCGACGCTGTGCTGCATATACCACAGGCTTCGGTGTGTAAGCAGTTGATGTCGTATATGAAGCGGTCGTCAGCACGTGACGATTTCAGGGATAGGATGCCTGCACGTGAGTCTGTAAAGATGACCCAAGAGCTGGCTGGCTGCTTCAAGATGTAAGTGAAAGCTGCTCGCAGTGCTGCCAGATCTGTGGCAACGGGAGAGCTCCTGTGGCTGAGCTCGGAGGAAACAGTGGGGCTTGTTGATGGAATTCACACAGCCGTGGCGGATGAATCAATCGTCACAGAACCATCAGTGTAGATATGACGACGTTGTTCTCAACAACATGATGTGTGTTATTCTGTGATTAACTTTAACGCTGGTACGGGTTTTTTTTTTCATGCATTTTATATACGTCTGGTACAATTTCGAGGAAAGTTGGCTCGCCAATACCGGCTGCATGGCATAATACCCTTTCCTAGTTTATTTTCTTGCTCCTTGTGTGCCATTAAGGTTGCTCACGAACGAATGGGTGATGCCCAAAGCCGGCGCCAAGCGACCGCCTTCTTTGGAGTCACAAAACCGGTCTCGAAGACGATGTTTTTGCAGATTGTATGCACCAGTACCGACAGAATTAGCACCGGCAGAATCGTCATCTTACGTTTACTGCAGGACCAAGGCTTTCTCACTCTCCCAGCAATCTCTCCGATTACCGCTGTCAGTTGAAACCATCCTATGGCTGCAAATTTTCTGATTTCATCAGACCACCTATTTCACTGCATGTCGTCTTCGACTGCACTACCCATTCCGCCCCACTCATTCTGTAATACTAATATACCAACGATTGCCTGTTCTGCGCGTTACATGTCTTGCCCAACTTCCTTTTATTCTCATCGTCTGAACCAGAATATTGGCTATTCAGTTTTGCTTTCGAATCTACACCGCTGTTTTCTTGTCTCCTAAAGTTACGCCTATCGTTTTTGATTCCATCCCTCGTTGCTCTGTCCTTAGCTTCTTTTTTGTGCTTCTTTTGTGAACCCCCAAGTGAACCCCCAAGAACCTCCACACGTGTTTAAAAAGAGTTAAATTCTGGGCTCTTACGTGCAAAAATCACGGTCTCTTTACGAGACATGCCCTAGTGAGGGGCTCCGGGTTAATTTTGACCACCTGATGTTCATTAACGTGTGCCTAATGCATGGTGCACGATCGTGTTTGTGTTCCGCTACCACCAGAATGCTGCAGCCACGGCCGGGATCTAACCAGTGACGTCGAGCTCAACAGCAGAGTGTCATGGCCACTGGGCGTGTGGCTTGGGCCATACATGTTAGCCCCGATAGAAAGCAATGATCGAATTTTGTTTTTCTTTTTTTCGAGGATATCGGTAAGCTGGCGAAGAAGGACGTCTTTGAATTTCGTGTGCATTTGAATAAGGAACAGCAGCAAGGTGCCGTATAGGTGTTCACATGTTAGCACCGATAGAAAGCAATGATCAAACATTTCTTGCTTTTTTTTTTCGAGGATATCGGTAAGCTGGCGAAGAAGAACGTCTTTGTATTTCTTGTGTACTTGAAAAAGGAATAGCAGCGAGGTGCCGTGTAGGTGTTCGCTGAACACGGGGCCTCGTCTTCAATTTCTCGAGCCCACGGCGATTCCGAAATCGCTCGCGCTCAAGGCCGCGTCACTCAGCGTTCTCGCAACACCAGCGCTCTCGTAAAACGACGCGTAGAAAAGCAAACAGATGGAGTCCCATTGTTGCCCGACCGACAATCTGACGCTTTCAGGAATGGCGTGTTTTGATAGCAAACATATCAAAAGAAGAGAGCACAGCCACTGCACCGCGTTGAATGCCTTCGTTTTCGCTACGCAGAAGCAAGTAGCCCGAGGGAAGAATCACGGGAAAGAGAAAAAAAAAAGACAAAAAGAAAATGTGGAAGCAGCATCCCGGAGGGCGTATTCTGTCGCAATAGAGCTGTGCAGTATAGTGTGTGTTCGCTGTAAAATAATTCACTCATTTAAAAGTGAATAAGGTTGTAAAACGGTCTATAACTCAATGTCTTACACGCTTTTTATGTAAAGGAGGGAGTTATAGACAGACTATACCCCCATTATTCCTTTTTTTTGTAAGTTATTTTGCAGTGAACTATGGGTAGCCAATACAATGTCAGTAATAATTGCCAGTGAGACGATTTTAGCCAAGCTTGTAGAGAACTGCTTGTTGGCCTAGTTGGTATTTGCTGAAAGACATATCTGCCGCCTAGTGGACACACACAAAATGAAAGACATGCTGGCGAAATACGGGTGGCCGTGTCGACAACACAATGCCGCCCGTGTCGTCGTCAATGTGTCTTCCTTCTTGGGCGCGTCTATAGCTCTTTGCGCGAAATATGTCTGCAGCGAAGTTGTTGGCACGTGACCACGGTTCGTGACTCGCTGAAAGGTACGTTACGTTACAGGAACTTTACTCTAAAAACGAAAGGTGAACGACAAAACTTTTAGGGGCATGCTGCGGTCGACGTGACTGACTCCGGTGTACTCTCACAATGCTAACCTTCATGTATTTTTGTGGAGCTGCGGAGCTATATGTTATCCGAAGTTAGGCCGACGACTGATTATTCCTGAGGAACTTAAAAGTTACATCGGCGCGTGTAAAGTGCTGCATTTAAATACTGATTCGCACGTATAGAAACTCGCGAGAAATGTGCGCGTTTAGGCGTGGCCCATGTACAAACACACTTATGCAAAGCTCGTCTACGCTTTGATGACTTGCAACAGCCAGCGATGTGATAAGCAAGGCACAACCGAATCGTATACAGTCCATTTATATGTGTGTGAAGTGCATCGAAGACTATACATTTTGGTGAATGATGCTGGCGCCACCTTAATTATGTCTATACCCGCCGCGGTCGCTGGGTGGTTATAGGCGTCGTGCTGCTGAGCGCGAGGTTTCGGGTTCGATTCCTGACCGCAGCGGCTGCATTGCGACAGAGGCGGAATGCAGAAGCACTGGAGTACGGCGCTTGGAGTGAGCGTTACACCGTAAATTTATTTAGACTTTTAAGGGTGTTTAAGAGTCCCCAAGGGTGCAAACCGGTCTATAACAGCACCCCCCCCCCCCCCCCCCTTCGTCGTAAAAGGTGTAAGGGAGTAAATTGCACATTTAAGAGTGTTTTCCGTCTATACCCCCCACCAGTACACCCTTTATGGGTAAAGAGTTTGGAGCTATACACCGATTTGCGCCCTCACTGACTCTTATAAACAGATGTAAATCAGTTTACGCTGTAATGAACCCCAGGTGGTTGAAAGTAATTCGGAGTCCACAACTACGAATTCCCTAATAAACTTCAGGTAGTTAAACGCCATGTCCAGTTTCACGATGTTAAACACCATAATTAAAGTTTTTAACATTGCGTCTCGAGAAAATCACGTTACATTCCTGGCGGTTCAAGTACCAGAAGAAAGGCGAGTCAAGAGTGGTTGACATTGAAGAAAGACAAGATCTACTTTGACGCATTAGTGTGTCATGTGGTTTCTTCATTAGACGGCACTATGTCCTGGCTCGGCTCATACATAATTCGTAGAATATGCGAGTTGTCAACAACCGTCCCGATGCAGAATTTACGGATAAAAGTCAACTGCACGAGCTTTTAAAGGCTGCAAATTACATCTCGCAGTTGCGTATCAACGTGGCCAGCAGTTGTGTGTTAATTGAACTATCATTCGGGGCATCCTTACCTTTATTATCATTATTATTTGATATCACTGTCCTCATGTATTTACCACTCAGTAAAACGATAACAGATTTAGTTTCTATGAAACGTTCTCGTCCGAGCTAACTTCCAGCGTCGTCACGATGTCTTCTGTAGACTTAGCATGTTCCTGTGTCTGTATTACGCGTGTGCATGTCATACGGGGCAAAGATGCAGCCTTAATTTCTAAACTAAGTCTTGAGACAGCCGCCTCTGACATAGCTTAGCTTCGCGTTCCTCAACAGTTATCAAACAAACAAACAAACGATAAAGCAACGAATCTAAAGTGAATAGCGTTTTTGCTGAAGCGTCCGGGCTGACGTGTACGCCACATAATGCTGTCCACAGCAACCCATGTATAGCCAGCGAGAACAGAAATTTTTACTACTCAGCATTTTGGCAAGACTAGCTGTCACTTTCACTACACTGCACAGTATCGGTTAGCCCTCGTGTAGTTTGTCAGCAAGAGCGGCAACGACCTCGTTTGCGTCTGCTCCGCTATCTCGTTTCGCTTGTGTGTGAAGCGAACGAGCCGGGACGGTTCAAAAAAAAAAAAAAAAAAAAAGACGCTACCGCCGCCATATGCCAGCTCTGCTCGCGACAGCTTCCGCGTCGAATAACAGCGTTTGGCAGCGAAATTTCGGCGGGGTACGAAAAGCAGTGACCTGGGGGCAAGAATGTCACACTCGTCTGATTTCGCCGCTTCGCTGAAACGAAGCGATGCGCATTTCTTTCAGCTGCACCGCAATACTTCTTTTTCATGCCAGGAGGTGGCAGCTACAGGGAGCATTTGTTTGTGAGCTTACTGCTTGCTCGTTGGATGAAGGTTTGCGTACACTATCGAACTACACCGTAGGAAAATAAGCAAGCGCAGTAAACGCCAGCCAAGGAATGCAACGTTCCGTACGAAGGATACTAAGAGGGACACGCACATCTGTCCTCCCCAACTATTGCCTTTACATGCCAATAGTTAGAGCACTGACACAGGGAATTCGTTTGTCGGCTTCCTTGCTTGTTCGTTGGGTCAACCGTTTGCGCACACTAATGGAATCGGCGGCATATGAGAGATAAAAAAAAAGTGTCTTATACGCCAGACAAGAAATGCAAAATTACGTAAGAAGGGAACTCAAAGAGATGCGGGTTTTTGTGCTCCACGACTGTTTTGTTTTCGCGCCATTAGCTAGCAGTCACAGGGGAAATTCATTTGTCAGCGCACTTCTTACTTTTTGGATCAACGTTTACATGTGCTGGTGGATCGCATTTTAGAGAGAGAAAAAAAGTTTTACTAACGCAAGCCAAAATATATGGGTCAGTGGCGAAGGGAACTCGAAGGGGTACGTACCCGCAACTATTTGCATTTTTGTATGTCAAAAATATCTGCGAAAGGGGGCATTTGTTCGACAAATAGCTGCTCCGTACTTCGATCAATGCATTTGTATATTACCAGTTCACACAACTTTACGAGACAAAGAAGTGTCGTAAACGCCATCCAAGAAATGCGGCGAGCTTTAACATTGCATCTGCTTCGACAAGAATTTAATGAACAGAAAGAAGAATTCGAATTTTTATGCCACATTTCACGCGACCTATGTGACTGCATGAAGATCCTGTGCTTACGGGCTTTGTGTATTCGTTGTCCCATAATTCGCCAGAACAACTTGCGTAAGTTTTCTTGTGTGGTATAATTAGAGTGTAATCTGTTTGCTTGCTTCATGTGCGGAGTTAAGTTTCTGTTCTTAATGGGACGCGCCATTCGTGTTTCTTGGGTACCATAATTCACTTCAGTACCTTATTTACCTGAAATGTTTTCTGTGGTACGTTGTCGTTTAATTAGCACTGATAAACGTGAAGTTAGGCTGCATTACCGCCGGCTATCGGAAGGCCACAGTTAAGAAACTGCTGCTACACTTTCCCGCATATAACAAGCGCACACATACCCCAAACACATAAACATGGGAAGTGCACAAAAAAATAAAAGTAAGCGTAAATGGCATAAGCCAGGAATATAAGCAAAAGGAGCAGCCCATATGCATCCGCGTTATGTAGCAGATGTTCATGTCCACTATGTAGCAAAAAATGTTAATTAAAGCTTAAAATCATAAGCAAAGCCATTGTCACGCGAATTGTTGCAAGCATAAATCGATAGTCTACAGAACTATATTTGTGGCCTTCATGATTCTGGTAGAGTTAGTAGCGGGTGACGAAGGGCAGCAGCAAGTAGTTGACATGCATGCGCACATACAAGCACCTCGCGTGATTCAGCCAGTCGTCCATTCTCTTCACCTTCCCACTTCCCCGGTGGGCCTAGTCCCGAATGTATGGTTGGCGATGGCCTTCGTGAAGCGTATGACACCCATACATAAAAGCGTTAGTTGCACTTTCTACCGGGTCCCAGCTAACGTTAGCCAGGCTGCTCAATAAAAAAAAAATAATGTTTAAAAACGCGCTGCAAGATACAATTATCACTTACGGTGTTTGGTTGACAGAGGTCTGACACGCTTTATATGTTGCACCACCAAGCTGTACACGCCTTTTTGGACGACAGAAAGTATTCATCGAACTTGTTTGCGTGATGGCCGCAATTGGCATTTCTCCGAGGTACACCTCAGTACGTCACACACACGCACACGTACACACGCGCACACGCGCACACGCGCACACGAATGAACAGACGGATACATGCACGTGTTTTGCTGGGACCAAACAGCTGAATCTACTGCATTATTCCCCGGAGCTCTGGACGTCCCAAAGGCGGCCGCCCAGTGTTTACGCAGACGACCTCCAGCAAGATAGCAGGAAAGCTCCAAGCAGTAAGTGGCAGACATGTGCAAGGACCAGACAAGTTCGTCGGATGTATACAGCAGCCGTAAAAACTGTACCGCTGTCACAATCGGAAAGCACTTCGCCTTTTCCCGATCCTTTGGGAAAGGAGCTTCGTGCCTCTTGCGACTTACCGACGCGCATTCGGCGCGTGCCTAACCAGCCGTAACTGCGTTTGCCGTCTCTGAAGACCGAAGCTGAGGGCGTCAGCGAAACAACTGTAGCGCGCCGCCTGGAACAAACGGAACAAGAGGATGCTCAGTCCGAAGAAGGCTGAATCAGGCTTTGCCTAGTCGGGGCGCTCAAGCACCGGGCCGCAAAACAAGAAGCAAAGGGGCCTTGCTTTGGAATGCTGCTCTTGGGGATGTCTCTTCGGGAAACGAAAACACGAGGCAGGAGACTGTATTGTGTGTCGTTAATACCGTTCAGCGCTGTGAAGGCTGGCAGTTCTGTTGTGTCTTGTAAAAGTGCCTTGAAATAACATTTTTGGCTGTATGTAGACTTTTCGTGGACTGCTATCCAACCCCGCAAGCTTTCTGTAGAAGTTACCTTATTTACGTATGTAACTTCCGCGCGGACACTGAACCGCAACTTAAAGGGGGAACGTCGAAAGCTGCGGATGGTTTTGCTGGAGTCTTTTGCGAACGCTGGAAATCCTGGTGTGCACTATAAAATAAATTTATACTAATGTTCTGGCAGTCTGTGGACTTCTCAGCCCGGTCAGACTTCATGGAAGTTGCCTTAGTTATGTATGTCATTTGCATGAATTCATTAGGCAATAATTCAGAGGTGAAATGCCGAAGGGAAGCATGCTTAGGTTAGCAAGAAATATTTCCGGCTAAGATCACTGACCGGGGCACAAGGGAAGACGAAACGCCACTGGAGTAGCAACTGAACGTTTAATACTCGTTTGACACTTTTCATAGAACAAGACAACTAAAGCAGCGCCTTTTGTTTTCTCTGTCGTGCCGATAATCAGTTTCTTATATAATCAGCATATCATTAAAGCATCTTTCTCTCTCGCTATTCTGATATACCGGTTTCCAGCAGGTAGCCTTTTTCTTTTCTTTTTCTTTTTTTTGCCAGTAGTATTGATTATGCATTGATGCACGATTTCCCTCTCCCGTCAATGGTCATAACTTCTAAAATTTCACGCGTTAGCTTGTCTTTCTGTTTTCTAAAACATTGATCCATGGTGCCTTCTGGCCATGTCAGTTCTTTCTGCTGGACCATTTCTTACTATGTTCAACCAGTAAGCTCAGGCGAACAATACATTGTCATGCTTGACCTACTGTGCAAGAATAATGTACTTTATTGCATTTATTTATTTTTTTCAGGCTTCGTCATTTTTTCTAGCACCTTATCTACGTTTTCAGCAGGATTGGCTATCATTTTCTCTTACGAAACAATTGTAGCGTAAGAGGTTTTTGCGAATACGGCCCTTGGCAGCTCAGATGCGGTATGATTCCGGCTACTCTATTTTATATATGTGGTACACAGGAATGTGTATAAATATAGTTGGGTCACTAAAACAGGAGTGTTCCCACGCAGAAATATTGCCGTGCACTCAAGTGCGGAACGGTAAGATTGTCGAGCACATAATTAGGAAAACGATAACGTCGACGAACGCGCGTTACTGCACCATAGCTTTTCTAACACATGTCCGTACTGATACGAAAATATTGTTACTACAACGAGACGTCTGTTTTCCAAGCCTGCGACAGGCCTTGGTCTGAGTAGGCTCAAGGGTCATTTGTCCGTATCCTACAGAAAGATTAATTCTACCATAACTGCATCTCTATAGTCTCTATATACCGTGAATAGATAAACGTGTACACACGCTTCATAACCTGTTCAAATAAAATGTTTATACAGCACATTCGGCCGTGTTGTGATGAGGGTCACGTATCATTATATTTTCTTTCGGCTGGAGCTACAATCTTGAGAACACCCCGGTTTATTTCAAACATTTTAGCAACGCTACACTTTCGTGTATTAGATAAAAGGCCAAATAGCTAAAACGGGAGCCAATAATTCGGCTATTTTTTCTGCTCGTAGATCGATAGTTGCTTCTTGGCATAGTTTACAAAATTACGTCATTCACATCAGCATAATGAGATTCGTGGTGGTGCTAGTAGTGGTTCGATTGAAGATTAGCGAAGCTGTCAACCAGACAAGTACATTTATCTGCTGTACGGTAAATTAGTTCATCAGAGTAAGTAATAGCAAATCCTGATGGCGTGCACATTATTAGCGGAGGTCACCGGCCAATGGCAAAGAGCACTTCAATAAGAACAAGTATGCGAATTCGGACCCCAGGTTCTGCAAACTTGACAAAGCGCTCTGACGTCACGAGACGATCTACGTGTAAGCGGCAACGCAGCCTAGGCAAGTAGGATTTTTTGATGTTCTTCGTTTTCCAATTCTTGACAACGCACCCCCTAAGTCGCGAGTTGGTCTTTGCAGCGTCGTCTTTGTCGTCTGCTTCCTTTTCTCGGCAGCAGACGACTTATCCGACAGTCATTAGGGTGCCGCGCAGGAATACAGTGCATCTCTGCTTATGGTGTGCTCCTGCTTTTCTGAGAAAACGATGCCGGCTGCAGCTTCTACAAAGCTGTACGGATTTATTGAGAAGCAAAGCTTCGGAAGCAAGAGGAAGAGAAGAGAAAAATAGAACAAGGCGGAGGAGATAAGCGCGTCCCTGAAACGACTTTTCGCATCGGCCGCGACTCCGCTACGTCCAGAGACTGCAAGGAGCCATCGAAAATCCCGACCTGCCACGCTGAGATCCGTTTTTTACTGCCACGCTCGTAAAGAAGAAAAGCACCATCCCCGTGCGATATCCCTGGCGCGCCATTGCGTTCGTTTTGTCTGGATATTCCATTGGTTGTCTTTTTTTTTTCTTCAATTTCCCTGTGCGGCGCTGTCGCTTGCGCCTGTTCAGTCAATTCTACTTGTTCGGTTAAGAGTTGGCAATCCCTCGCTCCTTGATATATCTCTTGTGCTTACAGGCTGGTAAATCCGACCTTTGGGACCCTTCGTATGCGACTGCTTAATAACTACCGCGTCTCTTTCTTGTGCGGGACAATCGTTATTCCACCGTAAGTTTCGGGTTCTTTGTTTGTTCTGTTTTTTTATTTCGTCGTAGTTTGCGATGCCCTTTCGCGTAGTTGGCCTCCAATGTTTCCCTTGTCCAGAAATAGTCGCCAGATTGGCTTCTCAGAGCCTTGCCTTTTTTTTTTATCCGCGCTGGCCTTCCGGCTTAGAATCGGAATGCCAGTGTTCGTATAGGTTAGTAAGCACGTTCGAATTTCAACTGCATTTGTTTTTTCAGTTTTTTTTTTCTAGTACCTGTGGGAAAAATTATGGCGCACTGTTCTGCTGGAACCTTGCATTGTTTTGAGTGGTTATAGTCGGTGTCAGCTAATGAAAGCCCAAACACTAAAGGAGGTGCACGCGATTTGCCGATGTCTTCTTTTCCAAAAAAAAAAAAGTATATGTATATTGCCATCCCGTAGACAATATACCGTTACTTACATGCGCAGAACTCCCAAGACAACCTAATTTCTGCCAACTGCAAGAGGGGTGCTTACGTGCTCATGAAATGCAGGAGCACACGCATAACTCACAGTACATCACCTTTCATTGCGAAAGACACGACGCCATGCACCCTGACCCGAACAGCTGAACAGTTGACGCAATCTGTGACGTTCAGAACGCTTAAAGCTTTAGCCGAGTGAGAGCGCAGTCGCCTTCTTAATAACAGGGTCTATTTTCTTTCTCTGAACCGGAATCAGCATTGTAGTTACCGCTGCACGTGTGTCCCAGTTGCTTAAGCTGGCTTTAGCTTCGGCTCCGTGAACAGAAGAATCGAACACTGTTATTCCCCTAATCCGGCGCTGGACAGACCTTACTTCCTGTTAGTGCTAGGCCTAAATGTATAGGAATTCACTTCAATTCTTTCCTGTTTGGCAAACACGGAACCAATTTCGTTAGGAAGCTCGAAAGCTCTCGCACTAGAGGAAATGTTGCTGATAACTAGGGGAGATTCGTTATAGAAAATATGCGGCCTTTGTGTAGCTCAAAAAAGAAGTTCTATGTCTCCGTTTGAAATTTGCATAATCTATTTCTGCCTGCACGCGTGTGGATAAATATAGAGCCACTTAACGGCCAATTTCTTTACGAATTTTTGAGGTCAAGCTTGGCACCAGAAGAGAAAAGAATAGCCGGTGGAAACATGCTTTGTTAGACCGAACTTCGCGACAACGAACCAAATAGAAACCATTGATTTGCTTTCTATTCCTCAGTTACTGTTGCTTGCGCGAAGCGTGCTCATCAAAGCTTGCTTTTTGTTCTTCCTCCCCCGCTTTCGAAGACTGCAGTCTCTTTCTAGGAACTGCTGCAGGAAGTTGGGGTGGGGGGGGGGGGGGGGGGCGTGTTGGACTATCTAGTTTCTTGAAAGCGTGTCTAAATTTCAATTATCTCCTGCTACGTTCGTTGGTGGGATCTTTGGCGCCTTTCTTGGACAATGCAACTAGCTAAAGTATCATCAGTTTTCATTAGGCGCGAAGAATCAGGGTAAGTTTTGTGCTAGTTACAACCATACAAGCAACCAGACACTGAAGCTAGAGAAAGCACAGATACAATTCAGGTGATGTTTACTTGAATCGCAGAAATAATTAGGAAAAGAGAAATGAATGCGGACGAAATCAGCTGGCCACCGGTTGAAGTCGAACCAACGCATTCCACATTAGACCTCTTAGAAAAAAGGTCGCGTTGGTTACTATACCAAAAGCTAGTAACTACTTATCACAAAGTTAACTAAGATTCTAGTAAGGGCAGTTAGTAACGGCGCTGGTGGTTACATTGCTACCCAAAATGAGGTGGTGCAAACGACTAACACAAGTAGTCAGTTTTCAATACACCGTTAGTGACGGAGCGCGCATGGTGGCATTTGCTACTCAATTAAGTTAGTGGAGCCTTCTTTCTTTACAAGCGGCGCTTCAATTGTGAACAAACAATCATGTCGTCTGTGTTCAAAAAAGTGCACTTTAAATACATGTGTAAAACAAAAGAAAAGAAAGAAAGGACCGCATTGCCAGGCAGTTTACTGATAATAAAACAATAAAATAATGGCACATAAACAGGAACATCAGTTTGCATCTCCTAAAGCGTACGCCAAAATAGAACACGCCTTACAATATAATTGCATAAGAACTGTCTTACGAGCATGTATTGTCATAACCATTAGGCGCACAGGTTGTTCCGGTGAGCACTTATGTATTTGGATTAATAAACAAAGTCATGAACCTATATTTGTATAACGTACAAATTGCACTTATGTGCGACACAACGCAGCACATAACTATTAATAAAACATAATGATAGAAACTGTAGTTTACTCAAACATCACATTAAGACCACCGCTACACAACATAATAAACCACAGGTGACGGTGGTTTATAACCTCTTACCAGTGGCGTAGCCAGAAATTTTTTTCGGGGGGGGGGGGGGGGGGGGGGCTCAAGTTGCAACGCGGCCGCCTCCTTATAAACGTTGTCGAGGCATCAAATACATGAATAATAACTGCATTGCCATTGCCAATGCCATTGTATATTAGGTGCTGAAAACGAATTATTTAACGCTACGCACAGTCAAGGCAAGTAAATTATGTGTTTGTTTCATAAAAGAATAGCTTCGTATGTCCCAAAAATTGTGGCAGTAATAGGTGATATCAATGCTTCCACGTTTTTTTTTTGTTTTTTGGTCTATCTAATAAGTAAAGAAAATATCACGCGAACTTTAGAACTATATCAGTTCGAAACCAGCAAAGCAGTGCATGCAGCTGGTATGAAAAACGTAAAGGCCATAAAATGAACAAGTTGACAAATATTTTGATGAATCTTTGTCATTTAACAACCTTGTTTGCATTTTTGTACATATGCAACGGCCAGGGAAAAACCTGAATGACGCTGTCCTTCGTTGCAATGGATTGCGCAGGAGCAGATGTTACCGGTCGTATATTGTAATTGTACCGAAATTATAGTTGCAACAACGAGTACATATAAAAAGCAGAAGTTCCGCAAAATATACATTAAAAATGTGAAGATAGAAGGGAATATACAAATGCAATATATACAAATGGCAAGAAAATGTCGCGTGAAACCAAGTTCACTGCTTGTATACACAAAACCTCGCAACAAGATATTTAAATATACGTATAAGTCTGCAATAAATCTACGTATCTAAGGAAACGTCATTGTATATAATGCGTCAAACAAGACAAATAAACATGTTGCGCCGTCACAGATAGTACACTTCACGCATACGAGTATACAGACAGACGATCCAGACAAGAAGAAAACTATGATCTCAGAAGTTGTGATATGCATTTGGGCCATGCTGCGATCGCGACAGCACCATGTGGCTAGAATAATAGAAAAAGAATGCAGAAATCTATACGAAAATGCGTATTTTAACTGCCTGCACAACGGCAACAATTATTCTGCACCCAAAGTCAAAGAAGGCTATTGCTTCGTTTAAAAAAAGAAGTAACTACATGTAGCTAAAAAGGAAAGAAAAGGACAAACGAAAGCCACAGATGATGCGGCAAGTTGATATACCTAACATACGAGTGCATTTTTGGGAAACGCCGCGTGTGCCGGGATTTCAATGAGCAAGGTTTGTCAAAATTGGTTATTGATGTCCCCGTAATTTTTGTATTCCCAGGATACTTTTTATCATCATGCTAACTGTTACAATAAACGGTGAAAATTTCTGTGGTTTTAAAAGCTAATGAACAGTCATACGTTTTCATAATTACGAGCTTATATAGGAACGTGAAGGAACAGATATTTTTACAGGCATTGATTTTTGCTGCTTCGCTATCTAAACGATAAACTTCACTCGGCGGGGAGGTTTAGCGAAGCGTTCAGTAACTTCGGACACGTTTATGGCGACGTCTCAGTGGGCGTATAGAAGCGCCAGCATAACCATGCGTTCCTCATTGTAAAGCGCAAGTGGTTTTTTTAGTAATCTCATGTTTGAAAAATATCTCTGCGCTGCAGTGGCACTGGAAGGGCGACTAGAATATGCAGCAGTTTGTACTAGAGCACTGCACGGGCCGATTTTTTCAGCCCGGACCCGGCCCGGGCCCGTTTTTACCTTGGGCTGCCCGCCCGAACCCGAACAAAACTTTTATGGCGAGACCCGGGCCCGGCCCGGGCCCGGAAATAATCTACGTTACCCGCCCGGCCCGGCCCGCCACCCCTTTACCTTAGGCCCGAGGCCCGGCCCGAGACCGAAAAATACATGTTTTTCAGAGTTGAAACGCCCGAGAATAACTCGCTGCACGTTACATGCAGACCACCAGAAAGCCCGAGCCCGGCCCGGGCCCGGGTCAAAAAGCACACGCCGTGCCCGAGCCCGGCCCGAGAAAAAACTGCTCTACCCGGCTCGGCCCGGCCCACGGGCCGGGCCGGGCCCGGGCTTTCGGGTAAGCCCGAGCCCGAGCCCGTGCAGTGCTCTAGTTTGTACACATATACATATAACCTGCAGTCTCCATGAGAGAGGGCATCTATTGCTGTGCTAAAACCTAAAAACACTTCGGTATCGTTTCTTCAGCACCACGCTCGACAAGGTAGACAGCCGTCCTCTTACGGAAGCCACAATTCTTGGTCCCTGGTCCCAGCCGACGTCGGAACGAACTGCTTTAAAAACGCTATTACGCTTTTTAAAAGAAACATGACTTAGTGAAAAACTATAGAATGTGCGGACTGATACGTTTCTTTTAGTTTTTTTAATCTTCTTTTGTTTTCTAATCTTTTCTGCGCTTACCCCATCCCCCTGTGCACAGTAGCCAATCGGACACTTAACCTAGGTTAACCTCTCTGCTTTTCACCTCTTATTTCCTTCCTTCCTTCCTTCCTTCCTTCCTTCCTTCCTTCCTTCCTTCCTTCCTTCCTTCCTTCCTTCCTTCCTTCCTTCGATATCGTTGACATCCTTGTTTACGTACCTTGCACAAACAGTAAGCTGTTCGATTCCAGCAATATCCGTCGTTTCGTAAGCAAGTACGGAGAAGCAGCCTGCAGCGTTCACTTTTGCATCTAGGCTTTGTTTGATAATTTCACCACAAATTTCTATAATTTGGTTTTGTACGTCTCGTTTAAATACGAGGCATTACTGGGGCAACTTTCCAAATGGTTCTTCAGATGTGTATCTCAACAATCAGCTCGCATGCGAAGAAGCGCTCTGGAAATACCTGTATTTTCAGCGGGGGCTTTGCTTAAATCCATAGGACCAGTGTCCTTATCGCCACGGAGAGCAAGACCTTGCCGCCCGCAAAGAATAACTGTCTCAAATTAAATAGGCCGTTGAGTTTCTTCTGTTTTCTCTTATTTTACTTTGCCTGCCCTGGTCCAGCTTATCGATCACATTGGGCGCGCTTGCTGAAAATGTTTGGAGAAAATTATCAGATGCCAGCCGACAGTCACGGTGATATTTAATATTTTCGTGTGTGTGGAAGATTGCGAGCGCGTGCTTCCATTTCTGTAACGGCTTGGACAGGCGCGTTCGAGTCAGTGCACTTTACGCGTCAAAAGTGTATGAGAACTTTGCGCTCCGTAGATTCCGGTGCCGCTGCGAGATGCCGCGACGCGCCCGCCGCTATCGAAAATCCCTTGAAAATTTGTGCTCGGCTGGGGCTCCTTACGTTATGTGACTCCAGGTGCATGGGCGTTTCCACGAAATCCAGCCCGAGGTCGCAATTTTCGCGCCGAAATGTCTTTTCGAGTGTCAAAAACACATTGTAGACAAAATCCACAATGATTCCCGGCGCCGGTGGTTGTTTTGGTCGGCGGTTCATGACAGCACGACAAAATTTCGGGGGGGGGGGGGGGGGGGGGGGCTGAAGCCCCATCAGCCCCCCCCCCCCCCCCCCTGGCTACGCGCCTGCCTCTTACTAACTGGTCTGCCAAACCTACTGACTGGTTAGTAATTGCAGCCCTTAAAGTCTGAATCATCGGACGAAGTAAACGGCTAGTAAAATGGTAGTAATGGGTGGTATATTTAGCGACTACACCTGGTACTACCGTTTTACTAACTTTTTTTTTCTAAGAGTGCATCGCCATCCTCCCGTCCACTTTCTAGTGTATTCGCGTATATTTACTAGGTCTACAGCGCTGGGACTGTTAGCCAGCGCCACTGACAGCCATAGCGGTGGAAGTGGAACATCCTTCAAACCGCGGGCAAGCTCAGCTATCATGGGAACTGATGAACGAGCAACTGTCTCAAAATAAACCATGTTACGCTTCCGCATGGTGTCAATGCTACTAAAGTCGAGGTCCTCGCTGTATACATGTGGATAATTTGGCCTCCTCTAAAAGGGAGAATGGGTGAAACTTCCTACGCACTGCCTAATGACAGTAAGATAAGAAAAGCGATTAGCCTGATGGAAAAAAAAGTACTCGCAAAACTAAGCCTAACTTTCTGCCCATTTTCATTTCACGGAGGTGGTGGGTGGCAAAGTATATGTATATATATATATAGTGAAGCATAGAATCAGAGGATCCGGCACAGAAATAGTTCAAAGAATAGAAACACGTAGGAAAAATACCGGGACTTTACTGACGTTTCGGCCGCGGGACCGGCCTTGGTCGTAGTCATATATATATATATATATATAGTATGGTTTTGTCACGTTAATGGGCGCACGTGTGTGCATGTGGGTGTTAACTTTCGCCAACTTTTCTCTTTTTATACTCTCTATGTGGGTGGAAGCTCAACGAAGCACGGGAAAAAAAAAAAAAAAAAAAAGGTCATGTCGAATAAGGTAATCTGCGCTACGTGATAAATTCATTCAACTGTGCGAATTGTGTCTGCACCGTCACGCTAATATATATGGTATATATGAAGCTCAATGAAAACTTTGAAATTGTTTGGATAACAATTTAGCGCCAGCATTAGAGGAGAGAAATGAGACGTAACGACCACGATGCGCCATCTTCAGCAGTTAATTCTCTGGAGAATCCGCACGTTTTTACAGTAAGCAGAACCGCGGTCAAAACATCTTACTTCTCCTTTCACAAAAGACCGCAGCTTTAACGAGCAAAACAAAACAATGTTACCCGTTAAAACGTTATCCGAGTTCGTGTACCAAAACACACAGCAGTGATAATGCAAGTGACCTGATGCGTTGCCCCCACACCACTTGCACATTGCAAGTGCAGAGTTAAAGTCTTCCGGTAAGCATTACAATGTGCTTCCCCTGCCCAATGTACACGTGACTTATTGTACGGGCTCGTCCTTGATTGTACAACCTAGCCAATTTCAATGTCCTCTGGTTACGCTTTTTGCGTTTCTTCCGCCATGGTCACTATCTTTTATCTCGTAGCGTTCTCGCTTAAGTGAAGTGCATTCTGTGATTCATCGCCCGGTGAAGCGATCACGTTCTATTTTTGGCCGGCTGCGCAACATATTAAGTGTAGACAGCGCACTGAAAGCACTGCTGCTGATTCAGCACCTGGCACTGAATGGAGCCATGTGCTTGCGACCTGCTTCGTCCTGACGTAACTCGCCGGATGTTTCTTCGACATTTGGAAATGCAAACGCCATTAGAGTGCTTCAGAATAGCGTTTGCAACCGAACGTAAAGGCAACACGTGAGAAATAGCGTTGTCGTCACTGCGCATGCTCTGTAGGTTATTTGTTTTCTGTGGGCTACGTATGCTATGTTAACGTACGTTATTTGGCGAGTTTAACCAACGCGATGTTTACGTAAGCTAAGAAATAGCGTTGTATAACATGACGGTACTCATAGCCTCCGCTTCAGCGCGAATTATGGTGATGAATGCGCTCTCGCTATCCTTGATGGCCAGTAACTATGCAAATGACCTTTCGCTTCCTCTAAACTAACCTGAAACGTTTAGTTATGAGCGCGTTCAACTTCGTAGATCATTCGGCGAAGCAAGTTTGGCGTGAGAGTTTCATCTCGCATTGATGCGTCCTTATTGTGTCTATTACAATAGCCCACGCTCCTTCCTAGTACACGTAGCCAGAACATCCCCTTTCGTTTCCTACCGAAATAATTTTCTCTATCGCCCTTCCAAACGCAATTTTGTAAGTCCAGCGACCTATTGCCTTGAGGCGTCCAGCAATACTTCCGTACTACAGAACACTACTGTCTCATTGTAAGATAGCGAAATGGATGTTTATGACTTTGTCTGTCTGTGTCTGTCCATCCGTCCACGACACTGCCGACCAATTACCATTCCGTGGGGGCCAAGGCAAAGACATTAAGTGCCCCCACACATGCCCAGCGATATAGACATGAACGCTAGGCCATCGCAGATAGTTAGTAAACAAGTAAATAAGTAAAGGAGCGACGAAAACATGAGAAAAAAAAATATCACCACGAACCAACCGAGCGAGGTAACGGTACATCAAAGATGCGGGTGCTTGTAAAGAACACGTGCGCGTTAAGTACGCGACGACGTTGTCGCAGAGGAAACTCGGTACGCGACTGGCGAGATTCAGAGTTGGAGGGGGAGGATGGACAGTGTAGCGAGGTGGAAGGATGGCGTGACAACCATCGTACCGTGTTGTCTGCCCCATGAATATGCAGTGCCACCAACCCCCCCTCCCCCCTATGCCACCGTATTCTCCGTCATGCACTTCCTCTGTTTCGTTTCTTTCTTCGTGCCACCTCTTGTCTCGGCGCCAGCGTCGTCGCTCTGCGGTTCATAAATATTCTCTCTCGCCTCGCCTTCATATTGCGCCGGGTTCTCGCTTCGAGGCTGGCACTCTCGAGTACTGAAGCCCTCTCTCTTTCCCATTCTTCTCTGGTTTCCTTATTGTCAGAGCGCGCTTGTTCCTCCGAATATGCGTTAATCTTCCAGCGCCTTCCACTCCTTTGGCCTTGAGTCTTCTGAACTACGTAAAGGCTTGTCCCTCCCCCTGCCCCGCCCGCTTTATATTTTCTTTCTCTCTCTTTTACAAGGACATTACATCAAAGTGCGAGGTGACGCGTGCCATGCAGAATCTGCGATCTGCTTTATTACTCACCGACCTGAATGACAAAAAAAAAAAGAAGGGGGGGGGGGGGGGGGGGGACTGCAACCGCACGTACGCATCAACCTTCGAGTTTCAATTCTGTCTCTCTTTCTTTTTCTTTCATTCCTTTGAATCTTGGCGCACGTCACGTCGATAGATTATTGTCTTGCCGCAGCGCGAACGAGCCCTCCATTTTCCCCGAAACACTTTGCTCTTTAGCGAGTCTGGAGCCGTGTTTTATGCTGTTGTTCAATATGCAGGAGCGCTTTCCGGTTTTGTATAAAGTCCGCGCTTACTAATGGATCGAAGGCACAAAACACTCCATGCATCGCTCCCCATTATACTTTGTTCTGTTCATCCGGGAGACGGCACGTGCCTTTCTGGTTGCTTTCGCAGGTTTACGTTCAATGTTCTTGTTTTCAGTCGAGAGATTTTCCAGCTACTGTTTTAAGCCATCTCCCGCTTCCTGCTTCCCTGCAATAATATGATGTTCTTTTCGTAATCTCCACGTTAGTATATCGGAAGTGTGAAGAGTGCGTATCTCGCCCAACCAGTTCGTTAGGGAAGAAGATTGTGAGTTTGGAAATAGCGGTCCTCTTTCGGCTTTAGATGTGGCTTCGTGTAAGCATTAGTGAGCGCTGAGTAAAAGGCTGCCCGTTGGGTTGACGTTTTGACCGTCGTTTAGGCTGTAGACAGCGTAACTGGTGACTGACGAAAATGTTAAATGGGAGTCCTGATTAGCATTTACGCGCAATAAAGCAAACAGAAACAGTGCCATCACTCAATCGCACATACACACACACATACAACAGAAAAGTGATCAGGCATTAGTAAGATGAGCCATGTTGCATTGAATTTCCTCGAGTGACCACTAGGGGCTATAAAAATTCACTATGCCTAACGAAACAAATTTCTTCGGTGCTTTTTGTACGCAGGTACCTTTAATTCATTGGTCTTGTTTGCATTTTCCTTGGTACCTTTTCACATCCCTCATCATAGGAATGATCATTAGTGTGGGTGTTACATCTTGGTTGGGTGAGGCAGACGATAATTTAAAATTCTCTTTCTTGTGTTTCATTTCGTTTGAGGGAGGGAGGGGGGGGGGTGCATTATGCTCCGTCGGCTGCTGCTCACAGCGCGGCAGCACGGCCGCCGTATCTTGAAAGCGATCTGCGATGTGGGCGAAGTGCATGCGCCGAGTGCCGGTAGCTTCGTATGCGCTTTGCTTTCGACGTTCGCATTAGAGCGGGACGGGAGACAGCGCGAAGGTCAATTTGACCGCTGCTGCTGGCGCGCTTTCACCCCGGCGTTTTCACAGAGAGCTTCCTCGCGGTCATCGAGCGAGATGTGTTCATGCTTACCTGTGCGCGTGTGACACCGTGCTTGTCTATTTTGTTAGTAAGCGAATGTTTACAACATTATACGGTCCGTTAAACTACTATCCTTGCTTCGTACAGCTCTCTACTAATTTGCTATCGCAATCGATGCTTCGCTATTCGGGCGAAACTGCGACGTTTTATTAGAAGGCCGTGTCAGTGCTCCTGTAACTGCTGCCTTCGATGGTGCCGTGCTGCACGGATCCGATGAAGAAACAGTTGCCCCGGGGCTGTTTGATGATTCTGATGTTGATGCGAGCCACTGGTTCCAGAACAGATTAGTTAGGAGCTGCGGGACTTAAGGCATGGATCTCTCGGCGGGATAGAAGGAGGTGTTCAGCTGGGGTTTAATGATGGAACTACGCGCAAATAGGATTTCCGCGTAATTTGGCTAAGCTTTGTTAATCCTCGTCGGTAGTCCCTCCACTGAGGCCTCTATGGCCAGAACTCGTGAGACAAATATTAATAGCTCAAGACGTTCGTTTGTTCGTCCCTTCGTTCCTTCGTTTCCTTACCTGTAACTTTCGTTTTTTTTTTCTTTGATTCCTTCATTCATCCTTTCCGTCCATCCTTGGTTTCAACTTTTTTTTTTCTTTTTCATTCTTTGTTGGCTTCTTTCTTTCCTTTCTACATTCATTGCTTCTTTTCATTTTTCCTTATTTCCTTCGTCCTTTCCTGCTATCCTTTCTTCATTCTTTGCCTCCTTTTGTCTTTCATTCCTTCATTCATTTTATCTTCCGTTCTTTGTTTTTTTTTTTTCGTTCATCCATGCCTACAGATGCTACAGCGTCTTGCTTCTTTTCTTCTTTGTTTCCTTCATTCCCCGCTCCTTCATCAAACTTTCCTTTCTTCTTTTTTCATTCATACACCTATTCTTTCTCGTAAAGATTCCGTATAAAAAGAATTCGCGGGACGCATGTCAAAGGTAGGCTAGGAATTTATGGCTTTAATGACGCTAAATGTCGCGTAAAATGGGAACGTCCCAGCGTACAGACCGTTCGCGAATATCCTCGAGCTTCAATCGCGCTGACACACCGGTCCTATTAGGCATCTGTAGCATGGCATAGCGGCCCGGTTTCCGTAACCTCTTATCGTGGCCTGAATTACCAACTCAGCCGCCTTCACTATAAAAAAAAGGAACGGAAATTATAAAAGAAGTGGTGGCAGCGGTCACAAAGAGTTGGTTCCCGGTTTAAGCACATCAGACGTAGCCAGAGACCGCTTCGATCGGGATGTTTGTTGTTCATAAAAGCAGCTGGTTGTTGGCCGTTTCCTGTCTGGCTCCCTGGAGGTGGCTAGCCGCGCTCTTAATCAACTAAAGTGACCACTGTGACGTGAATAAGTGATAAGCAGCGACAGACAGGCACATTTAGAGGGAGAGCCTCGTTGTGCAGCGTAAGACTGAGCCAGCGGGTGAGGCGAAGCGCGCCGTCGCGGCGCCATCTGACGTTACCTTCTTCCTGCTGACGATGACGCCAAACTTGGGAGCAAGCTGAATTTTTCATGCTTAAAGGGGCGGTTCGCGCAAACGGCCTGGAGACGGGGAAGTGTGATGGCCAGCGCTGTATACAAGCCCACGCGACGCAACCTAGTTCAACGCAGTACGTTTTTCTTAGGCGACGTAACCAGACGCAACCTTACAGGACCCAGCACAATATACAGTAAAAGGCAATATGGCTTCGGCTGAGGCACATTTCTTGTGACAATTTGCACCGCGTTACCGTGCTTCTTTCGGTCTGGGACTATGTAAGCGAGACGGATGTCGTACTGTAATAAAGATGCACCTATACTTACGTGGACGAAGTTTATATTCACGAGGGTTTTCCACTATTGCATCTTCTTAATGCTGGTTTTCATATAATTTGGATTTCATAATTCCATAGAGGAACATCAAAACAAACCAACGAAAAATCAAAAAAGTCTTACCTCAAGCCAATAACGTAGTGATGTGAAGGCAAAACACAAACATCGGAATGAGATAGCCCTAAATTAGCTCCCACGAGTAGAAAAGCTTTACCTTATTGTTGAAATAGAAAAAAAAAAGAAATAAAAAATAACAAAAGAGATAACAAAGAGCTACGACGGAAACATACCGGTTTCTCGCTGAGAAACCTTTGCAGTTTAAGAAAAATTCACCGCCCATGCACCCCGTACAGATGGTAAACCAGCAGCGATGCGGAAATGTGCGGCCTCGGTATGAGCCACACGTGACTTCTTTCTTCCTTTCTTTCGTTCTTTCTTTCTTTCTTATTACTTACTTTCGTTCTTTCTTGTCCCTGGCTCATACACGCATATCCAATGCGGATGTGCGCCATATGTGATTTAATTATCGTTAATCGTGACGTAACTGACGAGCATGTGATGTTATTTTTGTCATGACCTATCAGTGATGTTATTCATACATTCGTACCCTTCCATGACAATTTCGGTATGCGCCAAGTCAACGAGACGCGAGTTTTGGCCCTCAAAAATTGTTGTTCTATGCATCGATTTGTCCGGGGATGCAGTCCGCTAGAACCTAGCCATATACTGCTTCGCTGCAAGAAAAAAAAAAAAAAAGGGCGGGGGGGGGGAGAGAGAGAGAGACTTGCCCTGCTCCGGGTGTCGAAACCAGGACTAACTCCTTTCCCGGGCAGTGTTCCTGGTCCATGCGGGTTTCCGCAGAACTGATTTGGTAAACAGCATTTTTGGATACCAAGAGAAGGGAAGCGCAGTCGAGGACGGCAGAAAACTAGGTGGGGTGATGAATTAAGGAAATTTGCAGGCGCAAATTAAAATCAGCCAGCGCAATACAGGGGTGATTAGAGATCACAGGGAGAGGTCTTCGTCGTGCAGTGGACATAAATATAGGCTGATGTTGATGATGATGATGATTTTTGCATTGTGAAGTGATTGTTGCGCGTTTTGGTGACATTAAGGCATGGAGGCATGAAGGGGACGTGTACGACATGAAGTAATGGGAAAAAAAATCTACTCGCAAGATCAGCTACGAGCTGTCCAGAGGGCCCACGATGTCGCTGAAGGGCTGGGCCTAACGGTGCCATCGTGGGAGCGGCCCGCCTCGACTTGAAATAGTCGAGCCTCAGGACTTTTGTAAATAAAAAGTTTTTACACACACACACACACCAGGTCCCCCTCCTACACATCGCGACGTACTTTACACCAAATGTTAGCGCAGAGATTCTCCGCTTGCCAATGTCGTTCACACTGTATTATGTAATTACAGCTAATGAGGCTTCGTCGCATTGTAAAGTACGACACTTCGTTACTGTTTTCGTAGACGACGAGATAACTTATTGGTGGTAAACGAAAACTAGCCAGCTAATTAAAGCCGACGTGGACCAGCCTGCACGCTTTCCCCAGAACTAGGCAGGTGGGTCGAAGCGGCGGTTACCATCTCTTTCAAACCTAACCTGCAACCAAGAAAATTGGAGGTTTTGCATTTATAGGAGGACGTGACTCACCGTAACGAACGGTCGAGGGTACCATTACAACTTCCTGACTTACTTTTTTTCTTTCGCTCTATAAGTTCCAGTACTAGTAAACAGAGTAGGCTGTCCGGCCTTAACGCATCCCCCGGCAATCTGAACCATGTAAAGCCGGTTCTCGGTCCGAAGATTGGGTTTCTAATTAGGAATAGTCTAACGCGTAATTAGGGTTTGTTTACTTTCTTGTTAGAAAACAGAGTAACCGGAGACACTGAGCGCAGCGCAGGTGACTATTCAGCATCTTCGTCTCTGTTTACTTCATTTCTTTCTATAACGTATGTAGCATGCTTAAACCAGCATTAACTAGTAATGCACCCGTCACCTGAAATTAATAGTCAAGACTGAGAGGCATCGCTAAGCAGAAGGTAGCACTTTCGTGTCATTTACAAGCGCGCATTTTTTCATTCTTTCTCTCTTTTTCCTGCTGTTGTTCTCCAACACTTTATCGCTTTTTACTCTTGTTGCACTTGTATAATCGAACCCATCAGCCTAATGCAGTGAGTGTGGCAAATTTTCTCGCTCCCGAACGAACTCTCGAGCGAGTGCTGCGGCATTGAAGTATAAATTACTTGCAGCCGTTCCACTTGAAATTATGCCAGCTGCTTTGCCAATTAGCGAAACTACTTTTTTCTATCCTGTTCTTATTGGTTTTGATCATTGAATGAACGTTTGAAAGTCAGTGGAGAGCTGTATCCGTTGATAATGTAACTGCTTGTCGTTGCTGTTCAATATGTTTTCTTCCTTTCGAGTACTTAATTTGTTTGCCAGCAATCAGCTTCTGCTGGTGGTTTGATTGTGGTGGAAAAGAAAGAAAGAATAGAAGCAGAAGCCGTGGGCTATCGTTCTACAGACGACAGGGAGCCTTTCCAATTAATTAACCGCATAGTTTTTTTGTGACCCGTTTTTGGCAGTCGTCGAATTTTGTTGTTGACAGTGCGGCTACAGTTGCTACTGCTGCTCCCAAGATCACACTTTGTTTTTCGCCTCACCATTGTGAACTAGCACGTTGTCGCCATTGGGTTTGCGTGACGTTGCTCTGCTTGCCTTTGCACAAACCCAGTTCAACTGATGTTTTTTTTTTTCTTTCTCTCTCTCTCTCGCAGAAAGGGCGCAGAACAGACGTTGCAGTGCCCAAGTCGTTCAACAGCGGTGATCATATAGTGGTGAGTTAGTTTGAATCAAATTCGTATATGTGAGGGGAAAAATAGAGCAAATGAAAGCAGTAAATTAATAGTTGTTCTCTAGCAACTATTGTTCTAATAGTTGCTAGGGAAGCTATAGGAACTGTGACAGTGGCAGATTCATGACGTCAGCGCTACTTCACAGCTATACTCTGTTTCTCGCCGAATACTTTGCGTTGTGGAAATTATGGATAGAAACCACTTTTATGAGACAGGCACCACGTAGAGGATATATAGTCATTTTAAATGCTTCTTTTTGCACCTGTTGTTTGTTTCGGTCACCTGAACAAACCGTGTTTACATACTTTTGGCAATCCGTAATCATCTGTTACAATTCCTCATCCTATATTACACTTTGTGTAGTAACCCAATCCAGCAGCCAGAGTCGACTATTCAGAGAGCGTTAAGTTTTTTTCTCCATTTATCTCATGTGACAATTGCTGATAAGCTCATATGGCTCCAGTCTCTCTGCCACTGTCAATGCTTCAAATCATTGCTTTAGACCATGAATCGATTTAAGAAATAATGGGTATGAGTTTATTAAAACTGCAGGAGAAATATTAGGTGGATCAAGTAAAAACGGAACAGTGCTCAGAAAATGGGGGTATGAGCCTTACCGGCGAACACAACATCTCATGGTCGCACGACTGAAACAAAAACAAAAATGATACTATCAACATTTCTTCATAGCGCTACTCAACTTCGTACAAGATACAAGATGTTATACAATTCGATGTCCACAACAACGGGTGTACCGTTTTCATTTTATACACCCTTATAAATTCGGTGGAGATCTTCCTAATTGATGAAATAAAGTGAGGCAGGTGGTTATGGTCATAAGGCAATAACAACAACAGTGATTGCATTTTCTCCCGGTCTTGGTGGTGTTCTTGGGTGGGCCTCGGACGAGTCCGTGAACCCACGTTCCCGCAAGCGGAAGAGCACCCCCATCATGAAATCGGCACAGGTAGTGTAAATGCAAAACATGTTTTGCGACGAAATTCACGCGCAGCCACTGCGTCTCACCGTCACACCTGCGCTAGACTGCGAGGCGCAGCCGAGAAACAGCCGCGCACAACAATCGAGTCTTCAACTAGACAAGAAAAGAACGCAGTGAATAGCGCAGCGTCCTACAAACGAGTGCAAACTTGGCTTACTTTGACAAATCGCCTGCGGTGGCAATCTGGAGAATTTTAGATGCGAGAGCATTTCTTTGGCTACACCTTAGCCCACTTTGGTCTGTCTGTGTGGCCTCGATGATACAGCGGCGTGATCTGGAGCAAGATTAACCCCCGTGTTCTCAAGCGAACCTCGACTCAAAGCTGTTGCTGCACTTCACTTGAATTGAGCACTGTGCTTGACCTAGACAGAAGGAGGCGCTACGCTTTTCCAGAATGGCTGCGGAGTGCCAGTGAAGCGCAGTGATCATTTCTGTCGAGGCGCGGCGCTACCATCTACATTCTTCATTCGAGGTGGGTTGTTGTGTGGACGAACGTTCTAGTATACGGGGCTAAGGTCCTAGCAGAGGCAAGGACCTTCACCAACGGAAAAGCCGACGCTCACTTATATGGGGTGTTCCAGCTAATGTTAACCAAGTCGTTCAACGAAAATAAAGATTTAAAGATGGTGCAAGCTACGATCCTACGATCTACGGGTGTTCGATCGTAACACCTTTGACGACCGAACATCGTAATTATTATAATGTCTAGCACTGTGTTTTTGTAATCTTTTTTTTTCTTGAACAGTTTGGCTAACGTTAGCTGGGACACACGGTATATATATGTTCAACATATTTTGCATTGAGTAAGTGAAACATTTGTTTTTCCAATGCGTTCCACTTTGAGGAAACTTCGTGAAACGAGGTTAAGAGGGACATGGCGTTTTCCGATGGGTCCAGACCCCGGCGCACTTTTTGCGCTAATCTGCACCGCTCGCCGGAGCACGGCAGCCCAAAGCAGTCGGTCTCTGGGACAGGCCATGGCGGGACGTCGCAAAGCTTCCGGTGGCGGCCGCTCATTAAGCTAATGGCATTAACCGCGAAGCCTACGCCACCATTTGCCCTTGCCCCCGTCTCGAGCTCCAACAACTACTGCTGCTTGGCTGCAACAATCTGCGCACGCACAATTCCCCCGACGAGAATGCAACGCTGGGTCAGTAAAAGAACGAGAAAAAAAAAGAATGAAAGAGCTAAAGTGAATCGTTCGAGCGCGTCGGCGAGGTCGGAGACAGCTTCCTCCCCCCACCCCTTCATTTCGTTGACTCTGCACTTTGTGTGCGTCGCTGTGCGAATATAATCAGGCATGGCCCACTTCCTTGCTGGCTTTTAGAGCCGCTGAAAGGAAAGAGCACGTCACCCGATGGGAGCAATTAAATGTTGTGGTGGTGTAAAAGGAGTCACTCAGTGAACAAACAGGAAAAGAAAGGGAGAAAAGCCGGCTGGTTAGTTGAATGAAAGATTCTGGTGAGGCTTTCTGTGCTGCGATACTTTAATAGAGATGAGAGGCAAACCCCTAAGCATGACACATAAATGTGGGCAATACGAGAGCCTGTAAATCTTGTGTACATACATACATACATACATACATACATACATACCTACATACATACATACATACATACATACATACATACATACATACATACATACATGCATGCATGCATACATGCATGCATGCATGCATGCATACATGCATACATGCATACATACATGCATACATGCATACATACATACATACATACATACATACATAATACATACATACATACATACCTACATACATACATACATACATACATACATACATAGCATACATGCATACATACATCATGCATACATACATACATGCATACATACATACATACATGCATACATACATACATGCATACATGCATACATGCATATACATGCATACATGCATACATACATGCATACATGCATACATACATAGATACATACATGCACAACATACATACATACATACATGCATACATGCATACATACATACATACATACATACATGCATACATACATGCATACATGCATACATACATACATGCATACATACATGCATACATGCATACATACATGCATACATGCATACATGCATACATACATAGATACATACATGCAAACATACATACATACATGCATACATACATACATACATACATACATACCTACATACATACACATACCTACATACATACATACATACATACATACATGCATGCATGCATACATGCATGCATGCATGCATGCATACATGCATACATGCATACATACATACATACATGCATACATACATACATACATACATACATACATGCATACATGCATACATACATCCATGCATACATACATACATACATGCATGCATACATACATACATGCATACATACATACATGCATACATGCATACATACATGCATACATACATGCATACATGCATACATACATGCATACATGCATACATGCATACATACATAGATACATACATGCAAACATACATACATGCATACATACATACATGCATACATACATGCATACATGGATACATACATACATGCATACATACATGCATACATGCATACATACATGCATACATGCATACATACATAGATACATACATGCAACATACATACATACATGCATACATGCATACATACATACATACATACATACATGCATGCATACATACATACATACATACATACATACATACATACATACATACATACATACATACATACATACATACATACATACATACATACATACAACACACTTCAGCATGGTGCTATTGGACAGGTTGGTGCTTTAGGTACCAATCGCTACTTCGGGATAAACAACGTGCAATCACAAAGAGCATGGAGAAAACACTAAAGACAATCAAAAAGACAGATTTTAAGCTCCTATAGCTTTTTTTAAGCACTAATGTCTGTGTGATAAACAAAATGGTTTCGGTGCGTCCGGATGAGCGCACATTTACAAAATTTATCTCGCAGAAGAGTCGTTCATGAAACAGGGTGCACTTAAGGCAATGCGAAAATGCAGGCGAATGCCCCTAACAAAACGCGATATTGAAAAAAAAATGCTAAAAAAAGAAAATAAACTGTTTTATACGTTAAGTTTGCTTCTCCTGTCAACTACTCTAAAGGCAGAGGTGCACCCTTTACAGGAGCAGACGTATATGTGTATGTGGCGCCTGTGACCCATGGTTTAATGTGCTGGAAGCTGTGTTCCTCACTGTGACGTTGATGTGATGCCGTGGCAGTGTTTCACCTCGATGGCAAAAAATAAGTCCAGAGGAGAACTGACTGTAATATAAAAGGATATAGGCAACGTGCCATGTTAAATTCAGCCATCAAACAAATGGTAGTAAACACGAAACAATGTAGTCTAGTACCACCACCGGACATTATAGTGCTTAGATATAGTGCCTAAGCTCAGCGTCTTTGTATGTATGCTATTCAGCCTACTTTCTATTTTTAGAAAGTAGCTTTATATGCCTCCACGCCTAGTTTGCTAAGCGAACTATAGACGCCATAGAAGAGCAACCAGTGTTAACTTAAACATAATTATTTTTCGTCAAGACTAGAAATGTTTCAACGTACAGCGTTGTACTAAGCAAAGTGCTTCGCAAAATCAGCTCTGCCTTAATCGGGAGAGGAAGTTGACGTATAGTTACACGTAGAATTCAGTTAATGTGTTGCAGTTGTTCCCAGCCTCCTCATAACCCTGAACGAGGCAACCATATCTTAGATCGCCATGCATTTTGAGGTATTACGGGTTTTCTATGTGATTTTGTGATACGCTCACAACGGTGCCAAATCGTGGCTTTCACTTTCGACAAGAATTTTCGGGCCAAAGGGGAGCACTATGTTAAAGAGGCAGGTACAACGGAATGTCAATGAAGGTCGCGAATTTGTGTCCCTTTGCCTATTCGGTGACTGGCCTGTGTCCCTCAAAGAATGGAAGAATCGACGCCCTCCACTTCCAATAATATCGATTTACTTTTCTGCTTCATTTGATTCGATCAGAGACCACACGTTTTCAGCCACACATTGTCGCGTTTGAAAAACGACTTTGAACAAGCTTTAAAAATCGAAAAGAAAGAAATTTTGCCGCAAGCATTCTTGTCATTTTATAACGACGCCTGTAGCATGTAGTTTGCTTTTACCTTTTTCTCCTCGTCTTTTTTTTCTGTCTGTCTGATCGAAAAATCAAGCATGAACAGAAATAGACAAAACGCCATTGGACACCTGCCCAAATGCTTCTTCGAATGGAAGAGCTTTCCGATCAGCCGGTCGTGGCTTCATCCACAAGTGCAGTATGGCGCTGAGTTTCTCTACTTCTGTTTTTTTCTGTTTTCTTATCTTTCTCTTTGTGCCCGCTATACAGGGGCTTGTGCGGAGGGCGTTGGCTGGGCAAACACCGGCGTGTGCCAAATTGGACATATCGTTGACACGGGGCCAGACGATCGTGGCTTTCGCCCCACTGCGATGGCAGGTTGCTCTGGCGATCATTTTTTTTCCATTCCTGCGGAAAGAATGGGGTATTTCTTTCTTACTTTTTTTGCTGTTTTAGTTTTGTACGATCTATATGGCTCGTGCTAAGCCCCACCTCCACTATGGCCGAGGTCGGGGCCTTGGTGGCACGAACAACAATAATCGAGTAGAATCGGAGGAAAAGAATCCTCGCAGATTACGAACGCTGGCACTTAATGTAGTAGTTGTCCTTCAAGCAACGCGTGCGAAACGGCCGCAGTAAAATTTAACAAGCAACAACAAATGAATCTTTTCTTCGCCAGTGGACCATACAAAAATCGGTACACCACACAAAAATCAGCCGTGATCCCATTGCCGTCACCGTCGCCTAACTGCTGTCATCAGACACAAACACACATGGTCGCGTCGCACGCCCACAATTATTCGCCGTACACGAACACGTTGGTCCACGTGGTAACGCCTTGCAGAGCATCACACAGGGCTGAATAGCCAGCTACCTGCAAAAAAAAGAAGAAAAAATGCTTCGTATTAACACGTATGCCCACATCGCGTTGAATCTTGTTTTTTTTTTTTTTTTTTTTTGCTTCTAGTCTTCATTCGGCTTCTTTTACTACCGGTGGTGACACTACACCAGTATGAACCCATACCAAACAAGCCTAATTAAAATTAATTGAATTAGAGAGTGTTACGTGGCCAAAACCGCAATCTGATTACGAGGCATGCCGTCTGAATTAATTTTGACCACCTTTCAAGTGCACCTAAATCTAAGTACACAATCTTTATTTTTTTTGTCTTGTTTTTTTTATAAAGATTGTGTACTTAGATTTAGGTACACTTCAAAGGTGGTCAAAATTAATTCAGACGGCATGCCTCGTAATCAGATTGCGGTTTTGGCCACGTAACACTCTCTAATTCAATTAATTTTAATTAGGCTTGTTTGGTATGTTTTTGGTAGGTTTGGTATGTTTGGCTTGTTTTTTGTCTTGTTTTTTTTTTGGAAGAAGAAGAAGACGTTGGAGTGAGCGGACGCGCGTCGTGTCGGCTCCAGTTTCAACGAATGTTTTTGCAGCGGAAATCACTCGATACCCACAAGATTTTCATATCCATAGATTCAGCTCGTCACCAGGAATCACTCGACACCAAGTTCAAGGTGGGGGCTCGATTTTTTACAACTTTACGGCCGTTTTCAAGTCAGAAACACCGGCGGGAGAGCTAGGCCTAACACCTGCTGGCCGCCGCCGCCGCTGGCGGAGACCAAGGAACGGCAGTCGGCGCGTTCAATATGCCCGACTTAATGACAAGAATGGAGGTCTCTGTGGATGGAGAACTCGTTTCCCGCGAAGAACTTGAAGAAAGCGCAGGATGAAGAACCGTAGGATCAAGGAAATTATCCCGCGAGAAACCGCTGGACCAGGGCGCGGAGCCCAAACGAGGCAATAGCAGCAAGAAACAACGTGAGGAACGCCTTCGACAAATAGCAAGATCAAGCCGCATGCCTCAACTACCCCGAGGCGATTATAAGATCATCATTCGACCAAGAGGCGGCCTCCGAGTCGCCGACCATGGGGCCGCCAGACTGGCGACCAGTATTTACCACGCCGCCGAAATCCCAAGAGAAGCCCAAGACGAGGACACCATCTGTACCAATTGTCAACAGAACATCATCGTAGTGAGCACACCCATCGAGGCACATGCTGACAAATACCAGAAGATCTCACGTATCAAGATCGGTAACCAAGCGTTCGAGACCAGCGCCTACGAAGCAGCGCCCGACTGTACGTCCAAAGGAGTAATCCGCGGTATCCCGCTGGAAGACACTGCCCGGGATATCACAGCTAATGTCATTACGCCAAGGAATCCAACGGCCATCGCTGTAAAACGTCTCAGTAACACAATGACGGTGATCGTCCTGTTCACCGGCCTCCGAGTACCAACGTACGTCCGCTACGGCGGAGCTCTGCTGCCGTGCTCCCTCTACCGCAAGCAGATAGACACGTGCTATCAGTGCGGTCGCCTGGGGCATCGCGCAGACGTATGCCCAAACCCGAACGACCGCCTGTGTCGCGGTTGCGGAGCAGCCAACCCTGCGCAAGATCACCAATGCAAGCCCAAGTGCCAGCTCTGCGGCGGCAACCACCCGACGGCCGACAAGGCGTGCAGGGCACGTTACAAGACGCCGTACCTGGTGAAACGCTGCCAATGGGAGCGGCAACAAGAAGAAGACTACCCGACAAAGCCAACGCTCGTCAACACCAACCTAGAGCAGCGGGACCCTACTCCCTCCCAGAAACCCGGAGGAAGAGGCCGGTCTAGGTCCCGCAACCGATCCGGTGGAAGACGCCCGTCGAGGTCCCGCACCCGATCCCCGTCTCGGTCAAGAACCCGGAGCCGCACGCCTGTACCTGCTGGACCCTTCAAGGTGAGCTGGGCAGACGCAGTCAAGGGGGCGCGCTCGGGGTCCGAGGAGGCCGCGTCCCAAGGGAAATGGAACAAGTTAGAGGCTGAAATAGCGCAGCTAAAACAGATGTTAGCTCATTGCAACCAGAAAATTACAGCTTTAGGCGAGAAAAACAGGACCCTCAAAGAGGAATTATGCCGCTATAAACAAACGGAACAAGTTACACCCGTAGCATCACCACCCTTAGCTGTTACACCCACGGACCAAATGGAGGAAGGGACTACATCCCCACCACCCAAACGTAAAGCCGAAACCCAGGTCAATGAAGACAAACCCAAACGCGCACCAACCGAGACTAATGTCGTAACGGAATTTCAGCAATCCATAAAAGAATTAAACGAGTGGATGAGTAACTCATCCCGACTGATCTCAGCCCTTACTGAACGTGTAGACAGTATAGCCAAAATTACTCAACAACAAAATGAACAACTTCAACAGCGACTCCTCGCAGTGGAGGCGTTGATTACTCCTTCGCCACCTAGCGGCCTGGAACCCATGGCAAGTGTGCAACAACCTACCTCGTCGCCCTTCAGCTTGATACAGCCGGCGACATTTGTCCCCCCCGCACCCAATCATAGCTAGAAATCCTACCTACACGATTTGGCAATGGAATTGTAGAAGCTACGCAAACAAGAAAGCGATTTTACACCAATACCTTAGGCAAAAAGATAAACCCGATATCATTCTATTACAAGAGACCCATGGTCTCGCTAAATTGGCAGGCTATCGCTCGATCGGCTACGCCGAAGGGGAGACGACCGCCCTTACCACATTAGTTAGACGAAACATTACAGTCAAGCAACACGACACCAAAATTACCAATATAGACAATATCTTTATTGAACTCATTCCGCAACGCAAGACACACGAAAGTCTCTTCATACTCAACATATACAGCAGCCCCAAACACAAGAAGCAGAGATTTCTCACGCTCTTTAAACGCGCCCTCAACATCGCCGACAGAAATCCCATCATAATCGGAGGGGACTTCAACGCACCATATACTGCCTGGGGATACTCTTACGTGTTTCCCAAAGGCAGAGACCTGTGGTTCGACTCGCAGCAGGAGGGCTTAACTCTCATCACCAATCCTAGCGCACCCACCCGCGCGGGCACTAGCTCCAGTAAAGACTCAACACCCGATTTAACGTTCACTAGAAACACATCCGCAGCCACCTGGCAGAACACATTAGAGGACCTAGGAAGCGACCACTACATCATCGCGATACACGTTCAGGGCGGCCCACGTAAACCCACGGGAAAACAGCTCAAGCTAGTGGATTGGACTGAGTTCCGCAAATCACGCGAGAACCAGGTCCAACCCATCGACGACATAGAACACTGGACTGACACTCTTAAACGGGATGTTAACAACGCCACACACATTGTACCTCCTGAGGCACAACTCGAAGAGATCGATAGCCGGCTCCTCCACATGTGGGAGGCAAAACAATCGCTCAAAAAGAGATGGGAGACACAGAAACACAACAGAAACCTCAGGAAACGCATAGCGCTCCTCAATAAGGAGATAGAGATGTATGCAACACAGCTATGCCGACAACATTGGGAAGAAACCTGCAATGCAATGGACGGGCAATTAAGTTTAGGTAAAATGTGGCGCTTTCTCAGATTCCTACTCGACCCAGAAGACAACAAATCTGCGCACCGACAAACCATAAACAAACTCATACACGCGTACAAGGGCACAGAGGAGGAGTTCCTTAGGGAGGTAGAGCTCAAATACATCTCTCAGGTTCCTCCTCAGCAGCACCCAGACTACGCAGGCCAGTCCAACACCACCCTAGACGAGGAATTCACCGAGGCGGATATCCGCGCCGCCCTGCACAAACTTAACTCCAAATCTGCCCCAGGTCCCGACACCATTACCTACAAGACACTACGTAATCTTGACGACGAGTCAATCACGCAACTCACAGAATACATTAACCAATGCTGGACCACCGGCAGCTTGCCCCCGCAGTGGAAAAAGGCCCAGGTGATCCTCATTCCTAAACCAGGCAAACCACTAAATACTAACAATCTTAGGCCCATCTCCTTAACGTCGTGCATGGGCAAATTGATGGAGCACATGTTCCTGGATAGACTAACAAATTACCTAGAGGACAATGACCTATTTCCATACACCATGATCGGCTTCCGTAGGCATCTCTCGACCCAGGATACCATGCTGCAGCTGAAACACCACATCATAGACTGCACAGGCCGCTCCACTAAGGCCATTCTCGGCCTAGATCTTAAGAAGGCCTTTGATAACGTCACACACAGCACCATCCTAAATCAGATCAACACTCTAAACTTGGGCCTTCGCACGTACAATTATATCAGAGCATTTCTAACGGACAGAACAGCCACCATCACCGTAGGAGCGCTCACATCGTCCGAGATAACCATGGGAAGCGTGGGCACCCCGCAGGGTTCCGTGATATCTCCGATGCTGTTCAACCTCGCCCTCCTAGGCCTTCCGTCACAACTTCAGAAAATCCCCGGACTCCATCACACTCTTTATGCCGACGATATCACCCTCTGGGTATGCGAGGGCAGTGATGGATTCATAGAACAAATATTACAGGAGGCTATTCACACAGTAGAACGGTATCTGCAAGGGACAGGACTATCCTGTTCGGCGGAGAAATCCGAGCTACTGCTATATCGCCCTACACTCAAGGGCCGACCACCCAAACATCACCAAGCACAAACACACGCCGATATAACACTCACGACAAGCGACGGTCACATCATACCAACCGTGGATAAAATTAAGGTGTTAGGACTGATCATCGAGAGTAAGGGCACAAACGGCGAGACAGTTCGCAACATTGACGCAAAAGTATCGAACACGATGCGCCTTATTAAACGCATCACCAATAAACACAAAGGCATGAAAGAGTCTAGCATCCTCCGCCTCATCCAATCATTCGTACTCAGCCAGATCACGTATGCGGCAGCCTATCACCGATGGTTCGTCGCAGAAAAAGCAAAACTCAACAGCCTCATTAGGCGAATACATAAACAAGCACTAGGATTGCCGCAACACGCCAGCACAGACCTCCTTCTTAAACTGGGATTACACAATACCCTCGAGGAGCTTATCGAGGCGCAACAAATATCACAATACGAGCGATTGGCCAAGACTAAGTCAGGCCGCCAGATACTCGAGAATCTCGGCATCTCTTACCACACCCAACACGGCGACAAACATGACATACCACGCGATATCCGAACTAAACTCACAGTTCCACCGATACCCAAGAACATGCACCCCGAACACAACGAGGGCAGACGCGTCAGTAGAGCCAAAGCTATGACTAAGATTTTCGGTCACAACGAGGAAGCGGTCTTTGTCGATGCAGCACGCTATCGGGACCGTCACCGCTTCGTAGCTGCGGTCGTAGACCACACACATCAATGCAAAGCAAGCGCATCAATCGCCACAAGACACGTAGAAACGGCGGAGGAAGTGGCTATCGCGCTGGCGATAGCTCACACCAATGCCTCGTACATCATCAGCGACTCTCAAACGGCCGTGCGAAACTACGCCAACGGCAGAATCTCCCCTGAGGCATTGCGGATCCTTAATACAGGCAAAACTTATGAGGCAGACAAATGCGTACAAATCCTCTGGATCCCAGCCCACACACCTCTTGATCAGCCGGAGTTCAGTCCAAACGAGGTGGCGCACAACGTGGTTCGAGGTCTCACGTTCCGAGCCGGGTTCGAAGAAGCAGCCACTCGAACGGACACCTCCGCGGTGGTGTGGGAATGGGACGATCGGCTCACTAAATTCTGTGACATTACTCAACATTATCGAATGCAAAGGCGTGAGTATCCACCACCTCACCCCAAGCTCAATAGGGCCCAGTCCGTTCAATGGCGGCAGCTACAAACACGAACATACACGAACCCTGTCATCATGAACCATATATACCCCGAATTATATACAACCAATCTATGCCAGTATTGTAACACCAGAGCCACACTAGATCACATCCTATGGGCATGTCCAGCATTAATCAGCAATACTGGGGTCGCGGCCTCCAATGAGGGCCTTCGGGCGCGTTGGGGGACTGCGCTGCTCAGTTCAGGCCTGGACCAGCAACTGTGGGCTATCCAGCAGGCCGAGGAAGCTGCCGGGAGACACGGTCTCTCCGCTGGCTCCTAGGTGGGAACCCAGCCCAGCAATCTGCCGGAAATAAATAAAGTTCTTCTCTCTCTCTCTTGTTTTTTTTTTTTTGCATTTCGCCACCAAGGAAATGCGGTTGCCGCAGCAGAGATCGAACGCACAACCTTCAGATTAGCAGCGAAACGCCATAGCCACCGAGCGGCCACGACGGGCGCCAACTGGCGCAACTTCCAATTTTTCTGCGCATCACAATGTCACAGTTTGCGAGCGAGACTTACCAGAGAATGTGCAAAAGCGGTACCTCAGACCGATTATTCATAAACGCATAAAAACAGAAAAGAAGAGAACATTGTTTCGGTATCAAAGTGTAAAATACGCGAACGCGCGTGATTTAGCCAGAAAGTAAAAAAAAATAAAAAATAAAAGAAGTAAGCGGCCTCGGAGAACATTTGCAACTCGCTTTCTCTTCAAACGGAATGGTGCCGGAAAAATGACGTGTGGCAAAGCACTTTCGTCTTATGAATAAATCGGGGACATAACGGTTTCTAGCTCTCGTGAGCTCTCGTTGCTACGAGACCGGCACCGCACCAACCAACGCGCCGCATATCGTTTTACGCCTTCTGCGTAGTTTCACCCCCTCTCTCTCTCTTTCGTCCGTGAATTTACTACCCGCGTGGTCTCCGTGAGCTCAATCTCGATATTTCTGAAAGAATGGCGATCCTCCGCGCATACTTATTCCTGAATACAAAAACTGCGTCAAAGCGTCCGGAAACGGCGTACGTTCTCCAATTTCTGGCGACCCGTAAATATAAAGTATGCGCCGGCGCAAGAAAAAAAAAGAAAATAAAAGAAGAAAATTAAATACAAGAATAGAAATTTAAAAAATAAAGACAAGTCGAGATCGCGCGCAGACAATACAGGGTCAGACTCTTATGAATAACACCCGTGGCTGAGCGGTACAAAAATATTCGTATTACTGGTTACGTCTCACTGCGAACTTTTTGTTCTTGCTTTTGGTCTTTTTCTCGATCTTCTTCCTTTTCCCTGTATCGTTGAAATGTGACAAATCTGTGAGCGATCTCAGCTCTGTGGTAATGCTCAGCGAAGGCAGACGTAAACGAAAAAAAAAGACTAAACGATTATGCGGATCCAATATATGTACATATTGGAATTTATGCGAAGCTAAACTTTAGCGAAGCAGTACAGTGAATGCTAATAAAACGAAATGCGTTGCGTGCGGCTTCTTTATTTTCATTCTGTCGAACATGTGACCTCATCCAACATTAATGCTTACGCGCTGCGCACAGGCGATAACTTGAATCTCGCGTGTTGTTTATGTTTAAGCGTAACACAGTTGACAGACTGTGCCAAAACGCAAATGGTAGTGTATGCGCATGTGCAGTGTGGGACGTCGACGAAGCGACGTCGCACGAGGACGTAGGCGACGAATGGTGTTTGGGAATCATAGGAATGATTCGCAAGGGGGGGGGGGGGGGGGGGGGGCGCATGGTAAGGACAAGTGTGGGCGTAGATGAGTACCACACGTGCTTAAATGCATATAGGAATTCTGCACCCCCTGTGTCGCAGTAGCACCTACCCATCCTAGCATGTTAGCTAAGAATAGGACACCCACATTGGCACTTACCCAGCGGCGTACATTCGGACTCGGATATAGCGAACCCACTTATCATCAATTATTGTGTATAACGAACAGCAATAAGATCCCATAGAAAATTTCTGTATAACGTTTTTATTTAATGTATCGAATTACCTATATATCGAACTTTTTTTTTGTGATCGCCTTCAGCTTCGATATATCTGGGCTCGATTGCATCACGAAAGGGGCAAGAAAAGGTAGCTCAAACTGAAGAGGTTATTACTTTAAACATAAAAAAGAGGATAAAAAATTTAACAATTTCTGGCTTTCATTCGTTTGTAATTAGAGTGACATGCTTGTTTCTCTTTCTATTCCTGCGTGCGTCTTCTGTTCGTACTGGCGCACTCTATACTTTGTCGTCATTCTACTTGTTGTTTTTGTGGTCTGTCACCTCACTCTTTCATTCCCCTTTACTTCCCTTCTCCCAATCTTCGACTTTTTTCTTTCGATTCCTCATTTAGATGGGGCGAAGTGCAAATACGCCCATGTATACCGTGCATTGTGTGCACGTTAAGGAACCCCAGGTGCTCGAAATTGATCTGGAGTTCCCCACCACGGCGTGCCTGATAATCAGATCCTGGTTTTGGTCACGTTAAACCCCTAAATTTAATTAAATTTTTTTAATATTCCCTCCTTCCTAAAGACTAGCGTAGTGATCCCCTCGGTGTCATTTGCCAGCATGCTCCCTCCCTATTTCCCACTTTGTGCGTTCCATATGTGTGCTTTCAAGTGGAATAAAATCAATAATTGCATCGCAATTCATTTTCTTCCGATATCGATTCTTGTGATCCGTGCTCACGCAAACGCTTTGAAAAGCACTTATTCTAGTAAAAGGAGAAGCACCAAGCGTCAAAGAAGATGGGGTATAACATTCAACATCATGAAAGGTAAAAAGAAGTACACCGACTACTAACCGAATACAAAAAGACGTTTAGGCTTTCCTGACGGGAGCCTTGTTAGCTCTGTTATCAAGGACTTGCGATACAGTATTTATAAGGTTCTAAAATCTGACATACTTTAAAGCCTTTTAAACACTGTATCGCACGTCCTTGATTACATTGTGACAAAAGTTCTCCCCAGGAGAGCCAATGTGTCTTTTTGTTTTCTTTTAGTGGACGGTAAACTTCTTTTTACCTTTCATCGTGATGCCTCCCGACCAAACGGGCTTCCGTCAAAACCTCCACGACATTCAATATCATTTCCAACTGTAACGACAAAGACGAAGGTAGCTGCAGCACTGATACTTGGGACTTTGTCTCTCTTCGTCATTACACAATGTATATATCACAACAGCAGGTGTCATCGCCACCGTTGACCACGAACGGTGTGGCAATGCCAGCTAACTGAGAATTAATCTCCCACGATGAAGAGGTGGCGCCGCTGTTTCAGTAATGCGCGCGCACGCCACTGCGCGCATTTGAAAATTCTGACCGCCGGTTATCCATTTTGACTGCTTGGTTGTCTTCACTCGACCGCGCGATTCCTTACCGTGATTCTTTACTTTCGCTGCGAAATGTAAAGCAGGTGCAGTGGCCATCAAACGCGCGGCTATAGACTCCGACATCTAATTTTTTACGGCGATTTCAAACAGTGACCGCATTAGCGTAGCAGTTCAACGTTCGCACGGTCTCTGAACGCCTCTTTACTGCCTAGCAATTAGGTGCTGCGCAGACCTTCCTCTGGCACTGGAGAACGAGCAAACGAAAATGAACAAAGAAAGATGAACAGCGTTCCGACATGAGCAGCTTCTCTGTACAGCTCTAGCGGGGCGGTAGCCGGGGCGGAGAATCATTGGGCAAGAGTTAATTGACTTACGGCCGCGATTGATATGCGTGGGCTGGTGGCGAAATGGTCTCTGGCGGAAGGCCCCCGATCCTGTTCATTGTGCCAACGTCGCCCAGCTCGTCCTGCGTCGGCTGCTTAACTTGGAAACAGAACAGCGCGCTGTTAAGCAATCGCGTTTGTCGAGCAACCGGCGGACGCTGGAGAGCGAAGGAAATGGAGTAAGCAGGAAATGGAGGAGGGAAGGAAGAAGGACAGGAGGAGCGAAAGAGAGACGAAATTGTAGAGAGAATGAAGTAAAGAAAGAAGAAAATGACGAAGCAAGAAAGGACGCAAATCAGAGAGCGAGAGAAGGAATAAACAACTAAGAACGAAGAATATGAAGCTTGAGGGAGAAAACGAAGAAAAAAAACGAAGGAAGGAATGAAGAACGAAACGAAGAAAATGACGAACCAAGAACTAGATAAATGAGGGAAGGAGATGGGGAAGGAACGAAGGATGGAGTGAAAACATCAAGCAAGATGGAAAGGTATGAGGGAAAGAAAGAAGGAAATAACGAAAGGAGGAACGAAATGACGAAGCAAGGTGGCAAGATACACTGAACGAAAGACGAGAAGAGGATCAAACAAAACATGACAGAAACGAAATTAGGAAAGAAAGAAGAGCAAAAGAAAATTACGAAATATGAAAGAACTAACGGAGGGAAGGAACAAAAAAAGAAGGAAATGATGAAGCAATAAGGATAGGTAAGAGAGTACGAAAGAAGGATAAAATATAATGAACTAAAAAGGACAAAAATGAAAGTATAGAAGAAGGAAAGAAAGACGGAAACGAAGGAAATGGCAAGCAATACAAATTGAAAAAACGACGGAAGAAAGGCGGAAAGGGATGAAATAAGGGAATGAAGAAAGTCACGAAGCAAAATATAGCAACAAGAAAAAAAATGATAGAAGGAAAGAAGCAAATGAAGAACGTGATGGAAAATAAAGGACATAAATGGAAGAAAGAAAGAAAGAAAGAAAGAAAGAAAGAAGGTAGGAACAAAAGATAGTTAGAAAGAATAAAGAAAGAAAGAAAGAAAAGCAGAAAAAAAAGAATGAAGAAAAGCAGGCAGTCCCGGTTCTCGTCGATCATCCAGGACCGAGAAGAACAAAGGGTTGGCAAAAAAGAGCGGTACGTGAGAGATAAACGAGTAGATATCAGGAGGCGAGGCTGAAGTAGGTGGAACGGGGCAAAGCAAAGAGAGAGCGCGTTCACAATTGGCGCCTTGAAAATGTCAGCAGCGGAGGCAGCCGATGAACGGCTTTGAGATTAACGACCGGATAGGATACGGGGGTTGCGAAGGCCACTGACCGATCTGACTCACGCGCGGACCTTCTAGCAAGCACGTCAAAGTTTCGGCCAAAGCAACCCTACACTTGCCCTTTCTATTTTCTTTGCAAGCTAGCGTGGTCGTTCTTGCACGGTCTTGTTTTACGGCCGGAAAAAGAAATGCGATATACATTTGTTGCTTTCTTTCGTGACGCCGTTCCCTACTTCGGAGTTCGTAGTTTGCTCACTGCAGTTCGGCACTTCTGATTTCATTTTTTTTCAGGAGCAAGAAAGTTATTCGAGGTCAACGTGATCATTGACCAGCACTATAGTGCAGATTGTGTTGCATGCATTCAAGCATGATGATTTTTGCATGCGAACGTGTTGGTATGAAGTGACATTGCACGGCTGTTCTGATTCGTCTGGTGTATTGCACCTTGTATACGTCTAACGTAACTGTATTTAAACTTCTTGCTTGAGTCAAGACGTTTACTGATTGCAAAATTGTACAGCCCTTTGGGACAACACTTGCTCCAGCAGTAATCCGCTGAACCACTTAGGGTGTTCTTGCGTAAACTTCGTTGCAGCTTCCCCGCACTTGTGATTTCTTATGACCGTGCTACAGACGTATTGTCGCAATCGAAGCCACGAAGGCGTTGCTGTTATACCTATGCCAGTCAAGACGTTAAGGCATTGTTTGACTTCTTGTAAATCATCCGGGCTTGATTTGCTTGTTTATTTTATCTTGTTGTTTTTCGTTCTTTTTTTGGTCGTGTCTATTTTACGTTCATTGAAACACCCCATCTGAATTAGCACGTTCAAATCTTCAGCATCCATTACCCTCTCTCTTTTACCGAATGGGATGCCGGCTGAGACATCTTCTTGGTACAATGACAATGGTAGGAAAAACAGTTTTCACGTATCACAGACCATACAATATGACAACTAATTCCCAGCGACGTCTCTTTCAGGGCTAATGAATGTTCCTTCACCGATAATCAAAATCTTATTTGGCAAGCATCTGCATGTTATTAGTGGTGGGGATTTTAGAGCTAACCTATATCATTTGTATAATGCGTCAATACTGCGTGTGGTACCGGTGTCCACACGAAAGACACTGTGCTACGCCACCCGCATCATCGTCCAGCCGTCATTAGCGCTCCGCGATGCACTCGCTCACGCACGAATACCAACTCGCACAGAGTCGCGCTTAATTCAATACCGGTTCCTTGACAGCTCCGCAAGAAATCTCATTACCCCGACCGCTCGCTCGGCCCGAGGCTCCAAGCCGCGCCTTCTCTACGGCTTAAGCGCTACCAGTATGGTCGCTTAAGCGATTAGCGGCCCAGGCTACTGTACGATTGTCTCCGGCCGGTGCAATCCTCATTCGCGTCACTGCGGGGACGCAACGGCTCTAGCTTGAGGCGGTTCGCAGAATACGCGTACGAAACTGCGGCCCGACCCGCATCGCTATAGAAATCCCTTCCTCCCACCCCACCCCTCACACACACACACACATTATACGAGACTTTCGACGCCGCGATGAGAGGGTGCGTGATACGGATGAGGGCGATTCAGTTTGTCTAGCGCTGGGCAGTTTGCACGGACGCTTTTTTCGCGGGAACTGCGTGGATCTCGTCCATGTATGGCACCGCGTATTTGGCTCGCCGTTCTGTACACACGTATGTACCTCATTCCGGGCTTCGAAGAAACGAGGGACGAAGTTGTACGTTCGTCGAGATCTTCAGAATTCGTGATCGCATTCTTGCGTGTAATGGCCACGTATTCTCGGTGGGTTACGTTTTTTTTTTCTTTTAACGTCGGAATCTGCGTGCTATTTGTCTAATGTTGTGGTTACTCACTGTATAAAACGTATTATGACGTCTTGAAGCCCCCTTAACAATATGCGGCACATTGCTTTCTGAATCCTTTTTCAAATATTACTTGGAAACAATTGCGTTAAACATCCATCCTTGGCATGAAGTCAGGTACATGTAGAACGGCATGGGAGTGCTTTATTCGTATTCATGAAAGAGAGAAATTGTAATAGCATGGTGGGTGAAGGTTATAGTTGCTTCATCTTCAATATCAGCTGATACAGGGCGACTGAAACGAGGGCAGAAAGACACAACGTTTGTCCTGTGCTGCGTGTTTTCATTTATGTTCTCATTTCAGTCAGGCTCTATCAGCTTATATTACGAAAACTTTCCCACCGACTCGACAGCCCGTGAATACACAGTAACTTCAGTGCTGCTTTTTATGCCAAGAAGCTAGAAAAGATTATTTTCTATAGCTTCGTGCGATTGTCAGGAGGATAGCATTTTCTTTTTTACTTTCATAAATATTTCTCCACCTTGAGGGCTTCCGCAGAATTTGTCTGCCATACTCACTGTCCCTGTGCTTCCATTGTCGATTAATTCGTCACCGCTCTGCGATTTTCTACCCTACTGGTTACTGTGGTTAGCTCAGATGGTACGCCACCCCGGAACAGCGTTTGTCCTTGGTTCGATTTCAGACTATAGGGAGAATTTTATTTGACCGCGAAGTTTTGTTTCTGTTAAACGCGTATCCGCTTCCTATGCAGCTTCGTGTTATTGTCGGGTGGATGACAATTTTTTTTTTACTTCTCGTGAATCTTCGTCCACCTTGCGGCCTTTAGCAGAACTAATGTGCCATCCTGCGATTTTCAAATAACAAGGATTACGTCGTCGCGTCACCGTAGAGACAATTTTCCACGGAATCATAAACTGCAAGAAAAAACAACGACTATCATACCAAAGAGCAAGTAAACTGGCCGTCAAGGAATTAATTGAATCACATATAACTTCGACGGCACGAACACACGTAAGGTAGTTTTTTTGGAGAAGCGATAACAAGCTTACTATTGGCAGGGAATAAGGAAGGACAAGAAAAAGAAACCAGCACTCTTTCCGGTTCGTTAGCCTGTGTAACAAGCTGCGTACCACGCGATCGCGGGATTTTGAAGATAATTGGATGATCTGAAGCGATCAAAGTCGAAAACGCACTGGTCTACACGCTTGTTATATTGCGGTACTGGGTAAAAGCGTTTTTAGAGAGATTTTGGCTGGTTTTTCACTAAGGACACGGGAAAATTGGGGAACAATTTTCGGGATACGAACGGCCTTGATCTACGTGTGTGTGTGTGACACACACACATATTGGATCCGAGTGTAACCTTCACTTCAGACATCCTTCCGAAGTACTATTTTATAATGATTGAACGAATATTGCACGGATGAATTAATAATAAGCTATTACAAAGTAATAATTATTCGGTAATTATTACGTTCTTTCGGACGAATATGATCGTCTTATCATTAGTAGTTTCACAGCGTTAGTTCCTTGTCCAGTTCCTAAATATTGATTGATAATGGAAACAGCCTGATAACAATATACTAGTACTACTATTACTACTACTACTAATAATAATAATAATATTAATAAGAAGTAGAATTACAAATATACTGAGTGTCGACAGACTGTTACGTTACGTTGAAAACTTCAGGTTACGGGGAAACTTCCCAAACAGTCCCTGGGCCACTGCAGTAGAGACTGTTAGCTTATCCGTAAACGCGTTAATGTTTGTGGAATACCAGGTTACTTAGCAGGTGTATGGCAGAAACAACGCTGGTGGCGAGGTCCTTTGTCACAGAGTCTAACTAGCGAACGCAAAAAGCTCATGCTGGCGGTCGCTTGCCATATTTCAGTTTACCGCCGGTGTAAAGCGTGGGTAATAACGTAATCATTAACTTGCAGTCTTTTTGTGATTTCCATTTGACAAGAACACTTACGCGATACAATAATTTTTCAAACACATTGTAGTTAGACAAAGCATCAGGAGACATTACTACCAGCTTTGCAACCTAACTACATGAAACCACGTAATCTCCTTATGTAAACAACTATATTTAAATGCCACGTCATGGACACACTACACGCAATGCACACCTCGCACAACATGCAACATTAAAGAAAGCATTATGACACCTCGTCGAGATTGGTCGCCCCCAAGAAAGTTAAAAGTGCCTTCGGTTGCTCGGAACGCAGCGGCAGCGCTTGGCTATGGGCAAAGTACGTGTCGGAGCTCAAAGGATGACAGTGTTCGGTGAATATTACTCACCGCGGTAGATTTGTTGCTAAGGTGTTGTGTTCCTGAGCTCTAGGTCCCGGATTCAACCCTGGTCACGGTGGCCTCATTTTATTGGGGCGAAATTAAGGGGGGGGGGGGGGGGGGGGGGAACGCTCTTGTACATAAATGGTAAAGAAACCAAGGCGATCAAAATTATTCTGGAATCCTCCACTACGGCGTTCATCATTATGAGATCACTGTGTGGGCATTTAAAAACTCCGAATTTCCTTTTCCTCAATGATGTATATTCAGCGCGGACATTAGGCCTCTTTTCTATTACGTTAACAGGCTGCAAAAACACATTAGGTGGGCTGTACAGTACGTTCATAAGTTGAATATCATCCGCCCATGAGGGTGTGACGAAATTTCTTCCTACTCCCTATTTAAAAACAAGTGATATCTTGTACAGCGCACACTTAGCCGAATAAAGCGTAGACATGCAAGATCGCGCCTATCAAGACAACACGGCATGTTAAAGTCGCACATTGGATTGAGAGTGCGAATATGTCCGTACTGATGTTCTGAGTCGCTGCAAACAGCGCGTTGCGAGGGCTATGCGAAATGATACACAATAGCTGATCCGTGACTTCTATAGAAAGGTATCCGGAGTTACTGAGTGGAATTCTCTTTCATAACTTTTATAAAAGATGCGAGGCCATCTTTACGAGGTTCCGGGATCCAATCCCGGTCGCGGTGGCCTCATTTCGATGGGGGACGCAGTGCAAAAACGCCCGTGTTCCGTGCATTAGAGGCACATTAAATATCCCCTGGTGGTGGTTAAAAATTAATCCGGAGAGTCCCCTCATAATGACATTTTGCTTTTGGCACGTAAAACCCCCGAATTCAGTTCAGTTCAATCACATCTCACAAAGCGCACAGATGTCGCGGCACTCATGCCCCTAAGTGACTGCTAAAGCATGTAAAACTAAATTGGCTGTCTAAACGGACATGCAAGTTATGTTCCATGTGCAGTAAGTTTCAAAACTAAAGAAAGAGTGATATGCTTTAATGTCGGAGCATAACTTTCAGAGAACCGTCACTGCTAATTTGAACGCAGTGATGCAGTAAACGCTGACACCGGCAGCAGGATAACTACATCGCGCAGAAATTGGTAGTATTTGATAAAATACGTCACGTTCTGTCCGTGGGATCATTTTCTTTCTTTTTTTTCTTTAACAAGCAAGGTACCTTACTGAAAAGTTATACATCCGGTTTTACTGAAACACATTGCTCGCGGTAAACTGATGAAAAAAAAGAAGAAGAAGAACTTGGTACGCGTGGAGTAGGAAAGGTGTATTTTTAAAAGGTAGCAGTCACTGGCTCGTAAACATTTACACACATACTTGCATGCCGCAGTATAGGGCTCAGCACTGGCCTTGTAAAATACGAAACCGCAGCCCTCGTCACTGTCAAAAACAGGCGTCATCCTCACTTGTTCCTTGTGAACGCATGATGATCCAAATTTTCTGAATTACAGAGAAGTTGCGTCTCTTTATTTTGTTTTTTCCTCTCTGTTCTCTGTCACCACGAGGACGAACACGCTGATGAGCGTGGTATTAATTTACCGGCTCGCCGCTCTCTTAACAGCCGGATGAAGATGAGAGGAAAGAGCGCCATGTTGCTGATCGGTGAATAAAGCAATTCACGATCATCGCACTGCACTTTAGAAACGATCAGTGGTCGGACGATGCGCACCACCGTCAACCTCTCCCGACCTCTCTTCTCGCACCGTTCACGGTTCTATGCAGCCAATATCGGCAGCGGTTGCTCAGTGGATTTACAGTGTTCTGCTGGTAAGACCGTGAGTTCAACTCCCTGCACCGGCGGTCGCGTTCCGGCTGGAGCGGGTTGCAAAAAAAATGTTCGTCTATTGCGATTTTGCTACATGGTTGAGAACCACGAGTGGCTTGATTCTAATTACCGCACCAAAACGCAACACAAGTGTTTGGAGACGAGACGGGCGCTATTCGTTTGCAGGCGAATGGAAGATCGCCTGCAATGTTGCAGGCGAAAGTCACCATGCCATCCAAGGCAAGTAGTGCGTTCATTACTGAAGAACTCATCACGGCAGCGTGCCCGACAAACTGAAGTTCATTGCAGATGCGATAAGCAGGTGTATCAATAATACAATCTAGACATGTCTTCTTAATATGAAAAGCATTCAACCGCTACATCAACAATGCGTCGCAGCTCCTGTACCATCTTCATTAGATGTCTGCTTTCTTTATTGTGTTATTTGCGCGTCTAGTCAGCTCTAACTAACCCGTCCAGCAGGTAGTTTCAATGAACCACAAACACAATCTATGCCGGTCTTCTTAATATGACAAGAACTGAACAACCTCCTTGCCAATGTGCCGCTGCGCCTGTACCATCTTCATCAGACATCCGTTTTCTTTCATTGTTTTGTGCGCGTCTAGTCAACTCTAACTAACCAGTCAAGCCGGTAGTTTCAATGAGCCAGAGGTCGTCAAAACTAATAGGGAGCGCACGATGTACAGCGTTCCGCGAAGCCGACTTTGCAGATCCGAGACCTTAGTACCTAGTCAAACATATGTGACCGGAGACGCTTCAAGGAAGGCCGCCGACTCCACATTGAAGCAAGAGGCGCATAAGAAATTAATGTCAGGCATGAATGTCGTACATCGTTAAGGTGGCACGCGTGGGTGTGGTTCCTCTTTGTCTGCGTTAATGACTTGTTCCAGCGCCGTGCACCATGTAATTGTAATTAAACTTTCGTGTTTCACGTCACTCAACTTTAGTTCGTATGGTCTCTGCCCCTTTTAATATCGTCCATTTGTTCTTATGCTCTCTGACATCTTCGCTCGCCTTTTCTTTACCGTTTCTCGTATCTTACGCTTATCGTTATCGTTATCGTTAATAATAAGATCTCATATTGTAAAATATTTGGGTGTGACATTCTCGAGCTCGCTCAAATAGGACGCTCACATTGATAACATTTGTGCAAAGGCATTCAGGCAACTCAATTTCTTGCGTCGCAAATTGGCTACAGCACCATCCAATGTAAAACTAACTGCGTATAAAACCCTCGTTCAGCCGATACTTGAGTATGCCAGTATTGTATGGTCCCCGCACCAGTCTTATAGCATTGATAAACTACATAGAATACAGCGCAGTGGCACTCCAGTTTGATTTATTGCCGATACTCACCGTATGACAGCGTCACTGCTTTACGCGAACAAGCAAACATCCCGACTCTAATATCAGGACGGCGTGTCGCTGCCATGAAGTTTCTTTTCTTTTTTGATCACGGGCGCATAAACTTAGACAAAACAAAGTACATCAGGCCACCTTTCCAACATTCGGAAAGAACAAATCGTGACAAGTGCATAAGACATTTTTCTGCGCGCTGCAACACATTTAAATATTCATTTTTCCCCTCTGCAATTTAAGCATGGAACCATTTGCTAGAAGAAATTGTCCATCTTGACTCTATCGGCAGTTGCCGGCTCAGCCTCGCACGCTTTCACTCGCACACACAATGTACGGCGCGCGGCGACGGTTTTATCGCCGCTGTACTTTATACGGAACCTCACGGCGACGGCGACGACAAAAAAATTGTCGCAGTTTCACCTCAAAGGCAAAGCATCAATTGCGATAGCAAATTTGTAGAGAGCTATACGGAGTAATGATAGTAGCTTTATCAGCTGTATAAACTTGGACATGCAGCAGCACCGGCAACACGCAGAACTGTTGTCGACGCCGTCAGCGTTTTGCCCGCGTTCGCACAAAATGCGTGCAGCGTTGGTGACTGTTGCCGGAGCCTCTGATATAAATAGGCACTTGGTGCCGCAGCTAAACGTCGTCTCCCTTCCCTCACCCCCCCCCCCCCTACGGCCTTTCGCGCGTCGGAAGAAGGCGCGTTTGCTCTACATATATGGTGATTGTAAAGAAGGAAAGAGACGCCTACTTCTGCAGCCCTTAAGGCAGCACGGCGCCGAACGCGCGTTTGTTCTCCGCCGTGCGTTCACTCCCCGTGAAAGAGCGCGTCCCTCGTGCCCTTTCACTCGCACATACAGCGTTCGGCGCGCGGCGACGATTTCATCTCCATTGACGTCATACGGAACCTCACGGCGACGGCGACGGCGATGGCTACGGCGACGACGACGGCGACGCCGACGGCAGAAATCTGCTTTGTAGTGTCCATATAATTGCTATCGCAATAAAATGTGGTTGGAGTGTCCATATAATTGCTATCGCAGTACAATACTAAAAGAGTGCGACAGAGGACGAGTGGAGAGCACAGGACAGAATGCTGTATAGTGCGCTCTTCACTCGTCCTGTGTCGCGCTGTTTCTGTATTTTTCACAAACATCGTTTGCATTCACAGCCGCCCTTGGCAACATGTCCCATAATGCAGTTCTGACCGGCAAAATAAATGGATGTGCACAACATACCTATGTGCGAACGGGTGCAATGTATCTGTGCAATAATCTCCACCAGACATGCCTCCCTAGAGATTAGATGGATTTACACACTAAACATGTACCCATGGTGACTGGGCGACCGCATCGCCAACATTCCTTCTAGTAATTTTTGTAGAAAACTCGGCGACTATAGCATTTCCAGTTTTCCTATAGTGCGAGGCTATACGGAAGAAACGTGAAGGAAGGCGATCTACGTTTTTCCGCAGGAGGATACGTAGTTTGCGTTGTAAACCCGACTTCAAATGTGCCTCTCGGCGACTTCACTGCGTGTTTACTTTTGCACCTTGTCTTTAGAGTACTTATGTGACGACTGGTCTTTACGTTTTCGTCGGTTTTATGTGACAATTTTTGTGAGATACAAGCGTATATGAAGAAAACAGTCTACGAAAGCCAAGGAAAACCTAAGGGAACTTAACTGCGGTTTTAAGGGGAACGCAGAAAAAAACGAGGAAAATGGAAATCAAAGAATAGCGGTAAGGTGACTTGCCTGCCCGATGAGAATTGTCTTTTCGCCTACTTTCGTTGATTGTTTTTTAACGGCGAATATGTTCTAGCTAACCGCAAAAAGTGGCACCTGCTGTCGCAAAACCTCGCCGAGCTATGACGTCACTGCGGTGACTAGCAACCACCTCGCGGAGCGGCGTGTGCGTCGCCCCCTGTCCGTGCCGTGCACATGTTGCCTTGACATGGAACGTTAAGGAGAGGGAAGGCCGCGCGCAATGCTCGAGAGAGCGAAAGCGAAAATGAGAGCGAGATAGAGAGAGAAAGAAATTGTAGCAGCACCAACGAGGGAACGCGCAGAGCTGCTGCCGACGCCGCCTTAGCAGCCCAAGGCGTTGGGCTGCTAAGCTTCGAGGTCCTGGGTTCGATCCCTGCTGCGGCATCCCCGATCTCGTTGGTCGTCGAAATGGAAGAACGCTCGTGTACTTGGATAACAGCAGGTTCTCAAAATCACTCCAGAGTCCCCCACTTCGGCTTGCATCAGATCGTGGTTTTGGTACATAGTATAATAGAACTCAAAGCTTACATTTGAGAGTACTTTTCTGTAATTTTTCCGTTTCAGTGGTCTTCCATTACATGCAAATCAAAGTCAAAATGAGCAGTCTTCGCAGTTAAAAGGCGCCAACATCTCCTACACATCTTGTCTTCTTGCGGCAACCTATGAAATGTTACGGAAACGTCACGCTGGCCGTTAGTGATATACTCTAATTGCCACACACATCGCTAGTTTCCAGCTACTCACGTTTCGTCTTCCTCTTTCTTTATCTTACAGCGCCTGCACCGTGTTTTGGCATCAATGTACACACCTACCCGTAGCGATACATAAAAAAAGAAAACTACGACTTTTAGCGTAGCCTGCTTCGAGTTACAACAATTGCCATTCGACCTTAACGCAAATGGCGCGGAATGTTGCCATCGGCAATGCTAAATCTTTCTTTTGCCGTTCCAAATGCGCACCGTGTAGATTCAGGCATGCGTGTCAAAACAAAATGGGGTCACAAAGCTTTTATTTTTTTTGTCTATTTGTAATTTTTTTTCTCGTGGAGGTCGCCAAGAAGCCGAAAGCTGTTTCGTCTCTCCAATTTCACCACTCGTTTTTTTTTTTCCAAACAGGCGAGACATTCTCCGAGGAGACGCATCTGGTGAAGCCTGTTGTGCGCGGGCAACGGCCAATGCTATAGATATTTTCGGCGGATTGCTTTCTCCGAGTTACCGAGACTCTATTTTTTGTTTGTTGAAAGCGATAGCAACGTTGTTTTCGAGGAGCACGGGATCCGTTCTCTCACACGAGCGCGCGTTTAAACTCCCATTTCCTTTTCGAGCGCACTGGAATTGGGCACATTGTGCCTACGATTCAAATGGGAGCATAGCACTATTTTCTATTTTCGGTGTAGCGTTGTTTGTAACGGGTACAATCCGGAATTGGCTAGCGCGATTTCGCATTCTCGGGTCGCTTAACTGCACTCGAATTCTTTTTTTTCATAAGTACGATAGGTCGCATATGCCTAGTTCAAGTTTGATTTTGCTACATGTGGTTATGTGGTATGTTACGTAGATATGTGCAGGTACGTCAGTCATCTCGTCTGCGGAACTCTCAACTTACGCGCGTTTTTTTTTTTAACGCTCCTTTTTGCACTTTCTGTTGTTTACGATGCTGCGCGTGTCTCTTAGTGTTCTTTCAATCTCCTTTGTGCTTTGCCTAACTCGTGTGCACAAGTTTGCGAATGTCAGTGATATTCTGAGCGTATCCAGTGCTTTTCGGTGTTCTTTGTGTTTTTAGTTTGCTTGCCCCACGAGGCGGAATATTCGGCGCCAATAAAGGCCCCAACCTCTTCTTTATTTTCACTTCAAGAATAAAATATAGCCAAAGAAAAAACACACAAAATAAACGATAAAAGGTGGTGGTCTTCACTGTAAGACAGTACTGCTGTCGTAGTAAATAAGACGGAGGAATCAAAGACGGAATAATTGGCAGATTTTTTTGTCGATGTGCTAAGATAGAATCATTACTTTTTCTGTAACACCGTAGGGAACGTCGTGTCCACTGTACATTAGCTTCTTACCTAAACACCATCTATGTTTATTTTATTTTTTTATTTTTTAAAGAGACTATCTCTTTTACGGCACTGCGTTACGATTAGATGGGCAAGTGTGCGACGGACAAGTGCTATTATGGCCCCACTGGGCCACGGTCGAAAGGCAACATGCTCGACGCTCCATTGACCCCGACTTTATGTACTGCGCACCGACACGCATTGCGAAAGCACCTCGACAGTTTCTTGTGTGTCGTTGCGCAATAAGCGAGCCATACGCGACGCTGTTTGCTCGAGACGTCTATTCCCGGTGGGCTTCTCATTATATGCCCCTGCTCGAGACGACGACGCATTCGAAAGACATGACCTCCAGTTTGAGGACACAACATTTCCTTCTTCAACCTTATTTCTTTCTTTGTTCTCCTTATTACTTTAGTGTAATTCAAGGTAAAGTGTGCGCTAGAAATCGTCGAAGGCCGGTATAAAGAAAGGTCTGAGGGCACAATGGAGGCCAGTCGAAGACGCGAGAACATAAATAACAAACGAGTGTGTCCGGTCGAGAAAGATGACTAAATAAAGAAATTAAAAAAAGAAAACCTGGATATGTCTTTCTCCAACTATACCCTGCGTGTCCTGTTTTCTTTTTCCTTTTAATCAATATCCTGCAATTCGTTCTTATATATATATATATATATATATATATATATATATATATATATATAGAGAGAGAGAGAGAGAGAGAGAGAGATAAAGTCGAGGTTAGCAGGTGTTTGCGCAATTGCTACGCACGTGCTCAAAGTTCGACCATCGTCGACAAAGATGGCCCCTTACCGTCTTTTCTGCAGAGACCCCGTTGCCTACCATAGCCAATCCCTCCCCCCCCCCTCCCCTCCGGCCCCCCTACGCTCTCACCCCACCCACTTTTGTTTCTTCTTTTTTGTTTGGTGGCTGCTTTTCCTAGAGGTGTTTCATTTCACGAGCGGTGCTGATGATTTCATCCTGTTGAAAACAAAAAGGTAAAATCAAGAATTTCTAAGACACCACACAATAAATCCAAGCATCCGCTGTCTCCAGCAAGGCGATCTTCCTAATAACCACTTTGGTCCTTTTTGCGAGCGTATATTTCACGTGTCCTGCTCTGTTCTTTTTTTTTCTATCTTAGGATACACTAAAAAAACACGGCTATGACAGCTTGGAGGAAGCATCGTCGACACTTTTGTCTGCGTTTACTTCATGCATTTCTACCTTTAAGAAATATACCAGCGAAGAATAAATTTACCACCCTATAGAGGGCGGTATCTTCAGGCGTTGCGTCTGGAGATGACTATGCACGTTGTAATGGAGTACCAAGTTAGTCAGCCAGAATGAACCGCAGGGAACGCCAATCATCCAGTAGGCCTGCGGCTTAAAGCTGTCATTAGCCTTAACCAGTCAGCGGTCTAGAAGAGCAAGATACCTTTACAATATTAGAGGGAAAGAAAAAAAACAGGGAAGAGATAAGGCCGGGCTCGTTGGGGGCATACGTAACTTTACAATCTAACAATCGACGTCTTATTGAAGAGAGGGAGAGAAAGGCTATAAAGACGAAATGGGCCAAATGCTAGCCTGCAATGGATCCAGTAAAACCTAATTAGCTGAAAGCATGCTAGGTCCCAATTTGTCGCCACCCCGTTTCAAAGGGGCTGCCAATAAAAAGCATCATCGTCATCGTATAGGCAAAAGTTGTTGTTTGAACTAACCTTCCCTCTGGCAGAGACGCGGCTGTTCACGCTGACTATACACGCGAGCACAACAGGAAAGCGAGCAGCCGCCCATTTTAGAAACTGCCCCTGCACAAACAACAAGCACTGCCTGCAAGGTAAGCGAGCGTGCGGGCGAGAGATTGCAGCAATAAACGCGCGACCCACGGTGTATCGCCCCGGAGCACACTGACTGACCTCTTTGAAGCTGGGAAACGATTTTTATGTGTTCTTGTTTCGTAGGTTCCTTTTGTAAAACACCGCGTCGTTGTCCCTAGGGAGGTTTCGCTCTACGGGAAAACAGGAGGGGAAGAATGGAGGGTGCTCGGCGCAGCTGTTGCCAATTTTGAAAAGTCGTCTCTCTGGAAAAGGCTGCTATAAAGGACGAGACAGCCGATAGAGAGCGTACAGGTTGTGCGACGCCCGGTGACCTCTTGAAGCGAACTGCCGCACAGAGACGCCGTATTGAGAGGTTAGTGAACGTAAAAGACTCGAGCGGTGATGGTGCAAGCACTGAGATTGTACATCGGAGGCACCGCTGTACTTTCGATAGAAAAAAAAAAAAAAGAGGTGTGACAATAGGTTCATGTGTTTGTGCAAGAAGAAACTGTTGGTGACCTTGTTTTATTTTTCTGTCTCTCTCTGTTCTTCGTCTTGAAAGTCACTTTTTCGTATTGCGCGACGCAGTGATATATCTTGAATCGAAGGGGCAGCTGCAAGCTCGGGATGACGTCGGAATTTGGTTGTTTGTGCAACGTCTCCATTTAGACGCGTGATACGGCGCCCGCATCAGGAGAAACGTATCGACTATAAAAGAAGGAATCTTGTTCGTCCTTGCGGATACCTTGTCGCGCCCTTACGTCCCTCTTGCGCGCACGCAAAAAAAAAAAAAAAAAAAAAAAGCAGTGTTTGTACATGCCCAAGTGCGAAAAATGGTCAGTGAAACAGCTATGTACAAGATCACGAGAAACTGGGAGGAATGCTCGCAAGCGCTGTGATTCAATGTGTACAATCCCCAGACAAATGGGCTGTGCTCTGGATGGACAGGCATAGTCAAGTTTAGATAAGGCATTCAGGCGCGGAACCAGATACCTGGGGAGGCCGTGGCTTTAAATAGCTAGCCATACGAATCTATATTTTTTGTCTACAGTTGAATGCCGCCACAATGAACGTCTCTGCAACGAAATGACCTGTGTAATGAATGATTTCGCAGGTCCCAAGCACTTTCTTATAAAGGCGTTCAAATCTATCTATCTATCTATCTATCTATCTATCTATCTATCTATCTATCTATCTATCTATCTATCTATCTATCTATCTATCTATCTATCTATCTATCTATCTATCTATCTATCTATCTATCTATCTATCTATCTATCTATCTATTTATCTATCTATTGATTCATTCATTCATTCATTCATTCATTCATTCATTCATTCATTCGTTTCCCTCAGCTTGTTCTACTTCCAGCTTTGTTAGCTCGTCTCGTAACAATATTTTAAAGAAGGAACGCTGACGCGAGGTGAAGGATCAGTACTGTTCTTAAGTGTACCGTGCCCTGTAAGACTAGAACGCACCACACGCTGACAGGTGCTTTAGAAGATCCACAGGCAAGCGAAAGTAAAGCTACGGTCATCGACGTCGATCTTAGAGTCTCAGCGAACCTGGCGCAAAAAAAGAAAAATCGTGGGGCGTCGTTGTAAGGAGCGCATCCCAGAATAGCAGTATAAGCTGTCCAATAACCGGAAAGTTAAGCCAAGGTCTCCAGAGCGGCGCGTTCCCTGGGACTTGACCTTAGGAGAGAAAAGAACACAAGAAGATATGAGAAGTGGTAGCTAGGAACGGTCAGCATAAAAGACGTCTTCGTTATTTTCCACACAATGTCCATCGAGCTTTTACTTCGCGACAGTGTTTTGAATGGCTTCTGAGGTGTTCTTGTTTTTGTTTTTAGTAAGACATGGCTGCTGTGTAACAAGAGCTCAAAAAGCGCGGTAGTAGCTTCCTAGCGTTCTTTGCAATAAAAAATTAAAGAAAAAGACCAGAAAAAAGGACGAGAAGAAGAAATTGGCTATTTTCGGCATCTTAGAGTTGTCAATAACCGGCTTGTGTTGGTCGTCCGGTGTAGGAAACTGATCGCCGGACGAAGTTTATACGAAGGATGAAGTTTAGGCCACGGACAAAGTTCATACCAGGGACGAAGTTTTTTGCCAGCTGGGACGAAGTTTTTCGCCAATCCTAGTGCAGCTAATAATTCCCTCCCTGGCTGAACTGCCATACTTTGCCGATCCCGTAGAACGCTAGCGCCCGATCATTCCTCTCTGGTAATTTCTGCGAGAAGCACCAGGGGCAGCTGTAGCTCGCAGACCACCCTCTGCAACGCACTTCCCCCTAGCCCATCATCGTCTTCGTTTCCCTACCAGGCTACCAGAGCCGCTCTCTGACAGCGTATATACGACTGGGGACGAGCGAACAGTGCAGAAAGGAAAACAAAATATAGGAGGGGCTAGCAAAGGCGAAGGAAAAGAAATAGGCACCACAGAAAGAGAAAGATAGGAGAGCGGCGGTTATACGGCGACCGGAGATATATGATGGCGGAAAGGCAGTTCTGACGTGAGGCTTCGGAAGTATACGGCAACAACCGGTGCCTGGTGGGATGTGTGCGCGCCGTTTCGCTTCCATTACTTCTTTCTTTTTGTTCGTTCTTCACTCGTCCTCTCTTTTACGTGCGTATGTTTCAGCGCTCACTTCACTGAGTGCTTGTATATAGCGCGATTCCAGATACCCGTCCGTGCTGCCGGCGAGATCTTCCTACGTGCGCTGTGCTCGGCCTCCTATATAGTATATGTGGTATACGCGAGCGAAATAAACTCCGGTATTATCGGACGTGGCGCGCGCGATCGAGAATGATGATATGCGTACGGAGACAGAGAGAGAGAGAGAGAGAAAAAAATAAATAAAACAACGAAGTACGCGCTGAGCTCGAGAAGCAGTGGTCTTCTGCTTTTACTCTCGCATTTGGATTGTCGCTTATTTTGATTTTTTTGCGGATCTGAAGAAACCGTCGAACACCTGCTGCGCATCTGCGCTCGACACTACTTTCAGAGCATGTCTCTACAGACCGCACTTGGGACCGAGTTAAGGGTGATTTACGCTCGAGTCGCCCAGCGCCATGAGCCACACCGCACGCGTGTGGTCATGCGAAAAATGATTGCACACGTCGAACACTTTTGCACAAATTTCCGTTTACACTGTGTACGGTTTACACTACGTACAGAGTGTAAACCGAAATTTGTGCGCGAGTGTTCGACACGTGCAATTTTTCCGCATGACCGCACGTGAGCGGTGCGGCTCGCGTCGCTGGGCGGCTCGAGCACAAGGCCTTGCGCATGCCTGCCGCATGCGTGCTCATGTGCGCAATACTGCACATGTCGCACAAGGGTATACACGCACTTTGGGTCACATTGCTCCTTCGGACCCATTATAAACCAAATTTTCGCATCTGTGTGCCATGTGTGCAGTTTCCCGCACGCGTGCGGAAGGCGTGCGGATTGATCGCAAGTCGGCCCTGAACCGGCTGGACTCCGGAACATTTGCTGAGACGAAAATTCCTTCGACCCTGGCCACATTCGTCGGTTGCGCAGAAAGCCATTTGTGCGCTACGGCAGTATTTCAAGTGCACTGTCCTCAGGCAGTGTTTGTATAAGCGGGAGAGAGCGCCACGATATGTGACCTGGGGTTGTATGACCTTGAGTGCTCAGTGTATAACTGTGCCCATCAATATATTGCAGAAAAATAAAAAGCATTAATAAACATAATGACACTTAAAACGTCCCGCGTACATTTTGAAAGACTTCCGGTTGGACCTGCGTGGCGAGCTTGAATAATACGTCTGAATTGTTTTAGCAAAACGAGTTGGAAGGTAGATGGCATGTTGCTACCTGTCTGCGTGTCAGTATGTGGTCATGTAGGGGTTTACTTCTTTCAATGTTCTTGAAGTTGCTTTACATCGGACATATTTTACAAGTGGCTTTATTCGTGCTTCCGATCGAAGTGGATAAACATTAAATAGCTGAAGTTCTATACATCTCACGTTTCTGTACAGAGTTCTCGCACGAAGTCTGTTTTCTGTGAACTTGACAAAAAAAAAATCTCACTGAAAAATCGAACATTCTAAAGAAGTCTTGGAGCTGTACGCCTTTTTTTTTATTTCGAAGGTTCAAGAAATGTGGCAAAACTAATTTTTTTCGCTGCACAGAATTCTTTGGCGCATGAAGAGGGGTATAAGAGGGAATCATCTCTTGGTTAGGTTACACAAGTACAGGGTAACATGACAACTGAGTGGAGACAAGTGGACGAGCTATATACATAAACACATAGACACACAACCAAACGAGCGCTCTAACTTACTTCTCTCGCGTCTGAAGGGAACAAGCGAAAACGAATCTAATGGATTTGAATTCTCCCGGCTCATAACCTCGCAAGTGGTGCGAGCTGATGCAAGCAAGAAATAATAATAATATCGCAATAAATAACGTGAGAGGGAACAGATCGAAATGGCTCCCCTGTGAGAAAGCTTTGCAACAGACCCTTTCTTTTGTGTGTACGCGGTCCTCGCATAAACAAGCCCTGATTCGACAGTGCCATTCCTAAGTGCGGCGGAATGGAAACAGATGAGCCCTTATATGCGGTTTCTTGTTTCTTTTTTTTTTCCCTTCTGTTTTTTTGTCTATGGTCGTCGGCTGATTTTCGGCCCGTATAGTTTCGTATGTCGCCTCCGTCTGACAGCCATGATTTAAAGTTTAGCAACTCCCTTTAGTGTTTAGAGAACTTAAGAACCGAAAAAATGCATCTAGAAGCTCTGCGTTTCCTGTGAAGCGTGTGGCAAATTTTCAGAAGGCTCGATTACGCTTTATTTCTTGTTTTATCTATAGTCGTAGCAAGTTGAGTGCTGTGCGATTGGCCGTTACTCTGATTTATTGTGCACAATTATCTTTTTAAAGACGCGTGAAGAACCCGCATTCGGTTGTTATTTGAGAAAATGTGAAAAGGCGCTGATCACGCAAGGACAATGCCGGCCCGGCCTGGGAGTAGACATTCGATTTAAAACAAGTTTTTTGAAGGCGCCTTGTTCGGACAAAGCACACCCCAAGGATAAGGTTCACGTTCTGTAACATCATCAGTAACCTTGCAATAACCGTTGCTTCGATGTTGTTGTTTTTTTTTCTTGTTTTTTTTTTCATATTTATTGCGTGCTTGCAGGAACCTTGGATGTCATTAGTTAGACCCTTACCCACACACTTGCAGCGCCAGCAATCGTATATAGAAAAACGATGACTATTATAACTGTACTCTATTATAACTGATTGATTGACTGACCGACCGACCGACCGACCGACCGACCGACCGACCGACCGACCGACCGACCGACCGACACAGAATCTAATGACGATTCTCCTTTGTTTACCGCAAGTTGTACGGTGCATAATTAAGAGTTCTTCACGTGAGTGGTTCTCTTGCATTTATCTAGGCTGAGTGGTCGCCTTACAAGGGTGCTCGTACGTCCTTCCATATTTGAAGTGCTCCTTGAAAGTTTAAACAACAACGAATGTCAGAAAACGTGAAATGCTTTAGCACCTCATGACCATAGCCAGTGAAATAGTCACGCTGCGAAAATACTCTGCTTCAGCTCAGATCCCATGGTACGTAAACTTTTGAGGCCGACGACGCATGTGTGTGTGTGTGTGTGTGCGTTCGTGCCTGTGAGCGTGCGTGCGTGCGTGCGTGCGTGCGAGCCTGCGTGCTCAGCCCCTTACGCCAGCACAGCGGGCCGTCCTAATCCTCGCCTGCTGATTTGCATACGCGCCGGAGTCGAACGTCGCGCGCTCCACCTCACCTGCAAGCGCGAGCAGCTAAATTTGGTCGAACCTAATACGATGTAAATGCGCTTCGAGCTTTGGGCTAGCGTTCTCTGCACTCAGTGCCATGGGGCCCGGATTGCTCGCCAGACTTAAGCTCTCTTGAACTCACCCCCCCTTCTCCTCCCCTGTCCCACTTGCTCTCCTCCAATCGCCTCTTGAATTTTGCGATGGCGTGCACAAGTGGGTTCGCTTGGATAAGCGGAAAACGTGCTGTGCGGGCGGGGACCGAAGCGTGCCGATTTCGTAAGCCTATTCGCAAAGTGCGCTAGTTCGAGAATAAATGCATGCCAGAAGAACCGTAAGATGAGCAAACCTTGGGTGCAAACCGCTGAGAAAAAGTTTGCTGAGTCGCGTAGCCGTACGTGGACTGTGGCGTGATTTGTGGCAACTTCTGATGAAAAAAAAAATAAATAAAGCATACGAAAATTGATGCAAATGAAACGGACAAAGAGAGAGAGATGGCAAAAAAAAAGAAAAGGTAGGGAGATAAGCCAGATGATCGTGCTGTTTTGCCAACCATCTGGGTGGACGAATAAAGCGGAGATAGGAAAATCTGATAATTAAACTGCTAGTCTAGAAAGATAGCTGAGGTGAAAATAAATACGAAAAAGAGGGGTTATTCGAGACCACTGCACGGCAGAAGTCTCCGGGCTGCTGTAGATGTGAAGTATATTGGTGATAAAGATGATGTCGATGATGATGATTATGATGATGATAATAACTGGCTTGTTACCGCAGCATAGACGAGAGACAAATTATATAGAGGATACTTTCTTATCTACTGCTTATTTAGAATCGCAATCAAGTTTATTGAAATAAAAGTGCGCTACAATCTAATGATATGGAATAAGAAGGCCCGAGGTCAGTGGCTGTAATGGGGCTTCCTGTGCAGAGTACATGTGATAATATAGAGGGTAGTTGTAAGAAGCAATGCGAAAGAGTAATACAAATAGAAAACATACTATTATTTAAGGACTGTAATAATATAAACACTTCAATAAAAACAGAGCCCAAGCACTCCGTACAGATGGTTAACCAGCAAAGCCGAAACGTGCGGCCCCTGTGTTTAGCAATGGGTTAATCACGACGCTGTATTGAAGCGTTTCTCAATTATTGGTTACATGTTTGTGTTTCTAGTGGAACGCAAGCGCCAATGGCGGGCGTATGCGCTGCTAACCACGACGCCGAGCTAACTCGAGATATCGAACGCATGCGACAATGGCGAGCCGAGGAGGCGGCGTTGCGGGCAGAGCAGGTACGACGCAGAGAACGTCACTAACGGCACTACCAATGGCGCGCGCGCTTGGGTGACACGTAGAGAACGACGTAACTGACGGCGCAGCCAATGGAGACGTTTAGCGAAACATGGGACGAACGGTTTTTCGTTTCGCCTAGCCATATACAGATTTAGCTGTAAAAAAAAACAGTCTGTGGTTATCTAGCAGCTATTTATATGCACAGAACAAGAGAACGTGCAACACCACACTGAAAACAAAAACTAAGATTTACGTTGCACTATAAGTACAAGAAATTAGAGCAACAAAGAGAGACAGAGAGAGAGAGAAATAAGGGTAAATGAAAGGCCGGGAGGTTAACCAGGGGCTGAGCACAGTTGGCTGTCCTGCACTGGGGAAGAATAAAGCAGAGGAAAAGATTAAAAGAATGAGATAAAGCCCTGCGTTGAGGTCACCGACGCAGTGAAATGTATCTGCTCTGTATCATGGATGGTCGCTCAGTCCGGTAGGCGAGAAAAAGGGGGAGAGGGGCTGTTTTACTCTGGCGGCTGGCCCCGCGGGCGCCGTATCTTGAAAGCGATCTGCGACGTGGAATAAGTGCGCGTACGTGCGGGCCTCATCTTCAAAGCGATCTGTGATGTGGACAAAGTGCAACTATAGTGCCGGTATAGCTTCGTATGCGCTGTGCTTTCGACGCTTAGTTCGCGTTGACGAGAGAGACGGCACGAAGGCCCATTCGCTCGCGAGCTGTGTGCATGTTTAACTGCGCATGCGTTACACCGTGGTTGTTATTTAGTTAGTAAGCGAATCTTTACAAGTTTATACGGCCGATAAAACTACTATCCTTAGTTCGTTTAGTTGTCTACTAATTTGCTATTGTTATCGATGCTTCGCCTTTCAGGCGAAGCTGCGACATTTTGTTACTGAATATACTCAGCGATAAAACGAATTATACCTGAACATTTTCATTGCAACAAATGTTCGTCATCGATAGCACAATACCTTTAATAAAGCAAACCTTTCTAACCATTATTTGCCTACTTTACTAATAATTTAGCCACAATCGCACGTATGCGTCCATCGCATACTACATTTTTGAAATGATCCTGGCGTGTTGATGACCAGGATTATTACTACGTTGTGGCACCCACCCGCAACGGGTGATTGGCCAAAATACGGGTGGTACATTTCAAGTAAATTAGAAGAAATGAAGAAAGGCAAGCCAATATAAGATTAGTCACATTCCGTAGCACGAGCGCTGGAGGACACCTGAGCGTTTACCAGTTTACTTTGCGCCAAGGACACTGGAATGAAGTGTGACAAATTCATCGCATTTCATTATACCCGCTTCACGAAGGCTTCTTTGCACATAGATTCCAGAATGTGCGTGGCATTTGCATATTTTGCTGGACAGAATATCGAATGCAGTCAACCGAATGTCGGAGAACCAAACAATTCTGGCTTTAATTACTGCCCTTGCGAAATACACAGGAGGTTAGGCTGCAGACTATGCGCATAATTATCGACCTTTAGGCGGATTAGGGCAGGTGAGCACGGACACTTCTATGTAAGAGAAGGTAACGAGAGTGCGTGTGAAAGAAGATAACTCGAAGAGCTTGGCACAAATCCTCACGATCCGACTTAGCTGTTAGCACGAATCAGGGAAAAAGAGAATTGAGGTCAAATCAAACTCCACCATGACGTCAACCTGATTGTTACTGCTGAAAGCACACTGGAAAGTGGTTCGAGAAACTTGGCGGCTGAAAAATCCCCGCGCTAGCCGGTGGGCGATGTCCTGCAATAATTAAGGATATGGGGTGGGGAAGCGGGTGTGCGGACAGTGAGTCAATGCAAGGGATTAGCCCACTGCAAGCAGAAAGCAGTGGAGCGTCGAGCAAGGCACTCGGGATCGGAATTAAGTGTCTCATGGTGGGCGAGGATGTTCCTGATGTCACACGTTTCCTACGCACAGCGACCAAAGACATTGGGGGTTGAGTATATAATTAAGAAACTAATGAATCAAACAATTTTCTGACCTTTTTAACACGAAAGTGTTTTATGCCGGGTTCCACCAAGACTTCACTGACGTATTTCCGTCACGGAAATACGTCAGTGAAGTATACGGAAATACGTCAGCTTACAATGTACACGAACATAATACAAAGAAAGAAACCAGAAGAAAAAGTTCCACAAACATGCAAAATTTGGAAATCGAACCCACGACCTCTCGGTCCGCGACGATAGATCGCCGAGCGTTTAACCCATTGCGCCACAAACGCATTTGCAGAGAGCTACACAGACGCGCCTTATATATCTAACACTCCTCCGTGTACCCGCGCTCTTGCTCGGGGCGGTGCCGCCGCCTACGAGCAGAAAAGAGAAGTACTGCATTATGACACTAACGCGCACCGACAGTGAACGCTTCGGTGGTCTCAGCACTACGACGCCTCGATGCCAGCATTCGAAGGGACGCTGGCATCAAGAAGCACTACCAACGCCACCTAGGTGGCGTTCACCGTACTCAGCACAGCGGAGCGTGGCCTCCGCAATTAGCTCTGAAAATGTTTCTGAAGTTGATCGCGGAGGCTGCAATTACGACGCGCTGTACGCGCTGATTTGACTCGGTGACGATTCAGTTACGTGCTTTGTCTTGCGCGTTGTATTAGTGTGTCAGTTACGTGCTTCGTCTTTCGCGTTGTGCTAGCGTGTGCAGCGTAGTGCAGCTTCCATATGCACGACGGTTGCTCATGGTCATCGACGTTGGTAGTCGTGATGGAGGAGACGTGCCACCAGGCGTCAGCGTGGGTGCATCAACGCCTAAGGGTGCTTTAGCCACAAAACACCAATAGACATTATATATCAATGTGCAATAAACATTACACTACTTCTGTGAAGACACGTTTCACTTTCGTGTTCTATACCGATTCCTATATAAGAGGGATCAACCACATTTTTTTTGTTCCAGTAGTGTTAGGCCTTTGTTTCCTTTTTTTTTTAGGAAAGTGAGGTCTCGATAGTGTCTCATCATTCGTGAAATTAAGAGGCATTGTTTCATCGAGATCTATGTCTCAGATAGGCATTGTTCGTTGTTCTGGCTTAAAAATCTTACGGTGAAAACTTTTTTTTTCTTTTTTGACGAGAAGATCAGAATATGGGGCTTAGCGTTTCGATACTAACTCCACAATGGGTTTTGAGTGGCACCGTGTAATATATGGCTCCGGGATAATTTCTATAATGTAAACCTAAAGCCAAGCACACGAGCGTTTTCGCATATTGTTCCCATGGCAACGCGACCACCGCTGCGGTCGAAAATTGCGCCCGGAACCTCAAATCTACCGAGTCAAATCTACGGAGCCACCATGGTAAGCGTGCGTTTTGAAGGGACACTAAAAAGAAAAAAAAAGTGATATATTTGAGCAGTATTTTAAATTATCGTCCTAGAATACACAAGAAAAAGCCATACTCTTACCGTGAGAGGAGCTTTTCTAAACAAGAAAGTACGCAAAAATCAAATACCGGTGGCGATGCCATTTACTAATCTCCGGGGTGACGTCATAGATTTTGACGTCATCTACTCGAGCCCAGTTATTATTTTTTTTTTCGTTAAGATAGATTGTATGTTTCTGTATGTTAAAGAGCCAACGACTAAAATTATAATAGCATAGAAAACTTGGCGAGCTTAAAAAACTTTAACTAGTCCAAACTGCCCAAATACGAGAAGCATAGTTTGAAATCTGTGACGTCGAATTGACGTACCAGTTGCTGGAGTTTCGGAGGGAAATTCATGAACTGGAACTATTAACCTTCGTTTTCTCTTCTAATAACGAAGGCATTACCGCGAAATTACCGAAAATACAATTGCCAAGGAAAACATTTTCAGCTTGAACTGATTTAGTGCTCGTCATCTAGTGCCCCTTTAAAATATGCCGGAAGCACTAGTTGATTATTCGTGAAGTGGGCAACCTTTGTTCAGCCACAGATAAATGAAGGAGGTAAAAGCTGCTCTGATCGCCTAGACAGAACAAACGAAAAAAAAATCGCTTAATACGCACTTCATTCCGCTGTTCTGGTTCGTTCGCTGGGGCCCTAAGTGGCTGACAGCGGCAGCTTTTAGCTTACTTAAGGCCACTGTATCGTAGCCGACGCAAGACTGGTAAATTAATTAGCCCGGCTCTGCAAGCCCCGTCGAAGGAAAGCAGAACTTCTTCCGCGATGCCAGAGGGGGTAGAGAGGACTGCAGTTCGGGAAACGGTTGTAAAAGAAAAGAGAGAAGAAAAATAACAGCTTTCTAGTTAAAAGAGGCGGATCGTAACTATAGTAACGCTGACTTTGTTCGTTTGTACACATATGGCTCTCTCTCTCTCTCTCATGTCTCCCTCATCCTCTATCTCTAATTTTCTTGTAAGACTTCGGAGAGTGCAAGCAGCGAGTGTGATTTCACTTGCATTTAACTGAGTTACAGGGCGTGTTAGCCGAGCCGCTTCAGGAACGAAGTGGCGTGGTTTGGACAAGCGAGGCCTTGGAAATATGGCTGTGCATGGGCAAAACGGGAAAACAACGAACAGAGTTATGGTTTGGGCTGGTTTGTTGCGTAGCCGTTACATGAACCGGTGCGCAAGCGCGACAGCACGAAAATACAGACGACACAAAACACTTCGTGTCGTGTGTTCTTTAATGTATATTTCCTCCGCTTCTGCGCTGTGTGTCATCTGCTTCTTCAGGAGAGAACGAAGAGACAGACGATAAAAAACACTAAGTGTCGTCGGTTGTTTCATTTCGTTTTTCCACCGCTTCTGCGCTGTGGGTCGTCTGCTTCTTCCTTCTGCTCCGTGTAGTTTCTTTTTATAATTGCCTAGAGGGAAAAACTGGTGCTGCCATGCTGTTGTACGCGTGGGTATGCCTGCATGCAGTGGCTTCGGATCGGCATCTTACTCGGAGAGCCAGCACACCGTGAAGAACGTGTCTGACTAAAAGCTTCGCAAATCCGTTTGAAGCCGTAAGCACGAAGTTCAGGCAAAGCTACGCACTAACCGTCATCTCCTTGCTGTCTGAACTGTCATACTTGCGGCTCATATTGACAGAGTTCCCCTTAGTAATTTTTGTTGGAAACTTTGTGATCAAGGAGAAGTTCCATAGATGCGTCAGCCAAATTACGCCCGCTCGTTAGTGTGACGTCAAGCCTGGGTTTGGACGAACCTCATAAAGAACTGTCAGCTTGTGACCGCGTTTATAACACGAATTCACGCTACCCAAGTTTTCCTTGTTCCACAACTATCTAGCTCCGTAAAATGACACTGAATATTTTAAATCGTTGAACTATTCTTTCAAATCTATAGTTTCATTTATTTCGCCATAAGAGGTTAATTATTAGCAGAGAAAATGAAGTTAAAAGTTAAATTTTTCTATAATGTTGCGCTGAAACATTACTGCCATTACATAATATATGACATCAGATATATATATATATATATATATATATATATATATATATATATATATATATATATAGTATGGTGATTGTAAAACAGCGATCAAACAGTTTCGTGTGTTGGGCAGTTGGCTCATTAAAACTTCTTGAAACTTGCTCATTTCAGGCTTGGACTCATTTAGAATACAATATAGTCTATGAGTAAAAACGTCTCTAGGCTGAAGCAAACGACGTCAAAATCTGTGACGTCATGACGAGTTAGTGCGGGAACTCCAACGTGGCTTCGCCATCGGTCTTGTTTGGCTTACAAAACTTCTTCTCGCCGTAGTTGTGGCTTTGTTGTTGTTGTACAAGACTCACTTACTAATAAATCTCCGATAATTTGTTTTAGTGTTCCGTTAATATCAATTCCGGCGTAACCATTCGTAATTATTCGTCGCAACGCGGTGCGTCGTCTGCATCGTCTGCTCTCGTCTGCTCCCGTAGAAAATTACAACAGGCAAGCCGTGGCGGTATTACGTAAGCTCGTTCGCGCTAAAGGAAGACGAAGCGGGCGAGTGGTGCTCTGTACGTGCCTCTGTCGCGGACGCACCTGTCGGCATCTAGGACGTGGGGCGGAAATTGAATATGCTAGGGAGACGAATAAGGCGTATCTGCGATGTCGCGCCTCAAAAGTTGGTTTCCGTATTGCGCGAGCTGACAGCTTCGCTAAAGAGTGCCGTATTCGTTCGGATGTAGTTGGACGCTCACCGGGGACGGCACATCCTTTCCCGCACATTCTTCGTGCACCCATGCCCTCTCCCACATACATTTAACGCAGCCCTTTAAGAGTAAAAATGTAAGTGAAGACGTTTAAAAAACGACACCATTCACTGTAACGACAGCAACAACTAAAAGAAAAAAATGTCACAGATTTCCGCTAGAGGAGCTAATAGAAGCGCAACGTATAGCACAATACGAGCGCCTCTCCAAGACCAAGGCTGGTAGATACATCCTAGATAAACTAGGCATCCGCTACCACACACAACACGGAGACAAACGGGACATACCCAAGGAAATACGGGCTAAACTCACGGTACCCTCACTACCCAAGAATATGCATTCTGTACACCACGAGGGCAGGAGAAGAAGCACTGCAAAGAACATGGCGAAGAACTACGGAAGAGACAAGGACGTGGTCTTTGTAGACGCTGCACGTTACAAACACAAACGTAGCTTCGTCGCAGTAGTAGTTAACCACAACAGACAATGCTGCACTGAGCTTGACTATAAACACGACACGCATCGAAACGGCGGAAGAAACGGCTATAGCGTTAGCCATAGCACAAACGAACGCATACTTTATAATCAGCGACTCGCAAACAGCAGTACGCAACTTCTCGAACGGCCAGATCTCACCCGAGGCGCTAAACATACTCAGAAAAAGCAAAACAACCAGGGAAGACAGATGCGTCCAAATCCTATGGATACCAGTCCACACCACCGACTCAACGGGAGAGGACAACCCTAGCGTGGCGGCACACAACGTAGCTCGAGGACTCACTTTCTGAGCTGCGACTAACGCAGACACCTCGGCAGGGCCCTCCGAGGTATGGGAATGGGAAGGCAGAATGACCAGGTTCAACGACATCACCAACCATTGCAAGATGCAAAGATGCACATATCGACCGCCCCATCCACAACTAAAAAAATCGCAAGCGGTCCAGTGGCCGACAACTACAAACCAAATCATACAAGAGTCCGACACTAGTACTCGCTATTTATCCAGAAATATACACAACAGATAGATGCAAAGTGTGCGGAACCAGAGCCACGCTAGAACACATGCTATGGGAATGCCAGGGTCTAATACACGATAATGAAAGCGAGACCTGCACCGACAGCCTCCGCGCGCGATGGCAGGCCGCGCTGCTCAGCTCGAACCTGGAAGACCAACTCTGGGCAGTCCAGCAGGCCAAGGAAGTCCGCCGGGAGAGAAGAACTCTTGACCGTAACCTCGGCGGGTGCCCCAACCTGCTAACTCGCTGGACGCGAATCGTTCAGATTCGGAGCTAAAGTTTCTCTCACTCACTCAATCGCCCCCCGAAAGTTGAAGCATTGAAAGCGATAGCAAAGTATTAGACAATTTGGCTAAGTAAGGTTTGTAGTTTTATCGGCCGTACAGACTGCAGTAAACAATGGCCGTCGCCATCGGCGTGGTGCAGAATGTGTTTTTCGGGGTAATGAGCTGTGCGCGGGTTATACTGGTGTAGCGTGCGATATTTATTAACATATGCGTGAGGAGTACGAGCAGAGTAAGGCTCACGTTTACACTGCCGACATAGCTATGCCGCGGTTTAACGCATTCTCTCGTTTTGGGTCCCCTTTAGTCACCTTCCATCCTCACTGGTTGGGTACTTTACTAGGGCGTCTCATACTGCATGCTATCCCCGTTTTAGTATAGACTTAGGCACTTCTGGCCTATAGGTTTAACACCTCCTTTGTACCTGTGGCGCACGGGGAATGGCGAAAGCGGACGGGCTCGTATAATTGTTATCGCAGACAATGGGTCGTTTGTCACTGTACTCCGGATGGCAGCTATCACCCACGCCTATAATGGGATTAAACTGTGCAGTCGTACCCTGAATTGCGATAGGAGTTTTTTTTCTGCCTTCACATTCTCACCTTACATTGGGAAAGGGTTTTTGTGGCTTCACACGAAATCTTGTGACACATTAACCATATAATGCTACGCATTTAAAACTGCATGGTGTCATGCGGGCACGAACAAACATGAATAGATCTCACTAGATGACCGGAAGCACTCCCTGTGGCAACGCTGGCGTGATGAGAAGCTCCGGCGGCAGGGAGAGAAAGCTTCTCGTGCTGCCGATAGCCCCACCGCTTCTCCGAAGCTTGGCTTAGGTGACCTCCAACACTAGGCGCGCGGGAACACAGCAAGCATGAAGTCACCAGCCGTGTCGGCCCTTCATTAGCCCCGGCACCCGTCGCAGACGACGTCCAACACACAGCGCGCGAGCCGCGTGCGCGCTCAGCCACGCGGACAGTGTGCGCAGCCACGACCTGTCTAGAGGAGGAGATGCCCGCTCGATCACGTCACCTCCAACATTGGGCGCGCGGGAAGACGGCGCGCGTCAAGCCGCCTTCGTTGTCGGCTCGCTCTCGCGCACTTGCCCTCACGCTCGCAACATGCGGTCCGCTCATCCTTATTGTATACTTGGATTTATACGGAACATCACGGCGACGGCAAAAGTTATGGTTTCTATCGCCATAAAATAACAACAACATGCCGAGTTTCTGTGCGAATCAAGACAGAGCCCTGTAGCAGGGGATGAGTGCAAGCACAGGTGAGTGTGTGAAAGTGACACGGTGAATATAGTAGCGCTAGTGTGCTTACTAAGGCCCGTATTCACAAACGGAACTTACCCTTAACGTATGACTTAAGTAGCCGGTCGATGCTTAACGCGTTTCATAGACAAATCTTGCTCTTAAGGTAAACTTTAATCGACACTTGAGTGCCGGAAAGTAAAATACAGGCATTGGCAACCTTGAGTGCGACTTTCGCTACTCTCGCCTAGCAAGCAAGATGGCCGACTGCTACGGTAGTCTTAAGTTCTCCTTAAGGCAACCTAAGGTAACCTTAAGTGCTCCAGGAGCACGGCGCGTTCTTCTTCACAAAAGTTTTTTTTTTTACCGCCCGCGCGGTTTTGCAAACACACAACACACACTCTACGCACAGACACCGCACGTTTTGAGCAACAAAACCGAGAAAAATCGGGACGGTGACACACACAACTGCAGTGGATGCGAGAACCAATGTGGACTTGTGACCAGACGAGTTTGAGATTGAACCAAATAGTTCTTTGTATTTTACTCAGCAAAATGCGCGTGCAAGCATGGCAACATTTACGCTGCTACAACAAATATTTGTTTTTTTTTTTACGATTGAACCGATCGTACAAGTAAATTATTTACGTATCCTCGACACCAGATGACATACTTGACCCTAGAAGTGTAAGAAAGTGATACTTAGGTGTCGTTTTTGAAGTACTCTCCTAAAACTTTCCTAACACTTGTACTTTTCCCGCACTTATTGACGCCCTGCTTAAGTTCCGTTTGTGAATACGGGCCCTAGGACTGAAAGTGATAAATTCCATGTAGTTACTTCATTATCCGGATAATCTGTAGATACCTATGGTGGTGAGTAATTGAGCCTATAAGTTTTGCGAAATGACAAGGCTATCGAGACAGGCTTATTACATGATTACGCAGTTTCATCCATCACTATGTCACTGAAGGATGTACATTGTTTCAGACAAAGGCAAAAGTGATACATCAGTGTATTTTGTATTGAATAATTATTTCCAAATGTAGCCAGGTGCTTCGTTCGCTTACGTGCTTTGAATGTAAGTAACCATAAATAGCTATGCATTTTAATGTCAGTTGCAGTATGGATCCACCTACTCTGTAAAGCAGTGTGTGAAGCTGTAATTTCTCTAACAATGGCATCCTCTCAGTTTAAATAACAACTGATATTTTCTCTGAAACAGGAGCAGTCGCAGGTTGTAAATGTTATAAAAACGCGGATTGTAGGAGCCTTCATTGCCGAGTTTCTCGCTTCGAGAAAACGCAATAGCTTTCAAGAGGAAACAAGAGAAACGCTCTAATTTCGAGGAATCTTCTTTTGAGAGGCACAACAGGTACCAGGTTAGACCAGAATGAACATTTCGTTTTACAGCGCTGCAAACAAGGGAGAGAATCACGGGGAGATGCAGGCTTAAAAATTATCAAGTGGGGTCTTTTTTTCCTCATTTTGCATTGCGGGGATACATCAGCTGACATGTCTTCCCTCGCGTTTGTATGGTTACCCTGTAATTACAATGATCTTCATGTGATAAATACACGTTTCATTTTTCTTGTATCGGCTCTTGTTTTAGTTTTCAGTTCAACTCAATTTTCGTTTTGACGTTTGACGTCGTGTGCTATGGTGTTGTACGAAAAGTGCTTTTGTTACACTGATGATGTCTTTTTACTTTTTATTGTTTTGAATAGCGCTTGTTTTGCATTCTTATAGCCGTAATCCCCCGTTACCCAATGCCTTCCTAGAGGCATGTAACGTATTCCTAAATAAAAAAAAAATCAACGCCTGTTCAACGTTTAAAACGATGTTGGGAGCGTAGACCAAAAGAAGTTAACTTACAATGGATTACATCTTATTAATGTAAGTTTCGTATCTACTAAATTTCTGTTCTCTTCGAGAACTTACGTGGTAACATCCGTTCACAACCGTTTCTTTCAAATCTAGAGGGGCCCGTAATATGCCTGATCCCGTTACATTCGAGCAAACGCGGCAGCATCACTGGATCGATCGTCGCCACAGAGGTGGTTTTTCCCTCTGAGTGACCACCGCGAGCCTCGACGTCATCATGACCGTGACAACTCAGTGACCGGAACGGAGACGCGGTATCCAGCACGCAAGTGACGTTTCTGCCTTTCCCACCGTAAAATGGTACGCGAGAAGTAATTAGTGCATGAAAAGGCCTGGGGCGTATACCGCGCGGCATTCCTTTAGCTCAGAATATATTTGTTGCTCGTAGTTTTCTCAAACTTCGCTTTCTGCTAGATGTGTTTTTTAGTTATTAAAGCAAAAAAGCGGACCTCAACGTGCGTGTATTGTTTCCGTGTTTTCTTTTTGTTTTTTCATAAGCTTGCCTTGGGGCATAATACAAATTGAAGAATAAATGTTAAAAAGGCGTTCCACGCATGCGAAAAGCTTGTTGCGTGAATAAAGTCTAGCGTAAACGTGTGTTATATTTAATATAAAACAGAAACGGAACGCGCGGGGAGTGAAGACACTGTTAAAAGGAGAAACCCAAAGCAGTGCTTTTTTTTTTTTGTGTGTGTGCTTTTTTTACCGTATACACTCGCGTATTAGGGGCCTCACTTTTCTACAGCGACCTTACCGAGGTGCGGTCCTTTTACGCAAAAGTGGGCAATTTGGATTCCAATTTTTCAGACCGCGCCTGATCCACGCGATCCCTTTTGTACCAAACGCGCGAACGATATTGTTTAATAATTCATTCAGTCGTTTACAGCATGCACATCACGGGACTGCCGCCCATCCATACACTCATAATCTCGCTCTATAGATAAGTACGTAGGCTCACCAACGTATACGAGGCACATATTTGCAAATACGTTTTATTTACTATGCGGAACCTTTGTGAAACCAGTGTCATCTGAGCTTCGGCTTTTCCTTCGATAAAGCTTCATCCAGCACTACTGTATAACACCCGTAACCTCGTTCCACACAAAAAAAAATTAGACTAAGTAGACCATGCAAAAATGCGTACAATTTCTTTATTATACTTACGCGGAATGCCATTAAGAGTTTATAGTCCTCCGCCACTACTGTCAATGTCACCGCTGCAGCAGGCTGGGTTCGGCACCGCACTCTTGAACGCAGACGTTCACCCGTGTGTCATCCGTCGCGTTAAATAAAGCTTTCATTACAATGTCCGTAACTCATGCCTCCTAATCTGATAAGGCATAAGACATGCCTAATAATTAGATTGTGCTTTTCGCACGCAACACGAGAATTTTATTTCTTAGTTCAATTTCCCTCTTCATTTTACGCTTCAAGTAAACGTAACAATTCCCTTCCCCTACGCGTCTAGCCGGCTTCATTGTTCGTACGGCCGTGTCTGACAGCCAAATGAACCTCTCGGATCTCCTTAATCTTGCTCAAGTTGGGGGTGCAGCTGTTACACGACTGCGGCTCTTACTCGAGTGTATACGGCACTGGCGTGTCCTTATTATTATTATCCGCTCTTCCTCTTCCCCTCCCACTTTCTCGTTTACCGCCGAATAACGTTCGGCCGACCGACGAAGAAAAGATGAAGTTTTGGAGCCTAATTAAGAAGTTCCCCGGAAGATGCTACCGTGGGCAGTTCAGACCTTGCACAGCGCGTGCGTACAGTATTGAATGCGATGTTTTTGCTTCACTCTCACTCGCTTCCTAGCAACTCTTTGTACCGTCGCCACCAGAGCACTTCCGAGACCGAGTAAGAAATAAAAATGAAACAGCTAACAACTGAGGATGCGTCCCACTTTAAGTTTTCTAAGAACAAGCTTATTTCGAACATTCACGAACGCTTTAGAGGCGAGCTTCGCGCTCTCCATAGCTGCCAGAAACACAGCTCGTTTCTTGTTCTATTTTTCTTTTCCTTTTTTTTTCTTTTGCTCGCGTACGCTTTTGTCTTTCTAGGCGGCGGCTTTTTTATTTGCTGGTGGTGTTCCTCTTCGCTGCGCAAAAATTTTTGTACTGAGTGTAGTGAAGCGAGGCACAAATGCGGACTCGAAGCTTAGCGAGCGCCTGAAAGACGTGTTCCGAGCTTTGAGCGGATTCAAGAAGCACTCGTAATCCCTCCCGTAGCCCAAGCCGTCGATTCCAAGTTCTCGCTGCATCGCCGTTCGCATGCCTTCCGCGTGCGGGTACGAATGCGTGAGACAGCTTTCACTTTTTTTTTTTTGCATTCTGGTATTTCTTGTAGATGTTTCTTGTTAGTTAGTTCGTTCGTTCGTTATTTGTTTGTTTGTTTTTCACTTGCTGTTTATTCATTCGTTCGTTCTTTCTTTCTTTGTTAGCTTGTTTGTTTGTTTGTCACTGGCTGCTTATTGCACTATTTATCTCCTCTACGATCTCATCTTCCCCCCCTAAAGGTTGACAGTGATGAAGACACTTCGCTGGGTTTGCGGTGATGTGATGTTGGCGGGGATTACGCTCTGTCGCGACGTGATCAAGTTTGAAAGTGTTAAAACAAGTTGATTGTCAGTGTGCACCTACCGAGATCAAACAAACGTGAGTCCAGAGAGGAGTGAGAATGGCCGTTGAAAGATTTGGCAGCTTAAAATCACGTGAACGTGCGCACATACCAAAAACCTAACGCATACACGCGCACGCACACACGCATACCCACGTGCCTGGGTATAGCGCGCGCACACACACAGTCAACCGCAAACGTTTACGGGATGCGGTTTCCCCTGCAAATGTGACGGTTAAGGCATGGCACTCCTAATTTAATGAATCACTCTGTAGGTGGCGAAGGCTGCTACATGCTGGAACGTTTAATTTGATCCTACACACACACACACACACACACACACACACACACACACACACACACACACACACACACACACACACACACACACACACACGCACACACACACGCACACACGCACACACACACGCACACGCACACGCACACGCACACGCACACGCACACGCACACACACACACACACACACACACAGACAGACCCACGCACGCAGGCACGCAAACCGCGCCCCTAAATGCGTATGTCTTATCCAAAACACTCGCTTGTCAACACGAACAAACATCGCGGTTGTTCTCCCCAAGCCGATGTCGTTACGAAAAGCATTACGTCTTTCGTCCAAGAGAGAAAGCACGGACAACGGCAGAAACATGGCAGTATAGGAAACGAGGGCAGGAGGAGTGGAGCACAACATCGTTATGGTACAGCTCCGGCGCAAGCTAACAACCGACGGGAAATCCGACCCGATGTCTCTCGGGGTCCCTCGCTTATACTGCCCGGCGATGAGCATCCTCAAGCCGAGTGCTAGGCGCGTATTCTTCCCACTTTCATTTTTTTTCTTCCCCAGACACAGAGTGGCCTTCTCACTCGCGTCTTCCTCGGTCTCTCGACCAAATCCGATCTTCATGTTTCGAAGCCGTTCGGCTTCGGCCGCTCCGCTCTCATTAATGGACGACATCCAAATGTCCTATTTTCTGGTGGCCACCGCCCTCCCCCCCCCCCCCCCTCAATGTGTACCCCCCTCATCTCCGCCGCCCCTTGTTTGCTGGTATCTTCGATGCGACGGCTGAGTTTTTAAAAAGAGTTATAATAATTAGAGCTGTGCACCTTTCTACACTAAATAAAAAGGCACACCTCGAAAAGAAAATTCTGCGTTCCTACTTTCCATTTTCGGTGTTTCTCCCATGTATTAAAGAAATATACGCTGCAGAAACGCTGGTGTTGCTGGCACAACAACTGTGGTTATGAAAAAGGTTCTGCGAAGAGAACACAGCGTTGTACGGTTCCGACAGCCGTGTGCAGCTTACTTTCCTCGCTAAATATGGGGTCATCTTGAAGAACAGCTCTTCAAGCTCGGTGAAGCCGAGTTTCTTCGCCGCTGGTCTACGCGGTACCTAACCGTGTCTCGAGGCAAAGTTTTGCTGCAGCCAGAATAATGCCCAAACTTTGTTTGCCTGAGTAGAAACTGTACCAGTCTGTGCTTCGGATGTCATTCATGAATCCGAGGCTGACATTTATGATTTTGCATGTACACTGTCGTAGTGTTTGTGATGTGTGGCAAAGTTAATGTCAAGCAGACGCAATTTACTGTTTTGTTTGCTCATCTGTTCTGTTTATATGAAGTACGATGTATTGCATGTGTGGTACGTTATATTGCATTGTATACGTTCATACAACAGTTGTACGCGTGCCTACGGGTAAATAAATTTCCTTGTCAGCTAAATAACAGGAGGCAGGCAGAAAGGCAGAAATCGTGGCGCGCAAGAAAGAACAATTATATATATATATATATATATATATATATATATATATATATATATATATATATATATTATAGTATATATAATATATATATCAGTGAAGCAAGGAATCCCAGGAGCCAGCACAGAAGTAGTTCAAAAAAAGTTGTCGCAGTTTCACCTGAAAGGCGAAGCATCAATTGCGATAGCAAATTGGTAGAGAGCTACACGGAGTAATGATATTAGCTTTATCAGCTGTATAAACTTGGACATGCAGCAGCACCGGCAACGCGCAGAACTGTTGTCGACGCCGTCGGCGTTTTGCCCGCGTTCGCTCAAAATGCCTGCGGCGTTGGTGACTGTTGCCGGAGCCTCTGATATAAATAGGCACTTGGTGCCGCAGCTAAACGTCGCCTCCCTTCCCTCCCCCTCCCCCCCTCCCCCACGGCCTCTCGCGCATCGGAAGAAGGCGCGTTTGCTCTACATATATGGTGATTGTATAAAGGAAGAAAGAGAGGCCTACTTCTGCAGCCCTTAAGAAAGCACGGCGCAGAACGCGCGTTTGTTCTCCGCCGTGCGTTCACTCCCCATGAAAGAGCGCGTCCCTCGCGCCCTTTCACTCGCACATACAGCGTTCGGCGGCGCGCGGTGATTGGCGCTGAGCCGTGCTCCCTCAAGGGCTGCAGAAGATAGCGCCAACCTTTCCTTTTCCCTCAAGAACCACTTATCATCGCGCGGTGACGATTTCATCTCCATTGACGTCATACGGAACCTCACGGCGACGGCGACGGCGACGGCGACGCCGACGGCAGAAATCTGCTTTTGAGTGTCCATATAATTGCTATCGCAATAATAGGCACATGTTGCCGCAGCTAAACGTCGCCTCCCTTCCCTCCCCCTCCCCCACGGCCTCTCGCGCGTCAGAAGAAGGTGCGTTTGCCCTACATATATGGTGATTGTAAAGGAGGAAAGAGGCACCTACTTCTGCAGCCCTTAAGGGAGCACGGCGCAGAACGCGCGTTTGTTCTCCGCCGTGCGTTCACTCCCCGTGAAAGCGCGCGCCCCTCGCGCCCTTTCACTCGCACATACAGCGTTCGGCGCGCGGCGACAATTTCATCTCCATTGACGTCATACGGAACCTCACGGCGACGGCGACGCCGACGGCAGAAATCTGCTTTTGAGTGTCCATGTAATTGCTATCGCAATAAAATAGAAGCACGTAGGAAAAAAAATCACAGCATATCCACGGGGTGAATGATGATGAGTGGGCGAAGCTCCGGAGGGAATCATCGGATCTCCCGCTTAAGGGGACGCTAGCACAAACGCGTTAGAAACGTGCAGTACTCTCTAGTAAGGGGGAGCGGCCACAGCGTCTTACGCAGCCATTTACACATGCCGGAACGTGCACCGCGTTTGTCGACGCCATCACATGACTGCTGAGAGAGTATATATACCCCCCGTATTCATAAACGCTCCTCGACTTGAACTTGACTTGCTACCGCTTTGGGCAGCGCGTTCGAAACGCGTTGAAGGTAAGGCGGAGAGGCCACAGCGTCTTACACCAGCTTCTTACACGAGCCGTAACGCGCTAGCACAAACGCGTTAGAAACGCGCTAGAAACGCGGCCTTTCGTTAATGTTGGGTATTTATTCCCATCGTGGTGCGTGTGTCCATGTCCGCTTCATGCTCCTGGGCCTGCACAGCATATGGCGAACGCGGACGGCTGCACACAATGCAGATATTGATGTGCGACCCGTTCGCGAACATTTTTGCGAATCTGTGCCCCATTTTGTCGAAGTGCAGAAGGTGCAGACGTTTGTACCGTATTGGGTTCCTAGATTGGAACTTTTGTTGCATATGCCGAAATACTGATTACATGTAGTCAGCAAACAGCTGACGGTTCACCGATATAAGATCCTGTTAGTATGTTCTTCTGCGCTCGTCAGATCTGTGACATACGAGGCAATAAATAAAGAAAAAAAGCTTCGTGGCGTAGTGGGCTAACGCCGCGCGCTCGGAAGCGAGGGATCCCTGGTTCGATTCCGCGCTACGGACACAACTTCGGAATTGTTTTTCTCATTTTTCTCAGACTGGTTACACACTACTACTACGACGACGGGGACGGAACGGGTGCCGCTATAAGGAGGTTCGCCCCTAAAATCACCGCATATCCACGAAGTGAATGATGAGTGGGCGAAGCACCGGGGGATCATTCGGGTAACCGTGAATCGCCTGTACATTGCCTTGTGATCAATGCAGCAGCACGGCGACGCCGGCAAGCGGACCCAGAGGCGGCGAGATGCGGGAATCGGCGGCAAAACGCCGGAATCGTTCTCTACCTGAGGTTCGTGGCGCCGATGCTCGGTTCAAGCGCGAGCTTCGTGGGCCCTCAGCTCCGGGTCCGCATGCCGGCGTTGCCGTGTTGCTGCAGCTTCCCGCGCCCTAGATTCCGGGTCCGCTTGTTGTCTGCATCGTCGTGCTGCAGCAGCTTTGCGAGCCCTCGACTCCGCTTGCAGTTGACCGGCCACTCTCGTCTTTTCATCCATATCGGGGGCGCCGTTTTCAGAAGCGACCGTTATCATCCATGGCTGAAGAGAGAAAGAGAGCGCGCTTCGGGAACGACCGCAGCGCCCCTAGCGGACTCCATGTAAGCCAGAGCTACGGACGACGAGGGAGGGACAAGGCTCGGCCCTAAGGTGCTGCGCCCCTAAAACATAACAGGACTTTACTGACGCTTCGGCCGGGGTCCTGCCTTCATCAAGAGTGTGGTTGTAAGCATCGTGAGGCTTTATATATATATATATATATATATATATATAGATATATATATATATATATAGATAGATAGATAGATAGATAGATAGATAGATAGATAGATAGATAGATAGATAGATAGATATTCGTGAAGAACGAACTCCGGTTGCTGTCCAACAATGCGGTTAGCATGCTTTCCTAAATCTTTATTTGTGGCACTATGCTTCACTGTACGTTATGGGAGGTGCTCCCTTTATCATCGCGGGAGCCAACCGGTACTTCGTGTGCAACTTCTTCAAGAAGTTCGAAACCCCCCTTGTAGCGTTGGCGACCAAAGGGGCTGCACTGAACGCCAGCGTCCCAGAACACTAGCTTGCACGAGGAAAGAATGCGAGAACGCTGCCCGTACCACCGCACCACCACGCTGCACTATTAGGCGGTACCACACGGTACCACCAGTACCACCGCACAATGCTACCGTGCCAACGTGTGGTGGTACCGGTGGTGCCGCGCAGTATCGCGTGATGGTACGGCATGGTGGCGCGGTGGTAAGGGGAGCGTTCTCGCATACTTTCCTCGTGAGAGTTAGCGTTCCGAGACGCTGTCGTTGAGACGCTGCACCTACCAGCACCAAGGTACGGTGGTGCGCTTTTTAGCGCAGCGTTAGACTGCGCTATTTTCGGGATAGGCCCACGGGAAGAGTTAGACACTCAAGAAAGTTCTAATTAGTTGCCACCAACGAAGGCTAAAAGCTTTAAAAAGCTATTCCTGCCACGAGAAGTTGCGTGGCAAGCTACAAAACACGTAAGAACAACTGCAGCAGATCCAACGAGTTGGAATCTACAGGGTGTTTCAGTGAACACTTTCATAAACATCTAAAGGTTGCGTCTGGCAGATAGTACAATTCTAGTTCATAAGCGGGTCTACTCGAAGAGGCGGACATTACTTGCACAAAAAAAAAAAATTTGAAATGCCCAATCGTATAATTAAGAAACATTCATTAATTACGTTTTTACCTAATTACTTATAGGCCATATTGCAATTTATAAATTATTGCCATGGAATTTGCAAGGCATATTCACTTGGAACGAATTCTCAGGACGACACCAGTTTCGAGATATCAATTCCCGAACTTTGCGGAGAAACGTATTGGCATTCCAGTTACTTTCTTAACAAAACGTCGGTTTATGCACTGAAGCACAAAAGTATCTGGCGGCCGTATTTAGATGGGGTTGGAATGCAAAAACGCTCGTTTATTTATATTTAGGTACATGTTAAAGCACGCCACTTGATTAAAATTATTCCGGAGCACCTCCACCCCCTCTCCTGTGGCGTGGCTCTAATCAGATGGTGGTAGTAGCGCGTGCGACCGTGGAATTTAAATAAATTTATTGTCTATATACGGCGGCTCTCAAAGCCCGTATGTTGCTTTCGGACGTTAAACTTCATAATTTGATCGTTCGATTCTTGTTTTTTTATTTTTTTTTTGTAGGGACACTAAAAAGAAACACACCGAAGTGGATTGGACTGATAAATTATACTTTTGAAACGTTAATTTCGTAGTTTCAAGGTAATAGGTTGAATACTGGGTAAATATTTTTTTCCGCCTAACCCGTCGAGCCGGAATGTCTGTGTGACGTTACAGATCTCAAAGTATTTCCTTATATTTTTGGCCGTTTTCGGCTCAGCAAATATTTTTTAAAACTTGCTTAGTTCAGCCTTCGGCTCTTTTAGAATACAACGCAGTTGTTCTTTCCCAATAAAAATACTTAGTTAGGCCTGAAAATTATGAATGCGAGCTAGTTGGAACGAATCGATCCAGCGGTAAGAAAAAAAAAAAAACGCGCGAAATATACACGGCACAAGGGAGGAATACGGGACAAGCGCTTGTCCTGTGTTCCTCCCTTGTCCGTGTTTATTTCGCGCTGTTTTTTTTTTCATTTTTTTTTTCATCGATGGTTAAGTAGGCCGTAGCAGGCGCCGTCAAACCAATCACGTCACAGCTAGCTGACGCGTAAACTTCAAGACAGCGTTGCCATTGTTCTATCGCTTTTGGCACTATTCTTGCTTACGAAGCTTCTTTTAACAGTAAGAGTGTTTTGAGGGTTATTGTAGAAGGGCAATTTAATAATGCAGCTCAAGTTATTTTTCTATCTTGTATCCCATTTCTTCGTCCCGAAAACTCACCGATTGAAGTAACCGTAAAACAGTGTGCGGAAAAATACATTGCTGGTATATTCCTTATACGAATGTATAGGTGGAAACTTGAAACATGTCTCTGATTGCTCAATTGTCGTTAGATGTCACTTGTCTTCCTCTAGATTCTATCGACATTCATTAGAATTTTACTCACATTTCCTGGCGTTCTACGAATGTTTCAATTCAATGCGCTAACTTTCGCCTAGACGCAAGATGGCGGTAATTGGAGTTTACTGGTAATAGCATTCCTTTTGCAGTGGTCATAAATAACTTGGGTGATAAGTTTCAATGGAGCACGGCGGGCATTGGAAACAGGACCAAGACGCTATCACGATGGGGCTAATTGCTGCTAGAGATAAGAAATGCGCTGTGTGAACGTGTCTGCTATCGTGGTATAAGCGAATTATCGCTCGTATAATGGCTTAGAGGAATGCATGCTGTCGTCTTTGACGTGAGAGCGTGCAGCATTTTAATTGCCGAAATTACGTTTCGGTTTGGCTGGTGACCGATTTTCGATGGTTTATCGCTGTTATCAAATTATCGCTCGGCACCTAACCACGCCTATGACGTAACCGAAATTTCGTTAATGTTTTTGCACAATCTACAGCGAAAGAGTCTAATGAGATAGCGCACACTATACGAACAGACGGGTGCACGTTTCTCGAAGTCACGTGAGCACCAACGATGACTGGAGAATGTATCTTGATACGCGTAGAAATAACGTAAAGACTTGACCCTTCAGTTGAGATTCGATGACCGACGACTGCCGACTGTGCTCACCACTATCTTCATTATTCGAGCGTTGCTTGCCTTTCTAGCCACAAGTTCACCCAATAATGAGTTTGCTTCTTAGCTCACAGTTATTGGCAGTGCCTTATTCTTCGACGTCACTACGAGGTGACAATATGCTGTCGTAATTCGGCAATATATTGTTTATAATAACTAACACTATGCTATTGTCAGAAGTCGCTGTTTTAAAACACTTAGTATTTTGAAGAGAACGGAGCAATTTCATTGGAAATGTATGTTTAAACCGGAGACATGCCTAGGCTATTGTACACGAATAAGAGTATATAGGCCGAGTGAAGGCCTACCACGAAAACACTTTGCTTTTTCTCACTGCATGTCCACTTTTCCAATGACAAATATATCAAGAAAATAATCTCTGGAATGGAGCTAGTTGCGGCGTTGCTTCCCTTTTACGATTATATCGGCCATTCGAAGACCCAATTTTAGTCCGGCTAGTACGGAGTCCGAATGGAGCGTGTCGGCCCTGTATTGCACTAGATGGCCAGGTGGAACGAGGGGCCCACATGGGGCCGAACATTATATTTATATATCGAAACTTCGGCCAAGAAAATTGAAGCACGAGATAATGAGATGGCAGAAGATATTGAAGGCCCAGATGGTCCGTTATAGTGGTAGGCAATTACTGCGGCAATATACAAAAGAAAGGAGAACAAAAGAAATGGTATGAACGGACACCGTACAAAAAAAGACAAATGTAAGCGCAGACTTCGAAGTGATTAGGCGAATAAAACACCATTATGTACTCGTGGTTCGACTTGTAAGTGCAATCGTGATTTCACAAAATTCGGTCTTGGTGAAAAAGAGTGGAGGACGAGGTGCAGGAAAGATAGGGAGAAAGACGGGGTTGTTATAAAAAAAATGCATCTCATTGACTACCCTACACCGGGGGACTGGAAACGATGGAAAGGGGTGAAACGTTACGCGCAAGCGACGCCATCATACCGTTACTTACTTTCAAAATGCAACTTCTTCTCACAGCCTGAGTAAGATTATGATAAAAAAAATTACGCAGATACAACGCAAGTGTTGAAATCAATGTGGGGCGAAGCATAGTCTAACGGGGATGTGTACAGCCGTGTTTACTTTCATCCCACACACTTTGCAACCGCACAGAATGTTTATGTTTATCCACCACAGTGGCCACAAGTTTAATCTCATGCAATTTGTATGTTTACACGCTCGCCGCTCACGAACTATTAAGATCCACACAACTGACGGCGATGTGTACAACCGTGTTTAATTTCATCCCATACACCTTGCAACCACACGCAATGTTTATGTTTATCCACCACAGTGGTCACAAGTTTAATCGCATGCAATTTGTATGTTTACGCGCTACGCCGCTCACGAACTATACAGAAAATGTCACAGTTTCGCCCTAAGGGCGAAGCAATGAATGCGATAGAAACACAGCAATGTCATACGAAGTAAGGTGAGCGGCTTTGGTAGCAACAACACGCAGAACTGTTGTCGACGCCATCGGCGTTTTGCCCGCGTTAGCTCAAAATGCGTGCGGCGTTGGTGACTGTTGCTGGAGCCTCTGATATAAATAGGCACTTGGTGCCGCAGCTAAACGTCGCCTCCCTTCCCTCCCCCTCCCCCACGGCCTCTCGCGCGTCCGAAGAAGGCGCGTTTGCTCTACATATATGGTGATTGTAAAGGAGAAAAGAGACGCCTACTTCTGCAGCCCTTAAGCGAGCACGGCGCAGAACGCGCGTTTGTTCTCCGCCGTGCGTTCACTCCCCGTGAAAGACGCGCCCCTCGCGCCCTTTCACTCGCACATACAGCGTTCGGCGCGCGGCGACGATTTCATCTCCAAATGACGTCATACGGAACCTCACGGCGACGGCGACGCCGACGGCAGAAATCTGCTTTTGAGTGTCCATATAATTGCTATCGCAATAAAATGAAAATACCAGATGAGGCACGCGGACGGACAGTGTGAGACGCCCGGGCGGCGATGTTAAGCTGGAACCGCATGACCCGATTTTTGGCGCGAATGACGCGAGGCGCAGGGGCGCAGCGTCGTTTCGACGCACGCTCCCACGGAAATCGCGTAGCCGCGTGGTGCTGTAGGGAGTAGAAAAAAACGCGCGCGTCGCACTGCTGCACGCGCGTCCGCCAATGAGAGCGCAGCACTGTTAGTCACGTGACGCGGAGCTTCCTCAAGCGCCACCAGGTGGTGTTGACCTCCACTTCAGCCGTAAATAACGATGCGGAGGGTTCATTTGGCTGAACATTGTAAACGTCACAAATGCCGTCCGAACCTTTATGACACCAAGTTTCTGGCACGTTCCGGAGATGGACTATGAATGGAAATACTAGAAGCTTTTTACATTGTGAGGGCCGAGGGCACGTGCATTAGCTGCCCGTCAGTGGCACTTGCCGACAAAGAGATTGCCTTTTTGATGCGATAGGGAGTTCATGACGTCGTGGTGGTGCAATTCATTTTTTTTTTTCATGTATATAAACCTTGCTTCTTCAAATGAAATTCAGTTGGAAGTTAGCGCCCGTCTGTTGTGCCTGTCTTCTTTTCGTCCTCGTCTGTTTTGCACCGTTTTTGTAGCGTTAGCTACACTGGCCTAGCCAAGCCCGTTTCGCGCGGCACATCAAGAGCCGTGCTGCGCATGCGCAAGGATCAGTGATGTCACACGGATTGCGCACCGGAGCCACCGGAGCCGGCACCTCTCGCGCACTCCGCCGCCGCCGCGCGCGACTCACCGCCGCCGATCTGCGCATTCCAGAGGAGTGACGTCGTAGCCGTGGTAGACGCACTGGCGCCGGCGCGCGCTCGCTGTGCAGTCGCCGTCTGACACTGCGCTGGAGCCGCTGCGCTTCTGACTGGCGTTTGTGTGTGTCATTGGAGCAGCAGTAAGCATGACAATCAAGCTAATCCTTGACAATCTAGACAACCAGGAAAGCTAAGAATAATCAGCTGAACCTTTGCTAACGCTACGTATATCCTGGCATAGCCGAGCTAAGCCACTGCAACATTTTTTTCTTCAAGTATGTTACACTAACTCGCCCAAATCAAGCTCCTGCTGCTTGAGCGCATTATTCAAAGTTTGTGTTTTTCACTGTCACCATCCAGCGGGGAGGTATTCTGTAAATGTCCATCTAGTGGACATTTACAGAATCCATTTCGACTGCTGCTGAAGTGCTCACTGGCTGAGCTCTGGGTACCAGCGAGAAAGAACACAAGCTCCCACAGCCAGATTTCTTCTCGGTAGCTCAGCTCCGGCCAATCAGCGGCGGCCGAAATCGACAGTCCGCTAGGTGGACATTTACAACAGCATTCACCATGAACAAGGCCACATTTACAAAGGCGCCCATCACTCAATCCGAACAGCGCCGCGACCATTTGGATGTGCGACCTGAAACGCGCGATCAAGCGTGGAGTGCCGCGGGTCCGCGACGCGTTTGCGTTCCCCGCGGGTGCCATCGCGTCAGTGGCGGCGCGAGCATTCTACCGCGCGAGCGTTTTCGGTCGCGAAAAACGCTCCATGTGGTCCCAGCTTTACGAGAATGAAGGAGATGCCTGGCGCTTGTAGAGGCAAGAATTGCGATAGCAGGTGAGTGTACAGAGAATAACGGCACGTCGTTAGGCGCGGCCGCGTCATACTCCCGTGGCTGCTGTGTATGCCGCGGCCGCGCGAGTCCTATGTTGAAAGCGATCTGTGATGCGGACAGTCTAGGCGTCTAGGCGCACCGAGGGCCGATAGCTTCGTGTGCGCTATAGCACTCGTACGCTTGCGCGTCACCCGCGTTCACGAAGTGAAACGTCACTGTAGCTTTTTTTTTTTTTGTCCTCGTATGAGTCACGCTGTGTCAGTTTATGCCGACGATGAGTCAACTAGCCCTCGCCAAGAAAGTAACATCTTAGCCTCTGTCTTTTAAACACCACTTAGTATTACGCCATCGGACAACAACAAAAACATCATGCGCACGAAACGCATGTTTTGGAATCTACATGAAGCGGCGCTTTCGCGAAGCCAATTAATTATACGCTATAACAACTGTTCAACTCGTGCACAGCGTTTTGAATTACAGCGATCAAGTGCCCGTCCGACAGGACGCGGAGACCTTCCACCACGTGACCCACGCGGCCGCCGAAAAGCCCTGTCTCCCTGTCTCTGCCGAAAAGCCCTGACTTTGTTGTCCACAGCCTCCAGGGTCAGCTCAATTTACTATTGCACAGCCTCCGGGATCGGCGCAATTTACTTTGCGAAAAGCTGACCGAGCAGACACGCCAAAACCACGGCAGAGAAGGTTCAGAGAGCGCCGCTTGAACGGTGAAATTATGCGCTTGAACGCTTGTAGTATTTGATGCAATGATGATATTTATGCACCACTGTTTCTGTGCGCAATTTCATATAGAGAACGGAAACGGCCAGCAGTACATCAGTCGAGACAGTAGCAGAAGGGGCTACATATAAGCCGATTCGTTATACGAGTGCTGTCTCGGGCGTGAGCGATTCAGCAAAGCAGCTGTAGCCCACGGTCAGCGAGGCCCGGGAGCGATTGCCTACAAAGCTTCGTTTTAATAGGGTCAGTATACTCCCAAACGAGAGTTTCAGTACTCCGAATTCAGTACACCCCAAGAGACACCAAAGCAGAAGGCTACGCCTGCGTTTCTGCAGAAGTCTACGGGCCAACATGTCCCGGAACGGTTCGCTAGGAAAGCTTCAACGTAATATAATTGAAGCGCTCGATATGAACACCCTGTTGCGTCTCTCCAAGCTTTGCCGTATTCGTGGCCTCCAACCACGCAATCGTCGATCCGGCCGACAGCAACAGGTGCAAGCACCGCCGAGCCGAGGACGGGCTCCAGCGGTGGGGGCATTCGTATGGCCGGCGCGCGACGGGTCGTTTGTAACCACGGGAGACCGCTGCTGCTTCTGTTTCATCGACGTCGCCGTCGCCCGGGGCGTGATAGGCCGGTCTGACTCGCGGATCGCGTGACACGCGATCCACGCCGTGGTTCGGTCGTATAGGCAGCCTATACACGAAAGTACTGAGGCTCCGCGTAGTTCGGTCGGAAACCTTCGCGCCGCCTTGTGAACAGGTCTGGGCATATTTAAGGCGAATATTTCTAGGCGAAACCTTCGGGACTTTGCCGACACTTCGGGACATTGCTGCTGCTGTAGTCGTCGTCTTAACGTATAGCTCCTACAAATAACAGAACTCGTACAACGAATCCGCTTATATGTAGTGGGCCCATCTGTTTACTACCCCTGCAAATGGTTCTCTACAGAATTAGGCATTAAAACAACACACGGTACCTTAATGTCTTCGCAGCAACAAATGCGTGCATGAGTACGCGCGCGTGTGCGTGCGTGCTAACTAAATGTTTTATGCCGCAATGTCTCTGCGGGAATTTGACGATAAATTAAAATGATTCATGCATATTAGCAATATATTTCAAACTAGGTCATCAGCACCCTCGCCATTTGGTTGTATGCACCCCGATACGGTTATCGACAAGATAATCACGTATGCCTCCTGTACTCTTTGATTACGCAATGTCTCTATGACTGCTGGTTTCTTTACTGAATTAAATGCCTTTTCATCATCTATGAAAGCCATATAGAGAGGTTGATTGTACTCCGCAGATTTCTCTATTACCTGATTGATGGCATGGATATGATCCTTCGTAGAATATCCCTTCCTGAAGCCAGCCTGTTCTCTTGGTTGACTGAAGACAAGTGTTGCCCTCATTCTATTGAAATTATCTTGGTGAATATTTACACAATACTGAAAGCAAGCAAATGGGTCTATAATTCTTCAATTCTTTAACGTCTCCTTTCTTATAGATTAGTATAATGTTCGCGTTCTTCCAGCTCTCTGGTACACTCGCAGCCGCGAGGAACTGCGTGTAAATCTTGGCAAATATCTACTAAGATTCCACAGCCACCTTAGTTCTCCACAAGAAAAGTGGAAAGGTACCTATCAAAAAAGTGGTCAGGCAAGGAGACACAATCACCCCAATGCTGTTCACTGCATGCTTAGAAGAAGTATTCAAGCTCTTAGACTAGGATGGCTTAGGAGTTAGAATCAATGACGAATATCTCAGCAATCTTCGGTTTGCAGATGACATTGTCCTGTTCAGCAACATTGGGGACGAATTACAACAAAACAACAAATGACTGAGGACCTTGACATAGAAAGTGTAAGAGTGGAGCTGAAGATGAATATGCAGAAGACAAAGATAATGTTCAATAGCCTGGCAAGGGAACAAGAATTCAGGATCGCCAGTCAGCCTCTAGAGTCTGTAAAGGAGTGCGTTTATTTAGGTCAATTACTCACAAGGGAACCTGATCATGAGAAGGAAACTTACAGAAGAATAAAATTGGGTTGGAGTGCATACGGCAGACATTGCCAAATCCTGACTGGGAGCTTACCACTGTCGTTGAAAAGAAAAATGTACAATCATTGCATTCTACCCGTTCTAACATATGGGGCAGAAACTTGGAGGTTAACAAAGAAGCTCGAGAACAAGTTAGGGACCGCACAAAGATGCGATTGAACGAAAAATGTTAGGCCTAACGTTAAGAGATAGGAAGAGAGCGTTGTGTATCAGAGAGAAAACGGTGATAGCCGATATTCTAGTTGACATTAAGAGGGAAAAATGGAGCTGGGTTGAGGCCATGTAAGGCGTAGGAAGGATAACCGGTGGACCATTAGAGTTACAGAATGGATACCAAGAGAAGGGAAGCGCAGTCGAGGACGGCAGAAAACTAGGTGAGGTGATGAAGTGAGGAAATTTGCAGGCGCAAGTCAGAATCACCTAGTGGAAAACAGGGGTAATTGGAGATCGCAGGGAGAGGCCTTCGTTCTGCAGTGGACATAAATATTGGCGATGATGATGATGCTGCCTATCGCGACTTTCCCGGCTTATCACAGCATCGAAGCAGCACTTCGTTCACATGTATGCCGATAACTTCCTGATTCACAATCAACACATGTGATAGAGTTTTAAAAAGTTCGCACGGAACCGTTAAAGGAACACTGAAGAGAAACAGTCTGACTTCATTTTTCGGTGTGTGTGCGATTTCAGTGTGACGTCGTGGATTTCCAAGTTACGTTCTCTTATTTGGGTTGTTGTGGCGCAGTAACAGTTCTTGAAAATTGCCCAGTTCAGTTCCTTACTCCTCCAGAAAGCACTGTACAATATTTACCTTAAAAATGAACTAGGCCTGCGCAGACCCCATTTAAATTGATGATGTCATGGCCAGCAGGTGCGTTCCAGCCTCCCTCCAGTCCTCCTTTCAGAGATCGAAGGAAGCTTGTTTTTTCTCTCTTGGTGACCTCAATCTTCCAAGTTGACATCGAGGCTGACAGATTCGAGACCGTCTTTATTCATTGCGAGAGTCTCGAATCTGGCAGCCTTGATGCCATTAGGTAATATGCGAGGGATTATAAGCCACGTGCCTGCTCTCCCAAGATCACGTGTTACGTGACGCCATCGGGCTAAAAAGTATGTTCCACATCCGCCCACCATGGTTCTGAGTGGCGCTGGCTAACACATCTAGGGCTAGATCTAGTAAACATAAATACCCAAGTTAGTGGACGAATTGATGACCTTCACCGTAGCACAATTGGTTGTGCAACGTACGCGTAATTCGGAGGTTGCCGGTTCGGCTCCCGCCGGCGACAAGTTAGCTTTTCATCCACTTTCATTTCCCTTTTCTCCATTATTTTATACATTCCAATTTCAACCACACTTAATTTCCCCGATGCTTTCCTTGGCTTCATTGTCTGTTGGATTTATGGGGTTATGACTAATAATAATGAATACTTCACAGCACGTGGGAAAAACTTCACAGCACGCGGTGGGAAAAAAAATAAGAAAAAGAACCAGAAGAACGCCAGGACGCCCCGCGATCGGTATGAAGCGCGCGTCTCGTGTTTGAATGCCTGCTCAAATGGGCTGTTCTATAAACCCTCTTCTATGTGCATGGCTACAAAGGCGCGGCTGCGTTGTTCCTGTTTGCCCGTTCCGCCTACTTTGTCGGTTGGGGCACTGATTACCAAGATAGGTGTGAAAATGCTTGCGGCTGTAAACAATGGGAGGACACAAACTCGTGTTTCGACTCTTTATGCACTAACACAAGGCTTCTTTGTATGTATAGATAACAACACGTTGGATCTGTGGCTTTTTTTTGTAATTTTCTAATACAGCTCAAACAGGTCTTCTCTTAATTGTCCCTTAAGTTTAACGCAACGACTCAAAATAGCCCACTCTTGTTGATTTTCTGCGCCAAGCTTCTCTACACTAAGCAGCAACAAGATGCAAAAAAAAGGGAAAAGAAACAGTGATCGGAAAAACAAAATGGGTGATCGCAAAGTGGAATGCCAACATATGATCTCTCCCTCGACACTACTTTTTTTCGACTCCTCCTTTTTTTGACGAAATATTGAAGCAAGGCGACGTCGCGGGGAAAGAAAAAGAGTTGACAAAGCAATATGAAGTAGAACGCAAGACAGCTAGGCCAGCTCGCAACAATTGCGAACTGTCCAAGAACATCGGGAGTTTAACCTTCAAGAAAACGAACGAAAAAAGAATGCACGATACGAAAGAAAATTCCCAGCTCGCAACAACTGGCCGAGTTCAAGAACAGAGCTTCGATAGATGGAGGTCGCAGCGGGGCCATCGACGCGCCTGTCGTGAAAGATGGTGTCTCTTTCTCCTCAGATTAACTCTCCGCAGCAACTGGCAAAGGAAAAGCAAGGCAGAGCAAAATACAGCGATATTTGCTGTTTCCTCATTGTTGCAAGTGCGATGCGACCTACATATATACACCGTATTCTCTGGTGGGCCCAGAGAACACATCCGGAATTCTGAGCTGCGCTCGCTTTTCCCGGTAAACTTTTTTTCACCCTCTTCATTTTCCTCTCGCTTTAGGAACAATTTGCGTGTTCCTTTCAAAGTGTTTCATCTTTGTGCTTCTGGAAACTGGGTGGCGGCCTTTTGTTGAAAGTGTCCTTTCGGCTTTCTTTTTCTCGTGGTAACGGAGGCACTGGTACTGGTTTAGGTGGGCTCGATACGGAGGGAGAAAGAGAACGCCAGCTGGGGTGAAAGACGCTAGGAGAGTGGCGGTGGACCCCGATTGACGCAAGCTGCGGGAATCGATGACGTCAACCGGGCTTCCTGCCTATAAGCGGGGGCGCGGGAAACCGTGACGCAGACGCTGGCGTCATCGCACCGGGGCCCGGGGATCTTCGAGAAGAAAGCCTGCGCGAAGAGGGAGAGGGCAAATAAGAGAGGGGGAGGAGAAGGAGGTCATGGAAGCGTCGATCAAGGTCGAGAGTAGCGGCGGGAGACCCAAGATCCTATGGTGTGCGCTTCTGCTGCGAACTCTTGGATATTTAGCGGACTGTTGCGTCTATAAGCAGCATCTTTTGTTTTCTTTTTTTTTACCTCTTGCTTTTTCTTTGGGCCTCGCAATGAGTCTACTACTGGAGCCAAGAAGGATGACAAACAAAAATGATCTTCACAAAATCGGGCTTCTGCTGGCTTTACTAGTGAAATGGCGTATTTTTCGGACACGGTTGTTTGCTCGTATAATTTGTGTTCTATTAACGAAAATTAATTTTTATTTATAATGCAATTGGTGTTTTTCTATACATTACACTCCCTCATTGCTGCCATTATAAGTATAGCATATATATCGGAAAGGGGCATTGTACCTTGTGCTGTATTTTGATTATAGACTGGTCCGCAAGAGCTCCTTTGCAATCACTTCGTCTTTTGCTAGGGTGAAGTCACCATCAAGTCTCGCAGTGACTTTTAGACTGAACATCCGAAATTTTGGTTATCAAATAGACGAAATGAAATCAGAGGAAGTCAAAGACCACTCGGCCCGAAGAGGAGTCTATCTATGCTGCTGCTTGTTTGTGCAAGAACGCCGCTATTATAGTGAGCTTGTTGGCGCATATCTGGGAGCAAACAGCGCTCGACTTAAAGAGAGAGAGAAACAAGAAGGAAAAGGTCGGGAGGTTAACCAAGGACGTGCCCGGTTGGCTACCCTAGGCTTGGGGAGAGGGAAGGGGAAGAAAAGATAAGAAGGAGCTAGAAAAAAAAAATAATCAAGAGTCAGTCATTCACAGAGTCCGTCGCAGAGTCCGTCGCAGAGGAAGGACCACTGTCACAAGCGCTCATACAGTCCAGTCGCCTTCAAGAAGTGCAGAAGGGCTTTTGTGGCCTTTCGCATGCAAGAATGCATAGGCTATGGTCCCAAGATTCTTTTCTCTGAGAGCACTCGATTATCAGGAGCGACACGGTGGTGGTGATGGTGCTGCTACAGGCGAGGTTAGCCTGATAGACCTAGCTGGCCGCCACTTGCTCTGCCTGATCGTCTCTTTCCGCGTCAGATAAGTCATCACGTGTCAGTCAGTCCTACCCCGCGCAGAAATGCGAGAAGAACGCGCGAAACTACCTCGCGCACTGTGCGCGATCCTTCTGGGAAAGTCCAACAGTTTTACACGTTGACGAGGAAACCCTCTTCGCATCATGTGGACCAGAAGCTTCCTTCTTTTAGGACAGAAGCACTTACAGGCACAGATGAAGTACTCTACATAGCCCACTTCGTTTCGCTCGACGCGAGATGGAGTAGTAGCACTGCTATTCCTTGAACATCCACGCAGGAATGTAGTAATGCGCGTTGTTGGGCGAGCTGGCTAACATGCTTAGTGGCTATAGGCACGAGCGCAAAATTCTACCTGAACGAACGAGGACGCAGAACAAGCACTTCTTGTTCTATATCCTCCTTCATCCCCTTCAAGTTCTGTCCTAGTTCCTAGCCTCTAAATAGGAACGTACATCAATCCGGTTCCTACTCTGTATAGGAGGCTGGCCTTCCATGCGGCTAAGTCAACTTACAACACAGGCCTGATGCAGTGGTTTGCTAAGTGAACGAACTAGGAGACATAACGCTGCGTGCTGTGTCTTGTTGTTCTTTATTTAAGTATAACGCAGATTTTGTGAGCAAATTAAAAAAAAGTAAGGTATTGAACCACATCCGAGCCCATATTTGCGAACTTACACTTTAAGCCTATCTTACGACGATAGATCTCTTTCGTAAGAGCGAATGCCAGCCAGCCGTGATGGTCTAGATATTATCAGCGGGCGCGACCGGCCGACCGCAAGGGGCACTTACGAAAGAAAAGCGTTGTGAAATCAGCCCCTGGTTATATACTCTAAAGGCGCACTTTCAAAATACACGCAACAAAAAAAATCTTAAATAATTTGTGCCTATATCCAAATGACCCATTTGACTGGGCACAGAAGACGTAAATTGCTATTTAATTTGTTTTTAAAATTTGCAGTAGGTCGCTTTCTATACCAATTTTCAAAACGTTCGGTCCTTTCTCGCCACAGTGCCGAATTGCGTAACCAATATTCGCTTGCGAAATTCTGTAATATCTGACCGAAGAATTCACTCTAAGAATGCAGGGATTTTAAGGAAGCAAAGCCGTATCTTTCTGTCACTACTATAAGATAATAAATGTTTCTACAAAGACCTTGCGCGTTACCTTCATTTTATGCTCAGGCGACCTGCTTTACATAAGCAGATAAAAACATTCTATTATGGAGAACCCGAGTCAAACCGGGGACACAGGCAACTGAAGGCTTTGCGACATAAAAATTGGCGCGGAACGAATGTGCTTCCCGTCGAAACACATTAAAATCACCTCTTAAGCAATTTCTGTTTAAACACTGGCGGTGGGAAGAAGAAAAGCAAGCGGACTACAGATTCGGTCAGTGAACAAATTATGCGCGCAGTATGGAAGTCCACTGCGTGGAAATCCGAATACCCATTCAGAGTATAGCAAAATAAGAAAATGAATTTCCCCGAACGAGTACGTCAGCCCATTAATTTGCGTTTCTCTTCCAGGGTGCTTTTGTTTCATGGTGTCCGTTTGTTTCTTTTATATTTATATGTATATATACTTTAGTCCAATGTCTATAGCGATCGAAACTGCTTCGTAGATGCTTATTTACTTAATTTCTTATCCCTCTTCGACAGTCGTTGCCCAGTTGTCTTTGGTGTATTGAAGTGTTTGTGCTCGATTCGTAGGAAACTTTCTCGTATGTGTAGGCAGCGGGCCCCGGACTTAATTCGTTTTCCTGTACTCGCCACCGCAATGAATCTTTGTTTCTCTCTTACTATTTTTTTTAATTCTTCAGCATTCATCTTCGCCAGCCATTCTACATTTGCATACTTGTCGGCCTTTCTCGACTTGAAGCACTCGATGAAAACCGGTAGTGATGCTTCACTGTCGGAAACACTTTACGTATGAAAGATGCGAAAATTAAAAAAAAAAATAAACCATCCGGTCGCTTACTCACTAATGCTTCATTTGTTGACAGTGCTTCTTTTATTTGATCATTTATAGTTTTTATTTTAATTAAGATATATAAAATTTTGATGTTTTACGTACCGAAACTACGTCTCAATGCAAGGCGCGAAGTAATGGTGGAGACTACCGAGTAATTTAAAAGCCACCTGGGTTCATTAACATTTGTAAGTAATGCACGATGCACGAGCGTTTATGCATATTGCCCTGCATCGAAATACGGCCGCCGCGGAAGGGATCGAACCCGCGACGTCGAGTTCAGCAGCGCAACGCCTTAGCCCCTGAGGTACCGCGGCGGATCCTCTTGTCATTTCTGTATATTCATCAGACAACCAAATGTAGAAGAGCCAGCGACAACTGTTGCCAACGTTTTCAGTATCGTGAAATAAATTATTGAAGCATCGCGGGCGTACGAGGTGTACTGAGAAAACAGTTGACCGTTGATAGCTTAGTTCGATCAAGTAAATGTACAACCTTTAACGCAGCAGCCTGGTGGCTGTGGTAGCTGGAGTATTCGCAAGAGCCATCCAGTAAACAAAAGAAAAACAACAACAACAAAAAGAGCATATTTAACGGTAGCTGACAGGTACACAATGCGGCGAAGCATTTCGTGAGTCGTTACAGTACGGGGCAATTGTACGGATAATGTAACTGTTGTGTAGTGAACGGTTATGTAGAGGTTATAAGCCTAATGTTTGTATTTTTTTAATTACTAAGACAGAATGTTTGTAATCGGAAGATGTGAGATTGAAAGCAATGTTAAACCTACTGGCAAACACCCAATGGCTCCAGCGTACATACGCAGCGCGCACACCGAGTGGCATATACACCCAGTCACTCCTGTGGCGCATAATTCAATACCGGTGCCACACGTACACTTCTGATCGCGATCGGCGAAGATCCAGAACGGATTTCTCGATCGCGATCAACAATAGTCTCTGCTACACGGTCCAACGATCCGGATCGAGTTTGGTGCAAGACCAAGTGCGCCAGGTGGCGTTGGTGGGCCCAAAAGCACTTAATAAAATGCGTGTAATGCACTTTACAAGGTGTTTATTTCGACAATTCGGACAATATTTCAGTTTTACAGCTTATAATTGCTGACAGAGAGCCGGAGAAACTCGACTTGCCGGAGAAACTCGACTTGAGACACACAAAATTGCGGAATGCTACTGCCTAATATAAAACCGCACAAAACACGTGTTTTTTTGTGTAAGGTGCACGCAAGCTAACTTTTATTTCATGATGTTTGCCAATCACGTTTTGGAGCAGCGAAATTCGAAACTATCACCAAGGTTGAGCTGTCGATTGATATCGACCACGCCGTCACACGCGGGCCTTCACCGCTGTTCGAAAGCGGCTGCGAAACTTTCCTTAACGAACTACACTCTAATACGTGATACAGCCGTATGCCAGCACATTACCAATAAAAAACGGTGTCGAAGCACGATAGTGGAGGGAGAAGTATGCCAATGTAGCGGCTCCCCATTTACCGCCTCATCTACCTCCGCAATCCACCGGAAGCGGTTCCGGATTCTACACATCTGATAGGGAAGACGGGAGGGTGAATAAAGCCAGGATGAAAGTGGCGTTGGTGTGGTCAGTCTAGCGCGGCGAGCGATGAGGCGAGAGGATGCAGTCTTAGAAGAACGCTTTCGAACATCTGTCGTAGAACATTGTCGAAGTTCAGCAGAAGTTCAGGGGATAATGGCGCTATCTCCCTTTAACTGTTAGTTTAACTGTCGGTTTCACTGCTTGCAGAGACGCTTTCTATGCAGTAAATATGTTTGTGCCCTTAAGTCAGTCCCAGGACTAGCGCGCTGACTCTTTATCCTGGTAAAGCCTAACGTATCATTCATGCTACACTGATTTCATACCTCAACATTCTGAATTATTCACAGAATACCTAAGTTGTAAATGGTTCAGCCTGTATTAATTCCGTCGTTATTCAGAAACATTTCGTTGTTTTTTTTGTGCAATAGTACTCTCCATGGCTATAAATAAAGGAAAACGAGTTGTTCTAATCTTTCATATGGAGCTGTGCCATCTGTATTTCCGTCGTCCTGTTTAATTGACACAAGAGGTCGCCAAAAACAATATTTGACCCCGTCAGCCACTGTGATCTTCCCCTTGATGGTAAGACTATTAGCCATGACAAACCAGCGCCCTAGAGGGTGCAATATATTTAGCTATATTTTACGTTTTACGGGAGTAAACTGTCCTCCTCCGAAGGAAATCGTTCTTACTTTCAATAGCCACTTCGGTTAAGCATTTCTATGTTGTTGTTTCTTTTCTTTTTTTAAATCACATAAGCTAACGTGTTCTGGTACAAACAAAGAGCAGACTCCGCGACCACCAAAAACCATGCCGAGTAATGAATTAAAATATTGCTCCTGTCTTTTGCTTTGGGATATAAGTTGTATAAACAGGGATGAAGTGCCCCAGACACGCTGTCACGCTGTCTAAGGCACTGTCACCGGCTGTCTGAGGCCCTTTATTCCTGCTTAAACAAATTTTATCCCACAGTGTGCTTCCAACTGTTGGCCCCCAGCTTTACTCTTGTCTTTTGCTCGTTATTAGAAACGCTCAGTATTTTCGTTCATTCAACTATCAATTGCGCTCCACCATTTTACAGAGATAACTGAAATATTCATTATAGGAAGAGTGTTTGTGTCATCAGCTTTGAGATTTGTTATATTCGAAGGGTAACAAATATTAGATACTAACGGAGAGTAACTAACGGGCCAGTAGGAAGAGAGAAGTGAGAAGTGAAAGGAAAGGAGATTAACCTGAGGAAAAACATCCGGTTTAATACCATGCGCCGGTGAAGCGGTTACGGGAAACAGAAAGAGAGCAAGAAAAGCAAAACCAAGAGACAAAAAACACACATTCGTACACGCATAAAATAACCGGTCAAACTGGTGTGACAAGACTTTCCAATAAAGATTGAGCAGGCTTTCGCCAAATCCGCCCCTAAACACAGGCGGCACGGTAAAGTTCCATTAGAGAGAGAAAGGTCTGTGTACCGTAAGCCGAGGCTTAGTATCTGAAGCGAGGCAAAAGCAGAAGACGAGCAACGTCGCCTCGTATTGACATTCCAACAGAAGCTTCCTGTGAAGTCGCACATTGTGCCTTCGTCTGACGTAGCTTACAAAGTTCGCATATCAACCCTTACAAAAGAAAGTAAATTTGCGTTGCATTTTAAAAATAAACGAGCAGCTCAACCTGGTGACTTCTGAATTGTGTGCCCCCACACAAGAAAGGAATTGCATGCACAAACACACTCGGAGATTTGTGACGTCACGTATGGGCGTCGTGGCCTTTCTGAAACAAGGTCTTTCAGATGCCCGTGTTTCAAAGCTGAACCAGCCAACCCCGAAGTAATTTCTTGACAACGTTGCTTTCTTCTCTAAGTCTGTCCTTTAGAAAACTTGCCACCTGGCTTGCGTGAAACTTGCCACAGGTTAGAGAGGTTAAAGAAATCAGGAATTAATCACTCGTTAGGAAGGAAGGAAGGAAGGAAGGAAGGAAGGAAAATAAGAGCTGAAAGGCAGAGTGTTAACCAAGTTAAGTGTCTGAATCGCTGGTTAGATTCGTCCACAGCACTTCTGGTGTCAGGAGATGAAATAGTTGGTCGGCAGTGTTGTTCAACCTGAATACACCGCCAATCACTATGGTATTGTAAGGGTGTTGAGGAACACAGGTTAACAAAACAACGATATTTATTAAAGGCGAACCTGTGCCCACGACTCAAAGTCAGTGCGGTCGTGAAGAATTCCCGGCAATCGCGTTCTAAAACTGGCGTCGAACCGCCTTCTACTTTCTCCTCGCGTGATACCTCGTGCGCGTGTCACATGCGATCCGGGTCCAACAGACTACTCATGCCACGATTATCGCTGCCTGTTGTTGGTGAAAGACACCATGGTACGGCGCGCACAGTCTCCAATACGAAGGGCGCGCTACTTGAATGTGGCCAAGTTGTCGCGGCATTACCCCCCTCCCTAACGCATCGACCCGATGCGTGAGAGAAAGTAGGGGTTCGTGTGGGCTTTCACTTGTTTTTCTTTTTTTCGTGACCTCTCGTGGTAGGGTTTCACGTGGACAACATGTACAATTTCCGCGGAGTTGCGGCGTATTGGGCTCTCGTGTCCAGCGGATTTCACTTCGCAAGTGACGTCGCTTATACGACGGAGTATTTCGTAAGGGGCGAAGTATTGGCAGAGCAGCTTGTCAGACAGTCCACGGCGTCACACTAGGGTCCATACCCACACCTTGTCACCGGGCTGATAATGAGCTTCACTACGTCGCTAGTTGTACCGGCTGTAGTCGATGCGTTGGCAGCGTATTCGGTACCTTGCCACCTGTCGTGCTTCCTCGGTCTTTGCCATAAATCGTCCAGGTCAGATGAATTATTGTTTTCTTCACCTAACGGCAACGTAGCATCCAAAGTTGTGGTTACTGCTCGGCCAAATGCAAGTTCAAACGGGGCAACTCGTGTTGTTTCTTGAACGGCCGTATTATACGCAAAAGTGATGTGCGGCAAAATTTCGTCCCACAGCCGATGTTCACCGTCGACATACATCGAAAGCATGTCATCCAGTGTTCTGTTGAGGCGTTCAGTTAAGCCGGTTGTCTGAGGGTGGTACGCCGTAGTTCTCCTTTGAACAGTATGAGTCATTCACATCAAGCATTGCATTAGGTCCGCAGTAAAGGCTGTTCCACTGTTGTTAATAACGCCATGCCTGAGTACGATATTGTTGACAAAGAATTTTGCAACTTGGACAGCCGTTGCACAGTACAGGGAATCAGTTTCTGCGTAACGGTTCAGATAGTCCATGGCCACAACTATACACTTTTTGGCCTAAAGATGATGTTGGGAAGGGTCCAGGGTGGTCCATACCAACTTGTAGGAATGGAGTTTTTGGTGGCTCTATTGGCTGGAGGAGGCCTGCCGGTTTTAGGGATAGAGTCTTGCGCCTTTGACATTCGCGACAAGTCTTGACATAGCGCTGCACTGATGCTAATAACTTAGGCCAGTAGTATTTCAGACGAATCCTGGCGAATGTACGGTTCACGCCCATGTGTCCAGATGTCGGTTCATCGTGACATGCATGCAAAATTTCTTCTCGCCATAGCTGTATAGGTACGACAAGTAAAAACTTTGCATCGCTGTGCTCGAAGATATTCTAAATTAAATTTTTCGAGTAGTACTGGCTGGTAACAATGAGAGAAAAAATTCGCTTCACGCCAATGCGCCTTTTTTTTATTTCTATTTTAGCCTCGTTACCCGGTTCTGAGCTCAGGCTGTCTCGCGGCTCACAATACCCCACATACGTTGTCGGTCTGCCTTGTCTGCACTCGTAGCTGTATTCGTCGGCGAATTCGAAGCAGCACGACCTTCATAGCCGAAAGGGCGATGCAGACCTATACGCGCCTAGCACGCGCTTATGTCGGCAGGTCGGCAGCGCATTTTAATATACAGTCGACGCGGGAGAGAAACCCGGACGGTGAAATGTGGATGAACAAAGAGAGAGAGAGAGGAGTGGTGACGTGTGCAGACAGTGGAGTCATACTCCCTGCAGACTTGCTGGGCCGTCATCGTCGGCTTCACAACCCCCAGTGGAATTCCTCTAGCATCACTCTCCCCCGCTCCCTCACCCAACCCGCCCCGCCACCCCTTTCCTGAGCCAGCCATTGTGCCCGCCTGCGTTTCTGCGATCACGCACACACACACACACACCTCTCTCTCTCTCTCTTACTTCGGTTTGGCAGGCCTAACGTTTTCGCCTGAGGTCGGAACTCGCGAAATTGCGAGGGCGTCCTGCGTTGAGGGCACGGGGGATGAAATGTAGAGAGGCGAGGCCCCTAAGGTTTTTGACGGGGAGCTTCTGCCTCTGCCTGTCACGCGTCTCGCGATATGTTGGACCCGGGCTCACCACACCGCGGGCGAAGCGTTCGCTGGAAGTTGTCGTCCTTGGGTGGAAGAGAGAGAGAGAGAAAAAAAATGACCCGATAGGAGGGAGGTAGAGGGAGGTCGCTTTAATATCGCCCAGAGCTCGCGGTTCGGAGAACGTCGCGCCTGCCATCGCTATGGCAATCTTTGCCTCTCCCCTTTCCTCACCTCTTGCCCCTTTCTCTCTCTCTCTCTAATGCTCGCTCGCTTTCTGCAAAACGAATTGCTCAATCGTGATTAGTCGCGTTTCGCAGCTCGATATGAGTGCGCTGATGACCTTCGCGCGCCGACTCGGGGCGCGCCTGGCCCCACCGCATTTACTCGTGAACTTCGCGTTCGCGATTTCCGGTACTTGTTGAGTGTAGTCGGCTGCGTTCAGAACTTCCTCGCCGAGCGCCCGTCCACTTTTCGGCGCGGTCGGTGGAAAGCGAAATGAAAACCGAACTTTTCCGCATCACCATTCCCCTTCATAATGTTGTGGAGGAGCCGGTAGCATATTCTACTCGTTGACAAAATTCGTTACGGACAATCAATCAATCAATCAATAAATCAATGAATCAATCAGTCAGTCAGCCACTCAATCAATATAAAAGGAACTATTAGCGAGGAGCGCTGCTAACTCGTCCTCATGTCTTCCTGAAGTTGCACCACTACAAGTGATCAACAGTTGTCGAACAAGGGATGTCTCTGAAGGCAGCCTTTCGCCAAGGCTACTTTTATTTATTTATTTGAACATACTATTAACTCTTTGCAGGGCCAAGATAGGAGTGAGTACAATAACGCATTGCATGCTATACAACAATGAACACACAGCAGTGCACATGATCAGATATGCACAAACAATATTAAGAACAATTCTTGACACTTAGTGGATCAGCTTGTGACACTTAGTGCAGTACAATAAGGTAAGAAAAACTGAAATCACGAGCCTCTAAGAAGAGTATTGTTGAAGGTCTGTCCGAAACTGCTCGCAATCATTCGCGCTTACCACTCTCTCCAGCACATTATTCCGTTCTCTCGAGTTTGCAAAAAGAAAGAATATTTAAAACAATCCTTACAAAATCTACCCACTTCCACGTACTTTGAATGCCTATTCCTTACTACCCACGACGTGGTCTCGGTCATGTAGCGTTCCTTGTTTACCAGCCCCATGTGGTTCATAATTCTGTAAAAAAGGCTCAGCTTTTTCTGCTTATTTCGCATTTTAGGTGAAGGAAGGCCTGCCTCTTCATAAAGCGGTGAGACCGAGTATTGTCTTCGATACTTTGAAATGTACTTGTCAATACATTGGTCACCAACCCCCTTGTCGAAACGTGTGCTCCAAAGACGCGCATTTTTTGAACGGTTGAACTGTTGAATACTTCAAATCTCCATCCCTCGGTCTACATTCGTGTTTACATATTCACCGCTATAACACTCGCATAATGATTTCTCTTATAAGAGAGTCAGCCTCACGAAGGCGCTGAAGATGTTCAAATGGCCTCGTGATGTGTTTGTTGGTGCAAATACATGGCTTCTGTATAGATAATAAAGCGTGCAGTTGGGCAAGATCGTGGATAGATCGTGTACGCGAGATGAAATGTGTACACTCCAATTCCGCGCACTCGCCTTCTTGTACGCATGCTACATAACAGCGAACTTGGTTACAAGCGGACTGCGAAATTCTCATATATACCTCTAGCTCCCTTACACAACGCTGTCGAGAGATGTGTTTCTTGCTTGATTGTACGTGAGCCACTGAGCACTGAGCTTGATTACGGCTGTGATGTTTTTCCACAGTCGTATCTGTTTCTTACGTAGCGCAGTAGATAATATATTATCTTTTTAAGCATTACGAATACGATAAAGCTGCTCGATCGACCACTCATTGCAACCTTCCAACCGAGTTTGATTATATCGCGGGGTTTAACGACCAAGAACAAAACTGGGCCTACAACAGATGCGATATATGAGAGGTCTTCGGGTTAACTTTCACTTCCTGTGGGGTTTCTTCGGCGCTCGCCTTTCTAAGTACAAGAACATTTCTCGCATCCTGCCGTCATCGGAATGCTTTGTCACTGCAGGGAATTGAACCCACGACCTCGAGCGCAGCAGTAGAACGTCATAGCCACGGAACCGCCACAGTACCCGAGCGTGTTTGCAACACCGAAGAAAACAGGGAAAAAATAATAATCAGATAGTCAGAGGTACATCGCTTCTTTCGTTATGCCAACATACAGCACTATATAGGTAGACCAACATCGTGTTATTGTAGTCTGTTAATTTCTCGTCACACTCTCTCGCACTTTTTTTTTATTTCTCCGGCTCTTAAGTAGGTGTCCATATCCAAAACGAAACCATGGCAGTATCGTCTCGATCCAATAGATTAAGCACAACTATAGTGTGCATACTAAAAGCCGAGCTAAAACATAACTGGGCATAGACAATTTATAATTACTTGCGGTAATTACCGAAGAAGTATAAGATTTCCTTTTTTTATTCAAACATGACCCATTTCGCAACAGCTATACCATGATTACATATCACGGAATGTAATTTCGTTGAGTAACCTTAAACCTTTCTCTTAAAATAAATGCGATCTCCATTTCTGCATCGAACGTGGTAACACTGAATACCCGTGCTATTGTCCGTAGTGTTGCGCGCTTTTACGAAACGACGTATATGATTACAAGTACCGAGCTCTTTTTCGAAAGACTTATTAAATGGGCGATTGGACAGCCAAAAATATAATATTGCGTCGAATGTAGAACAGGTTCTTTTTTTATCATTTACTTATAAAAGAGTACCAGTCTGCGAAAACTTTGGGAATATAGAAAGGGATAAGGTTTCGCTTCTAAATTTTAACTTTGTTTATTTATGTGACGAAAAATTACGAAAACTCGCTGGCAAAAGGGTATTTCGGTCGTCCGCACTGCGCCTACAGAAGCATGATAAACGATATCATGTGCCAAAAAGAAGAAAAAAACGGAAAGAAAGAAACATATTAGGAGCATACCGATATTCGAGAACACTCAGCAATTTTCCACGGAACATAATCGCAGGGAGCACTATGAATAAACGGAATGGCTTACGTTTACTTCTTTTCGGCAAAAAAAGTTTTCTCAAATTTGCAAAGTTTTGTAAGCACGCGATGTTACGAAGTGGCCTGCGCTATTTCATGGGCACTGAGCATTTTACTCAAAGTCTATCGACAGGAACATATATTAGCTCCTTGGGAATGCCGAAATTATAAGGATTTTGCTATTTGGCGCTGCCTTTTAATGCGAAGCAATCCTCAGATTATACAAGACACTTTTGGTAGGTTCCTTTCTCGTTGTCTTTCGGGCATCATCAATGAAAATGGTTGTGTCCGATGTTAGGCTTCGAACCACGGTCTGCCAGTACATAAGACAGATGTTCTATCCATCAGACCATATACTCATGTGTGATTCGTTGGTGGCAACGGCAACTAGCACATTGAGACGATTGACACTTGAGTTACCGTCCCATGGAATGTACTTAACGAAGCGAGAGAACACGGACGCGAGCCTCTTCATTACGTCACAGCCGCAGTGATGCAACGCGCGTATTGCGAATAACTGCCAGCCTTCGTGATCTCTCTTGCGTGCGCGAAGTCGCCTAGTAACGAGCTGCTTATCAAACACGCAGCTTCGCCCGAAAGGCGAAGCATCGATTGCGATAGCAAATTATGAGACAGCTGTACGACCTCCTGCAGTGGACACAAATATATGCTGCTGCTGCTGCTGATGATGATGATGATACGACTTAAGGATAGTGGTTTTATCGGCCGCATAAGCTTGTAAATATTCGCTTACTAACTAAATTACCAACCATGGTGTCACGCACGCGCGGGCATTCATAAACACATCCCACTCGATGAGCGCGGGCACTCGCTGTCAAAACGCTGGAGTGAGGAAGCGCGGTGGCAGCAGCGATAGAAGTGGCCTTTGTGCTGCCTCTCGCTGCAACGGAATCTAATCGGGGCGAGAACGCAGCGCACATGAAGCTGTCAGCCCTGGGCGCACCTAGACTCGGTCCCCCATCGCATATAGTTTTCAAGATAGGGCCTGCGCGGTTGCACTCGGCCGCGCCCCACGAAGCTGCCGCCCGAGTAAAACGAGGCTCTGTGTGACACTATACACTGTAATGGCCCTGAGCGTAACTGAACAGGTTGTAACGCTTATCAGTACTCCGTAACAGTACAGTAACTCAGTCGTCATACCATCGTCATCACCTTCGTCGTTGACGTCGCCGCCTTCTTGCTGTCGCCACGAACACGTGCTCGCGTATCACGCACACAACTTCTCGACTTAAACAGGTAGGCACATCGGGTGACGCTTTGCGCAACGATAGCCAGCTCCCTGCCGAATAGTTCGCATGACATTCCCACAGTGCGTGGGATCTGCAAAAGCATTTTATTTTTTCGCCTGCGTGAAACACTAAATCTTTCCATGTTTCTCAAAGCGACGCTGGGACACTATAGCCTGGAGGGTGCAGGCATTCACCGGTGGCGTCCTGCATTGTAAACTTTGCTCCACAAAAGGCCAAGTGGGAGGAATATTTCTGTGTGGCGGAAGAGGTGAAATGTAAAGATACGGGGGAATGCATTTCTTTTTACAGCGTATACCTCTCGTTGGTCGGAAATTTCGCGGCGTAAACGCAAAACTCCAGGTTAATAATTGAAGGCAAACGGCATATATTTGGTTGCCATCAGGCATACATCCACAGTATATATATATATATATATATATATATATATATATGTGTGTGTGTGTGTGTGTGCGCGTGTGTGTGTGTGTGCGTGCGTGCGTGCGTGCGTGCGTGTGTGTGTGTGTGTGTGTGTGTGCGTGCTGTGCGTGTGTGTGTGTGTGTGTGTGTGTTGTGTGTGTGTGTGTGTGTGTGTGTGTGTGTGTGTGTGTGTGTGTGTGTGTGTGTGTGTGTGTGTGTGTGTGTGTGTGTGTGTGTGTGTGTGTGTGTGTGTGTGTGTGTGTGTGTGTGTGTGTGTGTGTGTGTGTGTGTGTGTGTGTGTGTGTGTGTGTGTGTGTGTGTGTGTGTGTGTGTGTGTGTGTGTGTGTGTGTGTGTGTGTGTGTGTGTGTGTGTGTGTGTGTGTGTGATGAACCGCACAAGGACGGTGCGGTGCAGTAGTTTTGGTGAAGGAGGCAGAAGAAGTTCCGAATAAACAGAGCTTCGCACGACCGCCATGTCTCCTGCGTTCCATATATATACAATGTGCTTAGTGACGTCACCACGCTTTCATATGTCAAAGGAAGACCCGTCTAGCCACGCATTCAGTGCATTCTAAGACTGCCATCAGTAGACCAGAAAAATTAAAGACACCAAAAGAACATCGTGAACACAATGCTCGGCCATGTGTGGTGTTTGATACAGCTGCTTCGCTGGACATTCACGTTCGCAGGGAGGGATGGCGGCCATTTTTTTTTTTGCACTTGTCGCCATGCGACCGCTTCTTGGCGAAATTAAGGATATGAGGCCGGCAATGTTCGCCGTCCGCAATTTTCTAGCGTTTTACGGAAGTTCAGCGGTTCTGCTGGCGAAATGCGGGACGTAGCACCAACGTACAGGCCGCGGGGTACGAGCGCGAAGTTCAAAAGAAGAAACTACGCCCTTCACTTTCACCGGTAATGACCTATACCTTATTCCGCCCAATGCGCATCAAGAGACACGTGATCTAATGTAAGAAAGGTGGATTGCTTGGACTGAACATGGGTGACCTAGCCGGCTATACTCCGCGTGGGAGAGGTACAAAATGGCGCAACAAAGTATGCGGGACTGTTATTATGAATATAAGAAGGATTGGCCATGTGCACTGTAATCGCGTAACAGAAGTAGTTCTCAAGCCTCGTGTCTAGTCCAGTGTTCTGCAAATAACCTAGAACGACACGTGTAGTTGCGTTTTTGTTGCTCCCACGCAGTCGCACCGATCGCCCAGAATAGCAGCTTCTGATAACGTTTGGTTTGCCTGCCCATGTTTCCCAACGAAGATGTGAGCGTCTGCCGCTCTTGGAAGCCGACATGTTGCAAAAAAACGTGCTGCAGAGTCTCAGGCACGTGGGAGTGCTGGCAGTTTTGGCTGTCCGCACAGCCGATGAATGTTCGTTGCGTGGCATATAACGGCGACATCAAGGCGAATTCGATGAGGCATGCCCGCTAAGTTCCCCTTGACTGTCAACTGGGACGCTGCATATCGCCCAGAATAGCAGCTTCTGATAACGCTTCAACATACCTGACCACACTAAACTAACTTAGTGCTCCTGTTTTCCTTTTACAGATAGATCCCCTTATAGTTAGTGACGCGGACAGGAGTTTTTTTTTTTACTTCATTCTTTTTTGAAACCCAAGATAATGTATGTCCCTCTAACATGTGTTTCACACAGATGTATCGGGTTTCTCGGCATGATGGATATATTTTTCAGCGCATCGGAAAGCAGACTAGACGAACGCTTTGGAGCCGAGTACACTCGAAAATGTACATGCTAAGATTTCCTTTATGAGAGCCACACGTGTTGTAAACAGGCTACGCTATCTGAAACGCTCGCCATATTTACACCGTGTTGCTCGACCATCGCATGCGTGGGCGCAAGGGAGCGCGAACACCCACATAATAAGCCCCATTTTGCGGGTGAAAAGAGACTGCAAAAATAAAAAAAAGAAACTGAAAAAAAACAAAGAACGAAAACCCTAATTAGCTTGAAATATGTAAAACGCTATAATCATATATATTTCTTTTTCTTTTTTTCTCTTTTAGTGTTTCTGACAGTGTTGCTGTCTGCTGAACGTTTGCTTGCCTTTGCATCCCTTGTGAATGGCTTCTGTGCGAATTTTTTTGTTTCTTGAAATTGAGGGATAGTTGTCGCAGTGGCTTCGTGACCGCCAGTCTATTACTTAGCACAGGGGTGCTTTTTTGGACTGCCGACCGCAGCGGCGTAACTTTGACTTAGGTGGAATGCAAGGAGATGCTCCTGTACTTGTCTTAAGGCGCACGTTTGGCAAAACCAGGTGGTCGAAATAATCGGGAGTCGGTCACAATGGCGTATTTCACAGCCCGGGTGCGGCTATGGAAGAATCAATTAATCAATCAATCAATCAATCAATCAGTGTGCGTCGTGGTTAGTTATATTGGTATTCCTTAAGTGTTAAAGTGAATATTATTTTGCTCTACAATATCTGTAATTGTGCATGGTAGTAACTATATTACCTCAGTACAGTAGTTTACTTATCTTCAAAATACATTAGATTAATGCTATTGTTCTTAAAGTGGAAAAACTGCCAAATTTTCGCAGTGGACATGTGGGTACCTTTCAACTGTTGGTAAAACTGGTACTCGCTAAATTTTTGAACATTATAAATACTGAAGTGAATCATTTTGTTTCAATTTATTATTGAACGAACGAACAATTAATTAATTGATTGACTGACTGATTGATTGATTGATTGATTGATTGATTGATTGATTGATTGGTGGATTGATTGACCAGTTGCTTGATTGATCAATGAAACAAACAGACGTACGCTATTTTTTTACGCCTTCATGATGAACTGAAGGTAATCGAAGTTAAGCCTCAGACCGCTGCATCTCCCGGCTTGTGGCAAACCGCATCTCAGTTCTGCGAAGCTAGAGGCGAATCTCCCGAATGCCAAGCACCGAAGTAAGCCGAGAAAACTACCTTCACGATAAATCGACCGTCATTTCAATGCTACCGAGAACCGGCTCTGCAATAGAGATGAAAAGGCTTTGTTGTATCCGACGGCCGCACTCACTACAACGTCGTCCGAGCGGAAACGCGAAAAACCACACCCAGTCAGCTTTAACTGCCAGTGATCGCCAAAGACGCAGCTTGCACCGAAACGACGAAATGCACGAGGACGACAAACACAACCCTTCCACTTCACAAACGGCAGTTTCTAGCTGATTCACGTTCTCCCTGCTTCTTTTCTTTTTTACTTTCTTTTCTATTTCTTTATTTGGAACCCTTTCGCAAGTAAACAACCGCCATAGAAAGCAGTCACATATTGCCACCACGGCCGTTACCTGGGTTTGGCTTGTACGGTAACATCCACCGGGAGTCTGGTATCTGCGTGGCGTCGTTCGAGCGGTCGCTTCTCGTAGAAGACCGGCAGTATATACACGTAGTATGGCGGGCCGTACGGGCACCAACATTTTTCAGAGCATCCGGTTTCCTCAGAGATCGTTAGTAATCCGATAAGAGGCGTCGGAAACGTCACGCAAGAGAGCCGCTATATTTGGGGCGGTTCCAGTTTCGGTCTCTTTCTCGGGCGTTTTTGCGACTATATATTTTTCTTGAACTGGAACTCTTCTTCGAGAACCCCCAACCAAACTGCGCTCGTTTGCCAGACTCACGCTGGCATTTCTTGTTGTGCTGTTTTGTCTTTGTTGTCTGGCGTGGCGGGGCCGCGAATTACCGGGGCGTCCGTTTCAGATGAGCTGGCAGAAGTGGTGGAGCATTTTTTTAAATCTATCTCACGCCTTACGTAATTCTTGTTTCGTTTTTAAGACTTGCGTGCCTCGTTTGGTGCCTTTGAGTGCGCAGCAAGGGTTGCTATGATCAGAGATTCTACACCTAAAGACTTAGTTGTAACTAAGTAGTGCGATCGAAAAAGTAAAGAAAAAGAAAATTAAGAAAGAAAGCGGTAAAAAAGAAAACGAGGACACACACGAAGCGCTTTGTGTGTGCCTGTTCTTACGTTTTTTTTTAGTGCGCTGCTTTAAACTAAGTCCTAAATTACAATCTAACCCATCAGTACCTGCTAAACACCTAACGAGTTTGTAATATAGGACGAGCGCTGGTCGAGTTGGTGCGAAGGCATATTTGTGAATGGCCCAAAACGCACAGGGCGGACGGAAGGATCGTACACACAAATGCGCACTGCCAACCGAAAGTTTATCGAAGGCAATACACTTCTTTTTATACAAAGCTCTGGTCCCATGATCCCGGAGTATCCACACAAGATAAGATAACCGCCATGACAGTTGCATCAGAAGGAAGAACGTAGTATAATAGAACCAATACAGACGAAGCAATGACCGGATGGTGCACTGATACTTCACAGTCTATTTACGCGAGAAGAAATCTCACACTGAATTTGACCCAGGACGAACAGCTGCCGTTATCAGATTTGCTGCAGAGCACAATGATCGAGGCAGTCGAAAGCAGTCTCTGCTGACTCGAGTCTCCTTAACGGCTGCGTAAAGCGTGCTACCGAATATTGTAATGCCCTGTACTTCTAAAAGGCTGGCATTCAATTCCCCTCTTGTTCATTGATATACTTGTTCAGTTAAAGCACCCCATGAAAACATGGCTTGCACCAGCGAACGGCTCATATAAGCTGCTCCTCGAAAGTGAAGTTTATATCTCTCTTTATTTCACTTTAACTCGTATGTTCTTTTTTTCTGTGTATGGTCTCGCTGTGATTTCCTCGGTTGTTTCTCTTCGCGGGTCTCGCTTCCCCGAAGAACAAAAGACGACCTCACGAACTGCAGATAGCAATAGCCTCCCTTCTAGTGTTGGAATTGTTTCTCCCGCCGCTCATCGTGAAGCTGATTTTCCCAAGAGGTGAGGGCGCTAGCACGTACCGTGTTTGTGCCGACAGCATTGTTTCCTCTTCGTCTCAGCGTCGTCTCCTTCCAAACCTCCAGGGAAGTTTCCTCTTCTTTTCGTTTCGCCGCGAGTTGCCGAACATTGCTTTCGCGCAGCACGTCAAGCCGCGGCGTCTCCATGGCAACCCGCTAAGCGCAGTGCGTGTGCGCGCTGAAAGCAGCCGGCTGAAATCGGCTGCCTTTTTTTCTCTCCCCGCAGACCCATTGGCTCAACCGCTTCATTAGGCTTAGCGTTGCCCCAAGCGGGCGCCTTGGGTCCCTGGCGCCATTGATCCACGACCCACCGATACGTACGTAGTACTGCGTGAGCGCAGAACGATACACGAGAGACGGCAAACAAGAACAACAATTCGCAACGATTTTGGGATTCCACAGCGTCGTAAGAAAACATGTACGCCGCTTTGGCCGTGTAGCTGCTGTAGTTTTCTCTGCGCTCCTTCCGAAGCCTCCCTGGTGGCTTTTCTTAATCGACTGGTTCGGCTTTCTATTTTGCGAGGTAATTTGCCGGATGCGATGCCAACGCACCAGCTTGGAGAAGGCGGTCATTGCTCCTTTGTTTCAAACAAAGAAATTGACATTGTTTGAACTTTTTCAGAGATTTCTTAGTTTCCTTTATTAGAATCTGACCACCCTGTCCGGGTATCAAACCCACAAGGCACCGGGGCGTGTACAGTCTGAACTTTTTCAACAAGCAGGCATAATATTCGGTTGCAACTCAACAGAATGGCCATTGAACACAACAAAAAGTTAGAAGAAGCACTGCAGATTTACAATGAGGACTTTTGTAAAGGTTAACGGCCCCAGCGTGTGCTCTTGGCCTTTGGAAGTGTGCCTGCGAAGTGCGAATTGCTTTGTTACACTTGCGAAATCTTATTTTTTTCATCTCGGTGACCTCATCATCGTGGTAATCTGTAACAATGACTCGGTACTGGGCTAGCTCCTCTTAATGACCGACTACTTTTGGATTGATAACTTCAGAGTGTCGACCTCATCATTCGTCACAGCAGAGAGCCACGAAAGCGCTGACACGGTTCTTGAAAGCACTAACTTTGGTATCGTCTGTCGTGCGGATAACTAACTTATATTGAAGGTTATCCGCGTTGCACATAACACTTGCAAAAATAACGTACGGTATCCAGTTGCTTCTCAACGGAGAGTCTATTGAATTTTGAATTTTACGCAATCTCAATAGAAACAGGACAGTATTCATATAACGTTTTTGTTAGATGTGCTCGCTACCTCTTTCCTTAACACTCTTTTATCTTCCCCCTCCTCTCCCGTCCGCGGCGTAGATTAGAAAAACACTTTTTCTGTTCTTGTCGATCTCCCTGCCCTTTCCCATTTCTTCCGTATCTCCCCCTCTATCTTGATGCAGGTAAAGATCACTAGAGTGGAACTTCGGCCAAGTCGGTATTCATGAATTATAAACGTGCTGCGCAAGATGCACGTTTAGTATTATCGGTATTCATGATTACCCAATAAGAAAAAGTTATACCTGAGACTGCCTTCCTGTATACAAACGCCAATTTGCATGTCTATTCTAAGTTACTTCCGTCGTTTAACGAGCTCGTATTAAATCATGCCGGCTTGAATGCTCTCGTGATCAACTTACACCGCACCACTGTATAGCTATCTCGCTCGTACCAACGTTTTTCTCTTACAAAAATCTTACGACGTTCAATTACATCTTAACAGAAAGTCTACTGAGAGCAACACAAGCTCAATAGAAACGCAACGGATTCCCTATAGCGATTTTTTTAAGGCCTCCACTTCTGAGCCGGGGACTAATGTTCAAGGGTTCATCACTACACCGTCTTTCAAGTAACGTAAGCTAAGGAAGCAGCATAACAAGCTCGGAAATGTCAACAAAAACCCGCCCCACGTGTTTTTTTGCTTACTCGAGTGTCAGTGCTCGCTACGTGTGCTACAGTGCAACTCACCTTCTACGAAGCCCGCGCCGAGCCAGCACGAGTGTGACAGCTCGCGAGCACTTTTATCAAGGCTGGTCTGGGCCAAGGAGGTTTATCTTTTTTCCTCTCTCTCTCGATGCGACCACAGTGCGAGCACGGATATCGATCGGACACCGCCGCAAGCAGTATTTTGGGCCCCGGGAAAACGAAATCACCGCCACCACCACCGTCGGTCTCTTCTTGGGAGCCATCCATTCGAGTCTCAAAGGAGCGCCAACGAGGCATAGTTCGCTAAAGTGGATTTTCGAGGATTTCCAAAGAGTCGCCAACTCCTTCAGCTTCGAAGCGCAGCACTGCCCTGGTCCTGGTCCTGTCCCGTTCCCCCGATGTTGAGGTCGGGACTAAAGCTTTTTTTCGCCTTTGTTTTTTTTCGTATACCTGAATATATACCAAGGTGCGCCGAATACATTTCTTCGTCGATCCCTTTACTTCGAGGCGAGAAAATTTTGTTTTCTCGAGTTGCTTACGTCATTTTTTTTTTTTTTTACTTGCCACAGGTGTGCGAGTTGCTGGGCTCGCGGTGTTCGTTTTTCATAGCGACGTTGTCAGGCTTATTTGAACGTAAGCGAGACCTATAGACGTCGGTAAATTTCATTTTAGTCGGTGGTCGGTCGATGTTATGAAACTTAAACTAGATTTATGTTGCGAGCTACACTTCGGGAGAAAAAAGCAAGAAGACCGGGCGATAGACAAATGGACTCCGTACAGAAATGACAGTTCGAACTTCTTACTCAATGAGTCAGAAGCAGTGGCCTGGACGAAAATATCCGGGTGCAAACAAAATAGCGCTTGCTTTGCTTGTTTTGTGGTTGATTGTTGTTTTCACTGTTCCAACGAAAGCAAAACTTCGAAGCTGACTGCCACAATTTCATCAGTGTATTTTAATCAGTGTCAGCCTAATCTTAGGGTACCTGGCTTCGAGATTTCCTTGACTGTTTATACTGAATGAAATTGGCTCTATGTTTGGCTAAAGAAAGAGACATTCCTTAATGAGTGCTGGATATGTTTGCGTGGTCATATACGGCTAGACCGCACAAAGAACGATGGAACGAAAAATGTTAGGCCTAACGTTAAGAAACAGGAAGAGAGCGGCGTAGATCAGAGAACAAACGGGGATAGCCGATATTCTAGTTGACATTAAGCGGAAAAATGGAGCTCGGCCGGAGATGTAATGCGTAGTATGGATAACCGATGGACCATTAGAGTTACAGAATGGATACCAAGAGAAGGGAAGCGCAGTCGAGGACGGCAGAAAACTAGGTGGGGTTATGAAGTTAATAAATTTGCAGGCGCCAGTTGGAATCAGCTAGCGCAAGACAGGGGCAATTGGAGATCACAGGGAGAGGCCTTCGTCCTGCAGTGCCTCGAGCGGCCAGTCGCGCGGGAATTGTGCCTGTATTCGCGGGGCTTCTTTCACACTCGGAAAAACGCATTTATGTAGTACGTATTGAGCAACAGAGAGCTGTATCGGGAGTTTTTCATGTTGCTATACAACTTTCTCATTGACACTTTGATAATTAGGACAGCCCTTCTCAAGTTGGATAATCAATTACAATTACCTAATTAAATCTCTGTAACGAAAACTATACTGGCGGATACTCCACTGTACTGGAAACAATACGCACTAGGTTTGCTTCGCGTAACGCCATTCCTCTTTTTGTAAATCGTGCTGCATGATAGTTGGGACACTCTGTATATATATATATATATATATATATATATATATATATATATATATATATATATATACGGCACGTTGCGTGCTGGACGACGAACGTGCCTCGCGTGCCAGCACAGCACGCGGACGATTGACAGGGACCGAGAGGAGGAACACTCTTTGACGAGTCTATACCCTGGAGGAAATCACTGAAGAGTGCGGAATCACTGATGAGCGCGTCAGGCTCACCGTGTTTCCAAATCGACGGTGCGCGCGCCGCTCGAAAAGAGCGTCGCTGGAGTGAGAGGTATATTTCTATCACATATATATCTAGAAACCTCGGACGTTGCTTCATCGCATCGAGCTATGGACCGCTGAAGCGTGAGGTCGCTCGGAAAGATACGAAAAAAAAAAAAAGTTGAGACAGGAACAGACACGACGGCGGCACACATTCGCATTGTTCTGTGCCTCGCGACTCGGGCTCTCTTTCTGCCGGCGTCGAGAATGTCGCCTCTTGTCGGGGCAATCCCGAGCCTGCCTGGAGGGTTGTATAGGTTTTTGTTGAGATCAACAGCGCGAAATGTTGAACCCGTTGGCACGATGTCACGGTCTGATAGACTCTTTGTGACGACGACTGCGAATCAGGAGGGAGGCACTCGGCGCTCGTCTGACAGTCAGTTCCTGGGGCTACGTTCTTTGTGCGTGTGTGCGTGTGTGTCTTCGTGCGGGCAAGTGTGTGCGCGCGCGTCGGTGGGTTTGTTAGAATGCGCGGGTTTGTTCGTGTGAGCAATGCGTATGTGTGTTTTCGAACGCTTGCGTGTGCCGTGTAATGCGCGTCGCCGTTCGTTTGTGCACTTTGCGTGTTTGTGATAGGTGCATGTGCGTGTGTGTGCGCGCACAACCGCGCATGCGTACGCGTACAAACAATGCGACACAAAGAACACAAAGGGGCACAGTGGTTTGTCATCAAAAAAAAGAAGTGGGGCAGAATTTTTCGAAATTTCAGAAATTTTCAGTGTTAGGTTTTCATAATACTTTACTCAGAGAGCCCTTAAGTGAACCGGAAAGGGGTTGCACGTACGTTTTAAAGCAGACCTGGAAAGCCGTACTGGATTTCTACCGCCATCTTGAGGGAGCGGGGAATGGACTACTGCGCAAACTCAGACTGTGTGCAACTATGTATACGGTACGTGGACGACAGCCTTAGGTTGAAATTCGAGTTCTCTTTCTGGACACTGACTTGGCATTGCTAGAACCAAAACAAAGAAAGAACACATAAACAAAAAGAAAGATGCGGAGTCAGGACTGACGAGAACGGCAGCTAAACATTAGGGTAAAGCGAAGGAAAAACAAAACTAAGTAACTAAGAAAGAAAATTGAAGGAGGCGGGGGAGGCTTCTGGACAGCGTCTGCCTTCCACCGGCATCAGCTTACCGAGACGTGAACGCTTCGCGCCGATCTGAGTCCACCTGTCATGGCGCGGCTTACGGGGATTACCAGGCCTTTTACTCGAGAAGCGCTTCAAGCAGCGGAGCCCCCAGGGTTCCGGGTGTTTTCCTTTGTTTTTCTTTTTCTGTTGACTTTTCTACGTCGGCAGACGCGCCAACTGTCGGATCGTGGTGTGCTTGAAATCAGTGTAAGCGTAACTAAAGCAACTAAAAAAAAAAAAAAAAACAAGACGTGAAAACAAAGGTTGGTGCCAGGTTTGAATCCCGGACCAGGACCAATTTGTCTTCAACGGCAATGTTTTATTGCTGGGAAACTTGTACGGGTTTCCTTTGTACCTTCGTACCTCGAGACAGTGGACGTAAATTTTTTTTTCCCCTTTCACGTACATCGACATTAAACATGCATGCTTTACACGCTTTATGCCGCAGGGCAAGCTTTCGAATACAACCGAAACATTTGTATCGTTTTGTGCCCATCTCTCAGTTAGGAAAGCAGTAGTAGTTGCGCCGTCTCCAGACGTCGACATCTCGTTGAGCGCAGATAACAAAGAGAAAGGCAACAAACAACAATATACCACGCTGATCGTGCATCGCCTACGGCGAACATACACGAAGATCACGGCCACATAGAAAACCGCCTGCTTGCCCTCCAGCGGCAGCCAAACTGGCGTGGCGGTCACCGCCAGGCGGCAGCAGCTCCCGCTCGATTGTTGTTCACCGCTGCAGGCGCCCGTGGCACTCTCGTCGGTTGTTTGCACACTCCTTAAACGCCGTTGTCTTGCCGGCAGGGAACGAGGGCTCCGAATAAGCACCGTGTGTAGGCCTCGTGCGTGCGTACAGCGTAGACGCTCTCTATACATCTAGCCCCGGGGCTTACAGTGCGGCTTGCCCAGGTCTTTAGCCGACTGTGGGCTGCAGCCGAGGGTTCCTCGCTTTTCATTGTTGTTCTTATTGGCTTGTTTTTTTTGTTTTTTTTTTTCTCGTTGAAACTTCAGGTTCGCTAAAATGGTTCATCGTTGTAAAGGAGATGGGTGGTCCTTTGGTTAAAGCTGTTTCGTAGCAAGAAATGGTTTTGATCGACAGATACCGTGGCGCTCTGAGAAAGAATGTGCACCTTTTGTTTTGGAGCTTTCCTCATTCCCGAAAATGATCGTAATTTAGCGTGGAAACTTGGGCGTGTTGGTGATTCATTGGCAAAAACACAGCGCAAAAAAAAAAAAAGACACGGACACGAGAGAGCGACACGCACACAGCGCTGACTTGCAACAGTTTATCAGTTTATCACTTGCAACAGTTTAAACTGTTGCAAGCCAGCGCTGTGGGCGTATCGCTCTCTCACGTCCATCTCTTTTTTTTGCGCTGTGTTTTTTCCAATTAATCGTAATTTACTTTGCGTGCAATTCCGTCTTTAACGCGGCGCTCCCGATACTTTCACGCCATGGATGGCATGTGCAAATCGGCCTAACGAAACGTTCCTCAGAAGAAAGCATCAAACGTAAAGCGGTAAATAAAGCAGACTAAGATTGTTGATGATTATTTCTGGAGGACAAAACAACCCCTAAAAAGTTAGATTTTTTTACCATGATTGACCGATACCTGGTCGATAGCGCGCACGTTTAAACGAATGCACAGAGGAAATAATGAATTTAAATGATGGCTCGAGGTTTACTTGGGAAAACGGGTAAGGGGAAGCGAGATTGGGCTAAGTTAACTCATTACCGAAGCATTGTGTGCGAAGCTTCATAGTCAGTTAAGTGTCTGTCTGACGTCAGTCCGTGGCTGGACCCTGGTCCTCGAACGATGTCCCCGCTCCCTATCCCGGTGCTTTACCGAAATGTCTATAGGCATTAACATTTCCACATGAGGTGATGGACATCTCCATCGGGCATGCACAGCGTTTCATATGCGGAAGTGATTGCGATCAGGTGGAGTCACTGTGCTCCCCGTCACCACTGCCACAAGGCGATAGTGTCGCCTGTCGCCTAGGCCTTGTTTAGGGCTATCCTGCTCTGGCCTTGTTTAGAGGACGTTGTGCTTCTCGGGGTAGCCCTTTGAGAAGAGGGTCGTCTGGATCAGGGATCGCAGCAAGCAGGTTTCCTTTGGGGTCTCTCTGGACGCAGTGGATTACGCTTGGTCCCACACCTACACTCTAGTAGAGCTTCCCACTAAATTTACTAGCGGTAACTTAGACGCTGCGGTAGTTCAGCTAGTATGGGAAAGATGGATAGTACATTGGTTTGATTTGTCTCATCTTCGAACTTGTGGCTTCAGACATCCTTGTGGCCTTATTGGAGCTCGTGACGCAGTGTCTGCCTTGATTTGCCCATGTTGCGAACCATTGCTACCACTTATAACGCGGAAATTTTTCATTAAGGTTCTGCGCGCGTGTATAGTCACTGCAAATTGTTGGATTTATAACGCTAAGTGTTCTTCAATATGATCGATTTGAAAAGCCAACAAAGCAGTGCGAAGGAGCGTGATGGATGAAATTTAGGCAAATCCATGCCTAAATGCCATGCAACCGCCACCCCAGTTCTTCACCGTCACCGCCACTCTTGGAGCTCTCATGCACACAAGCGCCGGACTTCTCTCTACTAAATTTTTGCAATAAATTCTGTGATTTGCAGTGGAATATTATATTCTCAAAGCCTCCATTTTTCTTCTGCATTCTTTCTTATCTTTGCTCATCGTCGTTCTCAAACGCCGCTTTCTCATATTTTGCCTCATCGATGTACTCTACCTCATTTTGTGTGCGTGTTTCTTCGTCACGTCTTGGGACGTCGCAACGATCGCACAAATTTGATTTCTCCCAATGCCTCGTTTTCCACGTTTGCTCCGCGTTCGCATCTCATGATGTTGCCACTGTGTTGAGTTAATCTAGCTCGCGCCTCCCTCCTGTGTACATGTTGTAAAATTGGGGGCCGTGTTTCTCAACTTCTTTTTTTTTCCCCCATGTTATTGCGGTTGCTTTACTTTTACGCTGCCGCGTCTAAGCTGAGCTTAGGCTGGTAAAGAACTAACTTTGTTTTATCACCACGCCGCACCCGCTTGCTATTGAACAGAGTGCATGCTTCAAGTAGAGGGATACCACGAGGGCGTTTCCATGATATGGCTGGGCGTTTAAGTTGGTCTGTATTGTACCTGTCCTCTTCTTTTATTATACATGAAATGTGGGAGGTACGGCCACAAAAATGGGCCAGCTATCCCGAAATCTTAGCAAAGAAAAGCAACAAGAACTGTGAAATTCTATAACGAAATATTAAGACACTAACAGAACAAGTCCATGGAAAACGGACAAAAAATATAAAACAAAGTGGTTATAAAAATACACGAACCACATAAGTACGAACACGTTATGGGAACGCGGCGAAAATAAAAATTGACTGTGGCTTAACTCAGTTATGCCTGGGTGTGGTAGTGAGAGGTACGGTTAATCTTATTGTTTAGCTTCGTTTTCTCTACGGTGACATCTTTATCGCTTAGCTTCGTACGTCTGAGTGTTTAGGTTTGGTTGTTACCTACCTTTAATTTATGGTTACATTAAAGACTAGACATTTTTAAAGTGTAACGCATTTATTCTGAAAGTGCTCATCTTGTTGTTTCTCAATTTCCACAAAGACGGCCCGATGGTCGGTGAGGCGGGAAGATAAAGGGTTGCTGTCCAGTGACTTGAACACGTTTCGGGTGCTATCCTCGTCTGAATCAACTCGCCTGGCCGCTTCGTACTTACGACGCTTCTCGAGGCGTGCGGCTCGTTCTTCCTCCTTCTCCTCGGCTCGCTGCCTCCTTTTGGTTTCGTTCCGACGACGAAGCCTGGCTTCTTTCAGTCTCTCCGACTCACTTTCCATATCTGCCGACGAATCCCACCGAGCCGCCCTTTCTACATATACGACGCAACGCCGGCTCCTCCTCTGTTGTTGCAACGCGGTTGAACCGGCTTCTCCTCTGACGTCATGCCAGATGGCGCGGCGAGCGGCGCTGCCAGCTGCGGCGGTTGCTAGGCAACGGCTCAGCTCGTGGTGCGGCCACCGGCCACAGCGAAACGGCGAGCATACGGCCAATGTAGCTCTCGCTACAAAATGCATACAAACTGTGTAGGACATGCTGCAAAAACGGCGTATAATTCATAGATTAAAACTGTTCCATGATATTTTTAATTCGAGAACAGGTACCGATAGCATGAAGTATTTACATATATCTTACTACCTGTCTATGAGAGTTGATCACGAACTCAAAGTGAAAGAAATTTTATGTAAAACTTACGTGTTTAGTAAGTCTTCTTTCCCCAATCGCACTCGAGTCTGGAATCGGTTAGAAAGTGATATTGACAAAATAAATTCAAATTATATGTTCGTGCAGTGGTTTCATGATCTAATAGTATAGACATGAAAATGTGGTACTTACCCGTGTTGCCTGTATTATGTTTCTTTTTTTATGTTATCCCCCTCCCCCCACCGAAATGCTTATTGAAGGCGTTGCGAGTACTCTGGTAAATAAATAAATAAATAAATAAATAAATAAATAAATAAATAAATAAATAAATAAATAAATAAATAAATAAATAAATAAATGAACTACCTTTCCCGAAGCATTTATTAAGCAACTGTAGACGAGAATATGCCTTCAATCTATAGCGATACTCTCCCGTTGTTGCAGCGCTAGTAGGGGGCAAAGCACTTCTAGCGCAGAAAAAACAAACAAAAAAAATGTAGAAAGCAAAGGTGCCTATCTAAAGTGTTAAGACCACTACGAAAAGTATCTCGCTGCTTGTCTTGTCGTAGACACTCACTGAAACAGTTCTCAACAGAAGGTTCGGTTCAGCTACAGTGCGGGCACTCGGATAATGTCCGTCTGATGCAAGAATTATGGCCTCTAAAGCTAGCTCGACGCGTAGATAAGTGACGTTGGAGCGCCTTTAGTGTGCGATTGACCTTTATATTTTACTGTATCTCAGCAACACCGTGCACTGCAGCGAAAGCATGGGTAGGGTCAGCGAGCCAGGACGGAGTACCAAAAGAAAGGGCTTGCTTGTATTTTTTTTTCATTTATTTATCCTAAAGGCCCACGTCTGCATTACTAAAGGGAAAGGGGCAGACAAGAATTATTGATACAAGTAAGTGTGAGCGAAAAAACGTGAAAGTCGAGCGTTGAAAAGGCATCCTACTTACCATCTATATTAGCAAAAAGAAGAGCAAAATAAACGCCAACATTAGGCTGAATTATTCGCATTCATATTACGTTGCATTGTTGCCTAATGTCCGCCGCTGATCGACTTCTACTAGACTCCGACTGAACGAAGGCTTCGTCACGGACGCATCAGTGGCTCACAGTGGGAGAGCCGTCGTCTTCCATTTCCTGGTCGTCTTCCTTCATCGTCTTCCGTTAATACGCTGTTTTAGAGTGCAGCTCTTCGTCGCCCGTTCCTGCGGCGGGCATCGGCGTCCCTCGTAAACGAGTGAACGAGCACAGCGAAAGATGAATGAGCGAACGTGGAGCGCAGAGAGGATGAAAAGCGGCGATAGCGAAGAGAGCGCGCGGAGGAAAGCGGAGGAGGAGGTTGCGTCATAACCATGAGGTATGGTGAAAGCGTGAGAAGAAACGCGTAGTGCCGCGCAAGGCGGTCTCTGCGGCGAGGATGGCTGTGAGATGGCGCCAGAGTAGCGCGCGTCGTCTGTCCACCAGTGACGCCAACGATTAGCCATGCGGCGAGCGCGTCCACCGACGCCATATATGCAAACAAAGAGCTCAATGAACGGAGGTCTGTCTGCGGCGGCTGCTGTGAACCGCGCCCACGCGTCACCCACATCCTGCCTCTCGCGATCTCCCGATTACCGAGACAGTCGCGCCACACTTCGCTCCGTTTGCAACATGCCACACGAGACGACGGATTGTCCACGCCAGCCAATATATTGCCACGATACAGTGAAGGGGCTGCTACTGTCCGTCAAATGATCTGCCGAACAACTCACGCAGCTTCGCCTTGCAAGCGTCCCAACTAGTAAGATCTTCTTCATGCGTCCGCGTTACCACACGCGTGCCGTTCCTTTCAGATAGAATAGCACATTGGCTAACATAACCGTGGGGTCCCACCTGTTGCGGTTGCTGACGCGTTCGTACATGTCAATCCAGTCTTCGACATCCAAGCCATCTGTGACAGAAAAGGTTCCCGGGTCTTATGGGTGCAAAAGAATCACAGGAGCCGGTGGAGCCGGTGGCTGCTGCACCGTCGGCACTTCACTGGTAATCGCGGAGCAGCCAAGACGGCGACCGCTTCGAAGTTCCGTGCGTGGTTGACGGAACCGGCACGTTGGCAGCTTTATCCAGCACTTTCACCAAAAGATGTTACGGGGATAACGTTTATTTAGGAAGTAGTACTATATACAAGGTTTGGACAAGCAGTGGCGACGATGCAAGGCTTGTCTTGTCTTGTCTTGTTTTTTAAACTTTGGCGCATACCCACTACGGGGGATTGGCCAAGAAGCAGGTGGTTTCAACTATGTTTATAAGAAATTTTACAAAAACTTAATCTTAATTTGAGATTTAATGTTATTTTGAGATAAAGCAATTTTGTCATAAAGAAGTGAAATAATAGGAATAATTGTCGCGCGCCTCTGGTACTTCGTCGCCGCCGTCTTCGTCCGACCGACAGTAGCAGCCCCTTCACTGTATCGTGGAATGTGAAATATTGTGAAATGAAAACACGTTTAGAGCTGCGCTCACATTTCGCATTAGGGAGTATCATAATCGTCGGTGAGTTTTTTTTTTGTAATTACATATCGCCGCTGTGTATTTAGATTTTCTACTCGATACTAACAGGAGGTCCCCTATACAGTCCGTTGACTCTGGACCCTCCCTCTGTATGTATGTATGTATGTATGTATGTATGTATGTATGTATGTATGTATGTATGTATGTATGTATGTATGTATGTATGTATGTATGTATGTATGTATGTATGTATGTATGTATGTATGTATGTATGTATGTATGTATGTATGTATGTATGTATGTATGTATGTATGTATGTATGTATGTATGTATGTATGTATGTATGTATGTGTTATAATCAACGATTGTAACGTTATAGTGCGCAATAAACTCGAATTCAAACACACGGCTGGTTCTTATTTGCCGATTGGCTGACACGAGCCGTACCATTGGCTGCACTGCATTGATTTGTAGATACGGAAAATTTGCGCTTAGGGAGAAGCAATTCGATTGATCGAATCATTTCTTATTCTTATTTACACCGTATCCTCCCGTAAGTGCTGCACGTTTCGTTTAGGAGACGCACGGCGTCGGAACGCGCAGTTCGCGCGTCGTTTCGCATGGACTGCTGCAGACCGTTCATTACACGGCCTTCGGAGCGGAATCGTTTTCGATGCTACACTGCACACTTGCTTGAATGATGTTTCAGGAAACCCGGTCACCAGTCAAGGACCGTAATAATCCCTTCCGTCAAGGTTTACCCTTCGCACGCGACTTGTTTTGCCTGATCTATCCAACAGTGACAAGAAAGCAACGAACTACGGACATTGAGCAGCGACTAAATCAAACCATCTGCTTGTAACATGTAATTAAAAAAGGGAAAAAAAGAAATTGTGAAAAACAGTATATGTCACGATAATATACGAAACGTAATCACAAGTAATAATAGTAGTCAATACAGAAATATTAAAAAGGAAATAGCTAAATCATTTGAATGGAAAGAAACTAATAAGGCCGATATTACGAAGGAATAGGACATTTACACCGAGCATGAACAAACTTCGAGCAAGTGCCTGAACGTTTCGACCTTGGAAGACATAGAAAAATACAGTATAAACCTCGTGCAAGATAAAAATATTTCAGCAGTAAGAAGAAGGTTGCCGAATCGAGAAATGCGAGACCGATTTGAGTGACGATATGGCATTGCAAATTGGTTGCCTCAGTCGATAACAGTACCGGGAATGAAGAACTTTTTATAAATTAATGTATTCAAAGGATACATTTTCACTTGAAAAGATTATCGCGTTGAGGAGAGACTGATCATTAGCTTTTTCTCTTTAACAACAATAATATCGAAGAAAAATAACTGTTACCCGCTGTTTCGTTGCATTCTGGAAAGAAGTCACTGCAGTACCTCAACACTCACGATATTTGAGCATTCAAGCGTTCCCCTCCATATTTGTCTTCGTTTTGTGAACGAGTACTGCTCCCTAACTCGTGAAAACCTGTCAAGTCCGGGTGATGCTTATCATTAGTCACGTTTAGAAGAATAAAGCGTTATGAAGTGTTAAAAGACTGGCGAGGCAAATAGGGATGTTTTAGGGGTTAATGTCCTTGTTTTTGTTTTTCTAATGAGTCTGAAAAATTGAGAGCCTTAGTCCAGCGTACGCGTATGCCAGACTACGGAGGCGAAATCAGCGACACGGGTAATGGCATGTAGCAACTCAGGGCTCATCCAAATTACATAGTATTCATATTGAATAATTCACCGCTAATTTCCTTCTTTACTTACCTCTTTTCTCACTCTGTCATCTTTGTGTTCCCCTTTCCCATTCCCCTGGTGTAGGGTAGCAAACCGGACGTTATTCTGGTTAACCGCCCTGCGTTCTGTCTCTCTCTTGCCTCCTCCGTGCAACAAGCAAACAGCGTTTCTATTTATCTGGTGATGTAAACGTGTTAATGGCGACACAATCGCGGTGAAAAGCGTGTTTATGTTTTATTTAACACTAACTTCACTAGCGAGAAAAGAAAAACTCAGAAACCGCTTGAGTCATTCTAGTTGATCGAGGCGTCTCAAGGTGTAGACCTCACTGCGACTGTTCTAAGCTGCCTCGTCACCTACGTTTCACCTACGGGCTATATATCTACGGCAGTGTGTCTACGCTATTGTAGAATTCTCTAAATAACATTTGAAGGAATTTGCTCAGGTGAGTGTTTAATTGTGAATGCTTGTGCCTGTGTATGTTTCTGTGTGTCCTAGTGTCCCCCTGTTTGTTAAAATACCATAAAAAATCCGCCTATGAGCCAATGCTTTCACGTGAACGCCCTGTTTGTGCATTGTTCTTCGCTGCTTTGCCCCAAGACATCATATATGGTAACACTCAATTTTTTTTTTTTTTACTAAATGTTTGGCGGTGACGTCAGTGACAGGATTGCGAAGTTTCTCATTCTATCGCCTCGTTGCTGTTCGTTAGCAGTGGTTACGCGCAAAAGCTGGTAACATTATTAGTAACGAGTGCGCTCCGTCGTTATCAGAAACGGTGACACTATACTGAATAGTTTGACTAGTTCTATTGCTGTATTCATGTTTTGCCTTCTTGTTTCTATGCAGAAAGCCGCTGAAGCAATAACACTTTTGCCTGTCTTCATCACGGTGAGTAAGCGTTCTTTTTTTTTTTTACTTTTCTCCCTCCTATTCTCCTCGAGACAGGCTGTCGCTGCAGTTATAAATAGATCGCGACGTATATATCAATCGCGTTCATCATGCTACGCATGTCCGTTGTGCTACACACATACATCATGCTATCTTCTTCGGCCAGAGATAGCGTAATGATATTATTCTGCGCTGACGTACCCTCGTCGGGGCATTGGCGAAGATGAATAAGTCAAATCAAATCAAATCAATTTTTCTACAATATGTAATACGTTGACTTCAACAGATACGACGTTATCAACATATAAGACGATATCCATTGTCGAAACTTTGACTATGGGCTGAGGGTTCCTTTGCTAACCCTACTCTTGGTCAGTTCGCGTGCCTGCATCCACCTGTGACTCAACGCGACAATCGCAGAAACACAACGACCACAGCTCCGCTGTTTCGACAGATTTCATTTCGTGGAACGGGCTGCATTTTTTTTAAGATTGTACGCTTACATGACATCCGCCGGCGTGGAATGCGACAACGCAACGTGCTTACTCGCGTAACGCCGGCCCGCGTAAGACGTGGTGCCCCACCCGACGCCGCCGCCTCGGCACGGTGGCCTCGGCACGCAGTTCGAGCACGTTCCGGCAGCAGTCGGCTTCGTGTATGCGGCGCACGCTTGGAGGCTGTTGCGCGAACACCGCAGTTCAAGCCGGCGTTTGTTACACCTGCGCGAGTTTTCGTACTATAGGCCGAAGCACCGTCTGCCCCAGTCACTCGTTGCGCCTATACAGTGCGTTACGGGGCCGTGCGCGTGTTCCAGACGAACTATAGAGCCGCTGCTGTCCCTCGGGTCTTTGAAAGGCGGGGTTGTCAGTATGAGGGAATTAAGCGTAAAGATATATATATATATATATATATATATATATATATATATAGCTAAAGAAAAGAACTCAGCAAGGTTACTAAAACCAAGCGTCTGCGTGTCTTTTCTTTCGCGATCTGCGCATGTCTTTCTGTCTTCTAGTTGCGTTTTTATCGTAATTAAGGTTGTTTTTTAAGGAGGTATCGATTTCGGATGATTGATGCACAACTATGTGTGGGTAAACAGCGAAACGACGCAGCACTTTTAAGAGTGACGGCGCAACTGCCAGAAATCACGAGGAGACACACGCTTTATGCGTGGCGTGCGCTATCATTATACTTCGAAGCAAGATTTAGTAACTGTCACACTGAATGTGAATGGCAGCTCGTCGCGGTTGGGCGCTTGCTTTTTGTGTTCTCTTGCTGTTGATTGGAAGAAGCTATGTATATTATGTAGTACATTAGCGAGCGAAATATTGGAAATCACAGCGTCAGCACTAAAAACCGGATTGTCACTGTAATCGATGTGTCGTTGAACGCCAGACGCGCCTGTTGTGCTCCCCCGCTTCTTGTTTACACAGCTTCTCGGCGTGCTGGAGCCCCCAGATGGTGGCCACGATGACGTCATCACAAACCATCTATTGCTCTTCATGACCACGACGAGTCGGTGTAGCGGATGCCCGTGAATTCAGAACAAAGTGGAGCGGATAGCATTGCTTTTTAAATGCCAGAGCATATCCGAAAAGTGATGTTCAGGCGCCTGCAGCACTTTTCTTCTTTACACAGTTTCTCGGCGTGCTAGTACTCCGAGATGGTGGCCACAGTGACGTCAATACAAGCCATCTATTGCTCTTGAAGACCACAGCGAGCCGGTGTAGCGCGCTTGTAAATGCCCGTGAATTGAGAACAAAGTGGAGCGGATAGTATTGCTTGTTGAATGCTAGAGCATTTCCGAAAAGTGCCATTTAGGCACAGCGCTAAGAACATATATGTTGTTGTTGTTGCCGTGCGCCACAGCCCAAAGGTGAGAGAGAACCGGTCAGTTAGGGCTTCTTTCTCTTCCCATCTCGCGCGTCACTGACCGTGTGACGAGCTTAGAGTTACACAAAAATAGCGAATTTAACGGGAATGGGCGAAAGCCGTGAATGCATAATCGAGTGCGTTTCACGCGAGGCCTAAAAACAGCCCGAGAAGCGAACGCTGTGTTAGAAGTCTGGGATTGCATGTGGGCGTCCCTAGCCACCTCTCCAAAGCGCCATATTCGGGACGTCGGGAGCTTCGGAGCACCTGTCTCGCAAGGGGGAAATTCCCCATTACCCTGACGCTGCGCAGAGTATTCGCATCGCGAGCTGCTTTCCGTGCAGAACAAAACAAGCATAAAAGTTCTCGCGCACATAAAGGCAACACGGGAGCTTCAGCGAACCTGAGTGCCAGTTTTGGAGCTGCAAGAGCAAGGAACAAGCGACGGAAACGACGGGAAAAAAAGGGTTTACGTATGTTCCTGGTTCTCTTTTTCTTCGTTTTGCGAGAAGGCTTCAGAACCAACCCTTACCTTTTACTCCTTGATGGATTGCTCGGCATCGTAGATATGTGCCTGCCGTCTCTGAAATATGCGGGTGGCCCTATAGCTGTATAGTATACACGGCAAGCGGATGCAGACAGAAGTGTGCGCCGAGCAGAGGTACATACATAGAAAGAAAGAAAGAAAGAAAGAAAGAGATAACAAGACTGCGTCTCTTCGACTCGCCGCCCCCGCCCACTGAGCGCCGGTTTTTGCTGATTCTGCCAGTGAGAAATGGCCTCCCCCTCCCGCCAGGCAGCCCAGTCCTCTATCGCGGCTTGGCCTGGCTCGACTTGGCTCCGCCAGAGGATAACACTGCTGCCACGTGCACTCCGCTTCAGCATCTGCGCCGCACGCCCCGAAACCAGTGCTATAGTCGGCCGTAGCGACCGAGGAAAAATAAAAAGCGCTACGTCACGTCGAGGCACAGCGGCCTGAGAGGGGACGGGAAAATAAAAGCCGTCGTGGTCTTACGTGCCGTTGCTGAGCAGCGCGAGAGACATAATGGTTATGGTTCGAAGAAATAGAACGACATGGGATGCAGTCAGTTGGGCAAGGCGAGAGTCGTGATGAACTCAGCAGGCTCCTCTACCTCTGTATCCTTTATTATTACTATTACTAGTGGTAATCAGACATGGTCGGGTTTGTTTATGCACTTAACATCAAGCGATGAGCCTGCTGCGTGACATTCCCTGCGCGCGCCAGCGCAGTAACTTACTTGACTTTACTATGGCATTGCGAAAGCGCTGCTAGTTTTTTTTGTTTGTTACTCTGGACGCCCGACAGAAGTGCAATCGTGTGAGGCAGTTCTGCGACGCGCATTGACCTCCGTTATGACGGAGAGCAAACAACGTCGGTGTTAATCGGCAAAGCGGTGTTTTCGCAACGTGGAGCACGCAACGTTCGAGGCCGTAAAAGGAACGCGACAAAGGCACGTTACAAGATAGGACCTCTTGACGCGATCACACACTTAGCCGGAAGTATTTGTGAAAGGCATAACGGGAAATAATCACATTCATTTGTCGATTATCACATATGCCGTAACGACAGGCCAGTCACGGAAATATCCCCCTCCCTCCCCGTTTAGATGTGCGAAAATTATATATTTAAGAGTTATTAAGAGATGATAACGTTTCCATATGTTTTAGAGCTGAAGAGTGCGGAGTGAGGGACTCCCTAAAACGAAAGCCTTTGGACAGTTGTTTTTTCGTACGTGTGGCCACTTTTCCCTCCACACACACACACACACGTACACACACACACGCACGCACGCGTGTATATATATATATATATATATACATTACGATATGCAACACATACCAGTACGTGTATGTCATGCAAAATGCCTCGATTACGTAGCTACGGTACGAGTTCGTTTTTGTGAAGAAAACGAATACATGCACCCTAGAACGCGCAACGGCAAACACCCAAACACACACTGATGAACCACTAAGTCACTGCATTTTCCTTGGGACCCGTGGGGTTGAAAAATTAATTAAATGCTGTGTTTTTACGTGCCGAAAGGACGATATGATTATGAGGCACGCCGTAATGGGGGGGACGGAACTCCGCATTAATTTTGACCGCCCGTGGTTCTTTAACGTGCACCCAAATCCAATATGCCCCAAATCCAATTTTGCCCACATCGAAATGCGGCCGCCATCGTACCGCGATCGAGCACTCGACCTCGAGCTTTCAGCACCGAAACGCCATAGCCACTGGGCTACAGCGGCGGGCATAGCCGCGGGGTTGCTTCCAGCTTTACGACCATCAAAAAAAAAAAAAAAAATGCGACATAAACCATGAATCAGAACAAGCTCTGCAGGCCACTCTTTCTCGTATACAGCGGCAAACCACAAGCTGCTTTAACCTCACCGCAACCAGCCACCGCGGTGTCGTCCTCTTATCTGGGCCGTCATGTAGCTGGCTGCGGTGGTTTCCATGCCAGGCCTGCAGTTCCTCCTGCGTAGTGGTTCCAGACCATTCTTCACCGCCTGGGCGCAACGCCTATCAGCCACCCCTTCCAACACCCCCCTCCCATAGCGGGGTCCCTTTTGTGTCCAGCCTGGCCCGGGGTTCTTGCCGACCGGCCAACTCTCTTCTCGGCGCCGCCGAGGGAGAACCCCAGGGTGCTGTGTGTCAGGGGTGCCTGTCGCCGGCAGCATAATGCGCCCGCGGTGTGCCCTCAGCGCGGGCAGGCCGGCGAGAACGGTTAGCAGAGTACGCGAGACTAATGGCCGTACTTCGGGGATGCGGGTAAAAGGGGGTTCCGCTGGTCCGCGAGCGCCAATTTGGGGCTCGACTTGTCTTGGCTTGGTCAACCCACCCCCCCCCTTGCCCTTTTCCCATCCTCCTTTCCCATTTTCTCTCTCGCTCTCCTTCGGAGTTCCCTGGCCCGCTGCAGTTCATGCGTCTTCTCGCTTGTCTTCTCCTCGCCGTCGTATAAGGAGCTCGCGTGCTCCTGTGTCTAGTGGGCCGAATGGTCGCCTTGTTCTGGCAGACTGTGTCATCCCATTATCTCGCCTCGCGTGTGTTCCTTGGAGACAACGCCGTCTTGTCGTTTTGTTTTCGGCGCCGAAAGGTTTCCTTTTCTTTACCTTGTTGGTTCTGTGTTTCTTATCCTTCTTTCGTCTGTCTCGATACAACGTTAGCAACATTAGCTGAGCTGCTCCGCTATGCGTCGACGAGGAGGGAAGGCCGATGAAGTGGAGAGAGTGTTCTGGGGCTTTAATAGCCGTAAAATATGAGGCCCGCATGCGGGGAGACGGGCTTACGCTTTTTTTTTTTTTGTGGGCACGTGTGTGGAACTTTATTGAAATAAGTTGGTGGTAGGCACAGACATCCCTACTAATATTTTTGTCGTCGTGGATGTGGACCAATTTTTTTTTTATTATCTAAGAAAGTTAATGCTGGGGCTCTTACGTGCCATAACCACGATATGAATATCAGGCACGCCGTAGTGGGCTACTTCTGATTAATATATTACCCCTTGGCGTTCTTTAACGTTCACCTAATGCACGGTACACGGGCGTGTTTTGCATCTCGCCCACGTCGAAAGGCGGCCATCGTGGCCGGTATTTGAAGCCACGCCCTCGGGCTCAGCGGCACGACGTCAAACGCACTGTGCCACCACGGCAGGTTTTATTATCTAGGACGTAAGCGTTTCCCTTAAGGAACACCTATCATGTGCTTCGATTCATCAATAGCGTTATATTTTCTTTCGAGCACAATTGTCATATATTCTGTTTTCGCACTATATCTGTTTTCCCAGCGACATGTATCGTGTATTTTCCAAGGGAGAACACCGCCCCGTACGCTTGCACCAGGTAACTCTCATTTATAAAATAAAAGCCACGTAAGGCAATGAAGCTCACGTATTATCGACAGGGCATCATATTTCGTGCAATATAGTTGGTAGAAATGTTGCAAAAGTAACTTTTTTCAACTCTTCTTAGTGGCAGAAGTGAGCGCGACGCCTGACCTCATAGGTTCAGAGCAGCAGTGGTAGAAGCGAGGCAATTGGCAATTTTCAGCCAATAGGTCTCTCTGTGTGAGTGTATTTTTCTTCTTATCCTTTCCATTAAACATTGAACCTGACAGAAACGCCCGAGGGAATGTGAGAGCCAAGTGGAGATTCTTGTTCGAAGAAGTATCGAACCGTGTACTAGATGGCGAAGGACGAACACCCTGTCACTTTCACTTCGTGTTTCAGTTGTTGCAATCCCACTTTGCTTGGAACGCTTTTAGTTTGTATATAAGTTTTGTGTCGCCGTTAGAAACAACGAACGGGAAATAAATGTGGAGATGTCGATGTCAATTGGCCGGTATAGCTCGCGCGGAGAATTTCCCCTTTTTATTCCAAACAGCAACTGTTGAATCTTGCGGGTTGGTCGAAGTTTTCGCATGTCTCGGAGGTGTACGACTTTAAACGTTGCCATCATTTTCCTAGGCGCTATGGGCCACGAATGCACGACTACGTTATCTACTGCCTAATCTGTTCGACAGACAAAAAGGGGAAGAACTCACACGCACGCAACCCTTTTCTCGTGCCCGAAGATCCGCAGCTGTTACCGACCGACCGACCGGCCAACTGACTGAGTGACTGAATTACCCACCGAACGACTAACCGAATCACTCACCAGCTGACTGATTCACTAACTGAATTCGCAGGGAGCCCGCGCGTCACTCGCTCCCTGCCTCCATTACTGCCCCCTTCACTGACTCACTGACCCACTCAATGAGCACCACACTAAACTGGCTGATTTTACTATATAAAAGCTGTACCTAGGCTGTTATAAACCTCGTGTGCACGGCACTCAAACAATTTTGACCGCCGGGAGTCGGGACCCATGGCTAAGCACATGGTATTTTTCGCATTGTGCCCCAAATGGTAGGTACAACGCTTCCGCCAGACACGCTGTCATTTCCATCACTACGGACCAACAGCGCTGCGCTCCCGTACCCGGTGCTTTGATTAATAACTACCCGCCGCTGTAGCTCAGGAGTTATGTCGTAGCGCTGCCGAGCACGAGGTCGCTGGTTCGATCCCCTACGTGGCGGCCACCTTCCGAGGGCGGCGGAATGCAACAAAGCCCGTGAGCCGTGCGTTGGGTGCAGATTGAGAACGTCTAAGGGGTCAAAAGATCTGCATGTTCCTCCGTTATTGCGTCCCCCATAACCCACTGTGCATTTGTTGACATTAAACATCACAATTTACAGGGTTATTCGCGAAACACATCAAGGACATCCATCCCGTCCGTTGAAGTCGGTATCGCGCAAAAAAGAAAAGAAAACAGAAAGGAAGAAGGAAATCGTGCCGTAGCTCAAAGGAAGCTTAACGTAAGCAATTCCGCGGCTTGTTCTCAGAATTCGCTCGCATCAGATCCGCCGGGAGGAATGCAAAGAAACGGTGCGAACGCGCGAGAACAAAGCGGGCTGCTGCGCCGCAATACACCGGTGAGCAACAGCGTAGCCGCTCTACCCCCATACTTCTGCGTGGTTCGTAAATCGATGCCTCTGCAGCTTCGAGGACAGGCGTGCGGGGCGTGCCGCCCTAACGATCGTCGGGACGCTCGTCTGAAGGGGCGCCGTGTCTGCTCGTCCGTTTTTGTGCTGCTCCAAAGACTCCCGAGGCCGATGGGACGCCGGAGATCACGAACGCCGCCTGCACGTGCCTCACATCCCCGTACTGTGCCCCCGGCAATGGCGTCACCCGTTTTCCTTACCACGATTTCCAGGATTGCATTAGCTGGTCATAGAATGCTCGGCCATCTGCACCAGTGCTCAACGTGCTGCCGTATAGATTCCTGCAGAAACAACTGCACTAAAACCCCGTTGAAACGAACGGGCTTCAGCGGTAACGATAATTCGATATATCAGGTCATTCGATATACCGAAACTCGCGTATAACAAATTTAGACGAACCTTTAGGTTGCATTTGTTTATACGGATTTGTTATCTCTAGTGGATAGAAGAATCCAGGAATGAATATATTGAAAAATTGAAACATTGAAATATTGAAAAAAAAAGGCATTACGTGTATTATCCAGTTATTCTTGCCTTGCAGTAATTCTGCTTTAATCGCCGCGGTAGTTTAGTGGCTGCAACGTTGCGCTGCTCAGCTCGATGTTGCGGGTTCGACACCCGCTGCGGGGGGCCTCTCTTCTATGCGAGCCAAAATACAATAAAAAAAGTTTCGTGTAATTAGAATCACGTTAAAAAAACTCCAGCTGGTCAAAATTATTCCGGAGTTCCCCACTGCAGCAACACTTTCTTTCAGCGATATTTTTCTCTCGATAAGGATACGCGTGTTGCAATTATACTGGCAGCTATTTCCTTACCTTGGGAATGGACCGTTCACTACAAAATAATCGCCTTGTACAGTCTCCCGCATTTTTTTAGCTATATCGCGCGAGCGTCCATCACGCGTCATTTTAGCGCCTTTAAGCGGCGATAATCAGCGAGACCGGCAGAAGTAATCTCAAGTGCACTAAGCACTCTCCTGTGCAGTGCTCTCGCGCGGTATAGCTAAAAATGAGGGAGGCTGTACCTGTGCTGGCATATAGGGCAGAAACATTGGGCATAGCAAAGAAGCTTGAGGAGAATACAATCGATCAAGCAATGAGCGTTGCAACCTTAGGGAGACAAAAAGGCAGCGGTTCAGATTACAGAACTAACGGGGGGAGAACCAAGATCTTAGTTGAGGTCCAGCAGGTCTAATTTCCTTAGTTGAGGTTAAGAGAAAAAAAAGTGAAGTTGGGCAGCTCTTGTGAAACAGATAACCGGTGGTCTAATTTAGAGAAAGGAAGGAAGGCAAATAAGAGGCGAAAGGCAGAGAGGTTAACCAGGTTAAGTGTCCGGTTGGCTACTCTGCACAGGGGGATGGGGTGAGGGCAGAAAAGATTAGAAAACAAGAGAAGATTAAAAAGAATTATGGAATGGGTGCCAAGGAAAGGAAAACGCAGTCGAAGACGGCAAAGAACTTCTGGTGCGAAGAAATTGGGAAATCTGCGGGCAGATATTTGAAATCAGCCGACGGGAGACAGGGGTAATTGGAGATTGCTTGGGAAGTATTTTGTTTTTATAAGAAGGAATTCGAGACTCTATTTGATAAAAAGTACGCATTTGCAGATAGGTACTAAGACGTTGTTCGATGGCGTAAGTGTCCATTTGTGCTTGCTGAGTGTATTTCTTTCGTTTTGGTTTGCTGTATGTTCAAGTCGCATTGTGGTATCACGGTATTGCTTTAAAAACAGAAAAAAAGATTATATGTGATCTTCTGAATACAGGTTCCTTGGGAGCCTGAGCATCGTCTATACACGTCTTGCCATTTATTAAATGCACACGCAGAAGACGCTGGCATCGTGAGCGATGAGAAGTCTGTTTCGCGTAGCCATACGAAAGATAGCAAACGCAAGCCCGGTGAGTGTAGTTGTATATTTCTCTTCTTTTAGGCTCTACCGGCTGACGCCCCCAATACGAACGAAGGAGGTTTAAAAAAATTGAATTTTTTTTAAACCTCCTTGATACGAACGAACCTATTACCACCTCGCCCACCACTCTGTACAGCTGCGCTTCCGATAGCACCGCAAGACTTAATTATAAAGTTAAGACTCCGGGAAAGGGAGAATAGCAATGCAAATTTATGCAAATGTACTGTTGCGCCCGCATGCTAGAACCGAAATACAAGTACACATACAACCAAGGGCAGTGCAGAATTAGTACGGATCATGCGCCATACTTGCGCACACTGCGACATCGTTGGAGGACACTGGCTTCACGCCATCGTGAGTGCTGACATGCACGAAAGGACAACAGCTTTCGTAATCATGAAACCACTCTACGTGTGTAGGAGTCCGAAATAGAGGAACGCCAGGGCGCTTATAACTCACTTTTCAACGACTTTGTTACGGGATAGTATTTATTTATTTATTTATTTATTTATTTATTTATTTATTTATTTATTTATTTATTTATTTATTTATTTATTTATTTATTTATTTATTATCACTACACGTGCCCAGAAGGCATCGTTGCAGGCAGGGTACATCGCAAACAAATTAAGAGATAAAATATTCTAACAATTTTTCAAACAACTTGTAGTGCGACAAAGCGTCTCAAGATGGTGGCGACATCTTGTATGCAGCGGTACAAGGTAGATTTTGAAGGAAAAAAAATAGATTAAGGAGATGTATACAAACATGCCAGATAAAAACATGTATAGCATACCTGATTAAAACAAGCAGGCTAGGTGACTACTTGTCACCGCCCCGGTTGAAAGAGGATGCCATTAAACCATCATCATCATCATCTCCACCATTCACGGCTTCTGTAACTCGGTAATCCGCAACCAGTAAGACATTTACGAACAACCTAAAACTCTCTATTGATCGAGTCTATCACTATATATATATATATATATATATATATATATATATATATTCGCGTTTTGTTGGCTTCTTTCCGACTAACGCCCGACTCGAACTCGTGGGCCACCAGGCTGCGCCTTACGCAATGCTGCACGGAACTATTGATTCAGAGCACGGAGGCGCAAACACCGACGCTATTGCATACTGCATCGCCCAGAGCCGTGTCACCTCCCGCCGCGGGCGTTGACAAGTCGGCTATATATTATTCGGACGCAGATAAGAGAGCGCGACATTGCAGAAGTCCGCCGCACGCGCCGGCAGGCAAACTGGAAATGCTCGGGTGGCTGCAAGCCGCTTAGCATTGCGTCACCCCGAGACATTGTGTATCAATCAGGGATGATGCACTTTGTTTGCGTAAGCGACCTGCTTGCGAATAATTCACTTGCGTTTGTGTACACGAACCCCTTAAGGCTACGTTAATCCCCAATCGATTGACACGCACAGCCCTTGCGCCAAGATTTTCTCGGTTTCGATCTGTATCGCCTGCGAATGCCTATTTTGTAGGGTGCACGGAGTGTTTGTGAAACAGCTGAGGGCTTGTAACTTCACAAGGATGTGATAGATAACATCGCAAGAACGTTTGAAACCACAAGTACGTAGATTAGACGAATCATGTACTAACCATCGTTGTCGTGGTAACGAAATGACTGCAGTGTCAGAGTTCCCTACACAGTCACACTCGGATATAACGAACACGGATCACTATATCGAATGCCTAAAACTTAATGACGTATACTCATGCAGAATACCGCTCACATAACGTGCGGGACATTAAATATATCAAACTAGGGGCATCCTCTGCAAGCGACATAGAGCCGCTTGCATGCTGCGAATGTTGCTTTCGGGGGAGTTATTTGGGGAGCAGTGACTTACAGTTACAACCGCACCGAGAACGCCATCCTTATCGACGCTAAGAAAACAGCTAAGGTACAAGGCAAATTAAACAAAACAATTCTGGGTCTTTAAGTGACAAATTTAGTACATGATAGTAATGTACATGGCCTCCTGCTTTACTTCGAACTGTAATCGGTAGCCTCATACTGAGCCCCCACTTAAAGGTGTACATAGGTCACACTTTCGACTTGTCATTTTTGGCGTTAGATGAAGGTACAGATCCTAAATACCCTAGTATAAATGGTGGGATGTGTTGCAACGCACTAAATAACCTACAATACTTGTTTCGGCGAATCAGTTTCGGTGTACCCAGGAGGTCGGCCTGTCGTGACGTCGCGAAGCACTGGCTCGTTTAGTTTGTAGCCAGTAGCCAGTTGTAGCCAGTAGAAAGCGCTTGTTTAATTCCTTATGAGCGACGTAATCACACCTTGACTCGTCGCTACATATGACTTCAGTAAGTTTAGCTTTTTGGCGTGACGTCACAATAATGTCGATGAAAGCAGGTCAAATCTATCCGACACATGCACATATCGACACATATCCCATTCGTTAGTTACTGAATGGGATATGTGTCGATACACGTTTAAGTGTAAAGCTTGTTGTTGACGTTCTTGCGGATGACAATGAATGTAGTACTTGCTTTCGTGTGAATATCCTTGGGGAATTCTGCATGCACTGTTAAATAATTAGCACAGTTAAAAGCGAGAAAGGGTGTACTTCACTTCAATATATACCTCACACCTTTACACCTTTCTTGGGTTTAAGGGTAATATACTGATTTACGCCCTTTTTCGATTTGTAAGGGTGCAAATTATTTAACAGCGTATTTCAATGGCTCAGTGTGCAGCCTTACCTTTCAAAGCAATGCACCGTATTTTGTTAGAAAGTCAGAACGCGGGGCGCACGCACTGTTGCGACAGAGGTTTGAGAGGGATGGATGGGGGGGACGGCGTCCCGACCGGTGGTACGTGCCTGGGGCCCGGCGTGTGGCTCTGGTTCGATGCGTGGCGCGCGCGTGACGCAGGACGCGACAACCGTTCGATTGCGCCCATCGCCCCCCCAGCTCCGGGTTGAGCAGTGCGCTGCGGCAAGTTTCTTCTTTTTTTTTTTATCGCTTGTTGCCACCACCCCGCACCAGGTGTTCCGTTGGCCCAATTTCAAGTGAAATACCTGCTGTGTTGGTTTTCTTTTTTTTTTTCTCACGCAAATGTGACGGTCGGTGCCTAGCTGAATCGAAAATCGTTCCCCCAAGTATTCACCGTCCCTGTAGTTCACGTACCGCATCAGGTGAAGGAACTTGGCGTAACACCGAGTGTCGACACCGTGGCGGTGGCCATTGCTAAGCTTTAGCTTGCAGAGCGCGGAGACCTCTACAGACCCTAGGCTTTCTGCAATGCAAGAATAGACCTGCCTCTGGAACTGCAGCTACGCCATTGGGCATTTAAGTGCCACCGTCGCGGTCGCAGAGGGCTGCAGTGCCCTACCTTCGTTCGTTCCTTTTTTTTTCGTTGCTACGTTCTTCGCTTCCTTCTTTCCTTTCTGGCTTTGTTCCTTGCTTGCTTCGTTGGTACGGTCCTTGTTTTCTTACTCTGTTCGTTCGTTTCTTGCTTGATCGCTCATTTGCTTTCTTATTCGTTCATATTTTCTTTGATTCCCTCCTTCGTTTCTTCGTTCTCGCTTGCTTCCTTGCTTGCTTCGTGCCTTATTTCGTCCTTCGTTTCTTCCTTTGTTTCTGTGGTAGAGATGGTAGGTAACGGAAGCCGTTCGGCAATATGTTAACACGTCAAGCATAGGAAGTTGTTTTGCAGCTTTGCGGTACGTACGCTTAAGGAAAAGTATCGCTTCGTGAAACTGCTCGCTGCTTCGGTACGATCGTTGCGATCGGGTTAGCATATCCTCGTCTGCGATACACCCAAGCTCCCTAGTTGAACGGGTTTCCTTTGTTCCTCCTTCCATCTTGACTAAAAATGTTTAGTGTGATCTATAGGGTGCGCCCCAATCTCAGTTTCCGGACAATATTTGCATACGCCCGCATCAGAAATGCAGCTACCGCGACTGGTAATCAGCGGCAGAATTTCTGAAGCCTTTCGTGCGTAAGGGCCGGTCAATCACGTTCGCTACTTATATGCCTGGATTGGCTGGAATTTGTTCTCACGAACACTTTATAGCCTGAGACGCTTGCGTGAATATGGGCCCGGTTCATTACGAACCGAAAGAAAGAATAAATAAATGAACGAATAAATAAGTAAATAGGTAATCAATAATTAGTTAATAATTATTACCCTGAACAAAGATGAAAGTGAGTATCGCATCCAAAGAGCCGTTGAGTAGAGTTAATGCAAACAGTTTACAAACTCTCGCGTTCACAAAAGGTGTTCTGACAGTGTCGCTTTGAAGCTGTCATGCATTCGTTGTTGAAAACAGATTAAATATGTCGTTCGACAAGAACATTTCACTTGCGCGTACTCTTTTTTTTTTTTTGACATGATGAATGATGGAAAACAGGTGTTGGCGCATGAATGCGCTGCCGGCTACGCCTTGTCTGTTGAAGAGTTTGTTTTATAAATGTGGTGCTATACACCCTGATACTCTTGTGCATGTAACATGTACATAAACCTTAGTGTACATATACGACATGCACATACGACATACTGTACATAAATAACGTGCTTAGTGTAAGCACTGTTCATAAATGTCCTCATCTCCATCTACATATCATCACCAATGCGTGAGTTGTCTTTCTCTATTTGTCTCTCTCTAGGAACATTCAAGAATAAAACGGCTGCCTTAGAAGTGGTGGAGGTACTGGGTATCGATCCCAGCACCCCTCCTCGATTAAACTGGAAAACCCATATGCTTGTCAATATTAGTGCATGTGTGTATAACATTCAATCTTCTACATAACAGTACAAACAACACCAACGTCACACACAAACACATAAAAACTCTCATCGCAGCAATGCAACAAAACACGCTACAAGTTAACATGAAAATTGTAGAACGACATTAAAAATAAAACACTCACATGAGCATAGCTTGTATTTTTTTTTCTTAGACATAGACAAGGTGGTGTACGTAGTTCCGGTAATAGCTCTGAGCTATGCCACTATCCTCAAGATTTTTTTTTCTTCTTCCAAGCTGGTATAGACAGCACTTTTGCATCACATTCAATATATGTTTGCACCACAGTGAGGTCAGGGGAACTCGCATAAGTTGTTCGAGCATCTGGTTATTTGGAAGCGGCTGGTGTGGCAGTAATTTGCATACGAGAACCCGATGGCTTAGTGCGACCTGCTGCGAAGTTTCGCACCGTACGGCTCATTTGCTTAGTCTGGAATCTCTTGGTCGACGCTTAGCATTTGGCTTGCGCCTCATACATTTCCGTGGCAGAGGCACCTGTTGTGGAAGAAAAAACAACGTTTATTACTATATAAGGACGCTGGAGCTGTTTCCGTGTGGTCTAGAGAAGATAGCCAAGACCGTGTCGAATGGGATTATTTTTTTATGGAATATTGCTTTGAGCGTGTCTCCAACAGTCTTTGAACTTGTCCTCCTAGCGTTACTATCATTTTTTTTCTTTTTAGCGACGAAGTCATCAGTGATGCCCTTAACCCCACAAAGCCGCAGCACAATTCCACACCAGAGAAAATTAAATCAACTTGTCCAGTTTCACTTCTGGCATGGAGAGTGTATTGGTACGAAAAAGAAAAGAAAAAAAAAGGAAAATGGAACTTGATTTGAGCTAAAGATTAGTAGAGCAAATAAGGATTAGTAATTGATTTGCTGAGGTATCCACGACTGAAACTTCGTTTCAGCGTGCCTCTATTGTTGGTTTTTCTCTAACTCTCTCCGCTCTCTTGCGAAACCGTATTTGCCCAGCAAACGTAGATGTTTGCGCATGAATTCGGCACCTGATCATTCTCCTGTGAAAAAAATTAGTTTTATTTTCTTTTTGAGTTTCATTTCTTTTTCTTCTGCATTTCGTGCTATACACTCTGATACACTTGTATACGTGTAACATATAAGTACAACGTAATGTGCATACATACCACACTCAAATGAGATAATGTACATATATGACGTACGAATTAAGTACTGCATATGTGTGATTGTATAACGACGTAACATTATAAACAAATAGCCTCACTATGAATGAACTATGAATGCAGAAACTATGAATACTACCGTACAAAGAAAACAGCGCTACCATTCTACATACAAAACGGCAAGTGACAGTAAAAATAAAACACTCACATGAACATGACTTTTTTTTCTTTTTTCTTTCTTTAAGAAAAGGACCGTATGGTTTATGCACATCCACTAACAACGCAGAACTATGCCCCTGTCCTCAGAAAGTTCACCACTTCGCTGACCGCTGTCCTTTAATCATCCTTCTTTTCTTATCCTGTCTAGCCTCCTATGCCTGACACTTCCCACGCAAGCTAAAGTGGAGAGATCCAAGAAAGGGAGCTAGGCAAAGTCTCGGAGACAGTTTGTGGGGAGTTCAGGGATCGCGCCTAGTTAATTCACACCCGCTCCCTCCGCCCCGTTACCCGAAGCTTCCGACACACACCCGGGCACCCCAGCTGCAGCAGGCGCGCTGGAGTCATCTAATCGATGGGGGTCTATCTTCGCGTAGTGAAATTTAGTGCACTGCCTGTCACCTCCTGCACCACCACGGCTGCTGCTGCTTCTGCTGCTGCTTCTGGTAGGCCGAGAATGCGGATGCGAAACAACGGCAAAGGAAGCAGCAAGGGATACTATTGCGGGGAGTGAGAGAGACATGTTGAGGGATGCAGGGAAGTGGTGGGAGGGGGGTAGGGAACGTCGCTGTTTGGTAAAGCACGGTTGGGCCTCGAGGAAAAGAAAGAAGCGTTAAGGAAGGAGAGGAGCAAGACGTAAGACATTGATAAGACGCAAGGAACAAAAGGGATGACGAGGGAGTAGTTGGGAGAACGGAAAGAAGGAATGAATGCAACGAAAAAAAGAAGGGGAAAGAAGGAAACAAAGAAAACCTGAGAGCGCCGAGAGTAGTATATAGTGGCGGTGGCCGGAGAGCGTCGGTTGAGACAAGATGGTGTCGCGGGGGCGAGAAAACTAAATAGAGGAAGTAGGGGCGTCGCGCAGGGATTCAAAGGAACGACAGCCAAAAAAAATAACGGGAAGCGAGTGAAACCGAGGCGCTGGGTTGCGCCATGCAATAGCTTGATGGTGGGGGAGTATTAGAAAGAACGATGTTGTGAAAAAAGTACGTTGGGAGAGGAGGGACAGGGGAAGTGCAAAAGGGAGAAGGGAGACACACTGACCCAGGATGCTAGCCCCGGCACTACGGCTTCGCAGCCTAGCTTCGAGAGAGAGAGAGAGGAGAGAGCAAGAAAGACCTGCAGCTTGCCAGCGCAGCTACTGCCACCGGGACGGAGACTCCCATTCATATCAATCACGGTGCGCTCGAGATACACGATGGCAGCTGTTTGCCGCCAACGCCCTGATTCCCTCCGTTGTCGTTGTCGTCGTTGTAAAATGCACTGGCTCCCTTCTTTCTCCCTTCTTTAGCACCTCCTCTCCGCAGCTTTCGGTCTTTCCGAATGGCTCAGCGCTGGGAAAATTGTCCGTGGCTTTTAGAGTGTGGTTCTGCGCTTTTGCGTTTCGATTTCTGTCTTTCGTCATTATTTCATTTCCTTTCTTCTTCTTCTTCTACTACATCATTTTCTTGAAGCCACTAGAGACGATGGTATACTAAAAGCAGCACAGGCGAAGTTTGTGTCACTTTAGTGTGAGATTTTTGAGATTCCTAAAAAAAGGACGGACTGTGTGCTGCCGTGACTGGATGTTGGAATGCACCTTTCGTTTCTGCTTAGCGGTACAAGCAGCTTGCTACTGCTTTGCGCCTACAAGTTGGCGCTAGCTGCTGTTGTAAGACTAAGACTAAGACACGGACGGACGGACGGAACGGACGGACGGACGGACGGACGACGGACGGCGGACGGACGGACGGACGGACGACGGAGGACAGACGGACAGACAGACAGACAGACAGACAGACAGACAGGACAGACAGACAGACAGACAGAACAGGACAGGACAGACAGACAGACAGACAGACAGACAGACAGACAGACAGACAGACAGCCAGACAGACAGACAGACAGACAGACAGGACAGACAGACAGACGGACGGACGGACGGACGGACGGACGGACGGACGGACGGACGGGACGGACGGACGGACGGACGGACGGACGGACGGACGGACGGACGGACGGACGGACGGACGGACGGACGGACGGACGGACGGGACGGACGGACGACGGACGGACGGGACGGACGGACGGACGGACGGACGGACGGACGGACGGACGGACGGGACGGACGGACGGACGGACGGACGACGGCGACGGACGGACGGAGGACGGACGGACGGACGGCGGACGGACGACGGACGACGGACGGAGGACGGACGGCCGGACGGACGGCGGACGGACGGACGGCCGGACGGACGGACGGACGGACGGACGGAGGCCGGACGGCGGACGGACGACGGGACGGAGGACGGACGGACGGACGACGGACGGACGGACGGACGGACGGACGGACGGACGGAAACAGAACAGAACAGACGGACGGACTCAATGATCAGTGTGATCAACTGGCTCACCGTCTAGACAGTCTAGAAGAAAAGGCAAATTATGCAGGTTGAACGCACCTCTTAGAATCTATGTGAAGCAAAGATTTCGTGAGTCGTTTAATGAAATGCCACAAATTTGCCCATTCCATTCGTACGTCTTTAGCGTACACGAAGCTGGCACGCGCATGGACTCTTGTGCACCCGTGCTACGCATTGTGACAGGCACGGAGATCATATCAGAAAGATAGTCGGCAGTTGGCAAGTACGCGTGTGATTAGAGGCGGGTGTGTCAGGCATTTCCTGATCCATCTGCTCTGATTGCAGTGCTTGATGATTTGGCTGTATTGAATAAATTGTAATCCTATTTTAATCGTGTGTTTTAATTTGCTTTCACCATTTTATTTTATTTTGTTCTATCTAAACCTGCAAAAATAAAAAAATCACCAGCCCTTCCCCTGTCGAGAAAATGAGGTTAAGCGAAGCTTCGTGGTAAGACGACGCTGTCCGCATCTTTTGCCCTAAACTCAGGGTCGCCGCTTTTCGCCGAAGTTTGGCCTCAACATCGCGCTCCCGCAACTCGGGGTCCGCGGCTCTTCGCTGACATTTCGCCTGGGCTTCGCAAGCCCTCACGCTAGAATTGGTACCTCAACTGGCGAGCCCTTTCCCGAGCGAATTCGCGGCGCCATTGCTCAAATGCAGCCTGTTCCTCGGCGGAACGCACCACGCAAGCCTTCCCATCCAGATTGCCGAAACTGGTATGAGGCGATAGACGCTTGATGGGGCGCACGCAAACCCCCTTTCCTTCCCTTTCCCTCCCCCTGACACACCAAACGACCCTGATTGGTCGCGCGCGTCACGTGATCCGGCGCCGGCGCAGCTTTCCCGCACGTGCTCTTCTCTGGGAGCAGCCGGGTTTTAGCGTGACACCACCACCACCGACACTTGTGAGGCAATACAAGCTTCGCTTGAAAGATTTCACCGCTCATGCACCACGTACAGAATACAGATGGTAAACCAGCGGAACTGAAATGTGCGACCCTGGTATGAGCCACACGTGATTTCTTTCTTTTCGTCATTCATTCTTTCTTTCTTTCTTGTCCCTGGCTCATACCTGCATAACCAATGCAGGTATGCGCCACACGTCATTTTATTATCGTTAATCTTGACGTAAATGACGAGCATGTTATGTAATTGATGTCATGACCTATGAGTTATGTTAGTCCTACATTCGTACCCTTCCATGCCAATTTTGGCATATACCAAGTGAACTAGAGGCAAGTTTTCTACAGGTTTTCGATAGTGTTTTAGCGTGACACCATCACCACCACCACCGCCGATACTTGTGAGGCAATACAAGCTTCGCTTGAAAAAGAACGATTGTGGTTAGAGGATCGGGCTGCCATGCTGGGTGACCGAGGTCCGATCCCACCATCGGGAACGTGGTTTATATATTTATTTTTATTTATTTTATTGCGATAGCAATTATATGGACACTTGCACCGGATTTCTGCCGTCGGCGTCGCCGTCGTCGTCGCCGTGGTCGTCGCCGTCGCCGTCGCCGTCGCCGTGAGGTTCCCTATAGATAAAATCTTCGCCGCGCGCCGTATGCCCGACAGGAAGCGTGCGGGGACGCGCGCTATCACGCACTCAATCTCCCACGCGCAAGCAAGGAAGCGGAAAGCCAGCGCCGGAGGGAGCAGGGGGGGGGGGGCACTTCTCTGCCAACAACCGCGCTCGTCGCTCGTCCGCAGTCTCTTATCTCTCCCACGCGCAAGCAAGGAAGCGGGAAGCCAGCGCCGGAGGAAGCGGGGGGGGGGGGGGGGGGGGGCGCACTTCTCTGCCAACAACCGCGCTCGTCGCTCGCTCGCACCGTCTCTTATCTCCACACGGCTCTGACCTTTAAGCGCCGTGCATTCGCAGTTCAGTTTCCGTTGAAGCGATAGACCGCACGTACCTTCGCCCGCTGCGGCGTATGCTTGCTGCCAGCGTTTTGACAGTCGTTGTCTGCTGTCATTCAGTGTGATCTCTTCGTGTTTGTGCGCGCTCACACCACGCTTGTTCATTCAGTTCGTAATAGTCGGGCCACATTTTCCAACGCACGCTACACACGAAATGCTGCCCGGATCGGCAGTGCAGCGCTACAGGTGTGTCCCTTCGCACGCGCTGCCCATGGGAAGCGCTTCTCATCAACACCACCGTTTCACACGCGCCTTCTCGTGGTCATCGAGTCTCTCTTCATGTCGGTCTACTTACGCCGCAGCACACCTGCTTACTTAATCAGCTCATGTTTACTACAATTCATATTGCTACCAAAGCCGCTCACCTTACTTCGTATGACATTGCTGTGTTGCTATCGCATTCATTGCTTCGCCTTTAGGGCGAAACTGTGACATTTTTTTGTGTTTTAGCAATTCGGCAAGACAGCAACAGCGCCCAGCAACACCCAGCGGAAACGGTCAAAAAATTCCGGGAGGGTTCGTAGTAAAAAAAAAAAAAATTGGGAGACGCTTAAGCTTCGCCAGAGCGCGAAAGCATTCAAATGACCCTGACTGCTTCTCACGCTTCCCGGCAATTGCAGATTATGGAACCACAATCTTTACTGGGAAACGCTTGCGGCAAACGCTATGCAAGAAGGAGAGCTTTCTGGTTCTTTTTTGTTTTTCACCCCGCACGGCCGGCGCCACCGTTGCCGCGGATGCGTGGAGGTGAGCGCCATCTGGTGGTGCTGCAAGGAACCGAGCGGCGCGCGCCGATCTCTGATTGGTAGAAAGGCGGCGCGCGCCGTGCTGTGAATGGTAGGACATTTTCGCTCACGGTCAACGCCGGGTTTCTAAAACGCTGTTAAGTGGTACAGAGTCAAACCCAGAAAAAGGTTGCAGGCAACACGACGGAGGCTACACCTCACTCGTACCCGTAAACGGCTAATGCCTCAGATTCACCTGACACACTGACTCTGCGCAGACTGCAGCATGGCGGCAGGCCAACGCGAGCGGCGCTGATGAGTATAGCTCCGTGCGCACAAGCGACACGTCCCGAATGGGCCGTCATGTATTTTTCAGCGCGGCAGCAGGACGCGCATCGATTGGAGCCTGTGCGCGCGTCACAAGGCGCTGTCGGCCCAGTGATGCCAAACCGACGCCCAGATGACAGGCAGGTATAGGCACGGTTCGCGCGCACGTAATCAACCTCGCACACGCAGACAGCCAAGACAGCGCGGGCCCTATTTACTGTGCTTACCCCGGGGGCAACGGACGCGGCGCTCTAATTGCGTTGAGAAACTTTGTCGTAGAAGCTGGCCGGCGAGGTCAAAATTAAGGTATTGATGTACAATTCCCTTCCTACGCTTCATCCCACTGAGGCCTCTGGCAACCCTGCGTAAATAAAGATTCATTCATTCATTCATTCATTCATTCATTCATTCATTCATTCATTCATTCAGGCATGCCCAAAACAGGCGGCACGCATGCAGCGAAAAAAAATATGAGCCCTTCCACTACTGTGAAGATGGAAGCCAGCGAAGCTGTGACTGTGGTGGGTCTGCTGTATGGAATATTGCCCCCACGATGAGAATGGGCGTATCGTCTTTGGGCATCACCCAACCGAAGATGTCCGTCATGAACATTTCGATGTCTTTCGTAGGCGTTGCAGGGGGAACGTACGCAGTCGCGATCACCGTACCGTCAAAGCGTTTTATCAAAGACGGGTACGCCAATCGCGGCGCGCACACAAGCGCTAACGCACTCACATGGTCGCCAGGATGACCTACGTACGTAATGAAGAAGCAAACGTAAGACCCGGCAAAAACTGCGGTATAATGCACAGTTTTTTAGGGGCGAAGCTCCTTATAGCGGCACCCGTTCTGTCCCCGTCGTAGTAGTAGTAGTAGTGTGTAAACAGTCTGAGAAAAATGAGAAAAAAATTCCGAAGTTGTGTCCGTAGCGCGGAATCGAACCAGGGACCCCTCGCTTCCGAGCGCGTGGCGTTAGCCCACTAGGCCACGAAGCGGACATGGACAAACGCACCACGATGGCTATAAATACCCAACATTAACGAAAGGGCGCGTTTCTAGCGCGTTTCTAACGCGTTTGTGCTAGCGCGTTACGGCCCGTGTAAGAAGCTGGTGTAAGACGCTGTGGCCTCTCCACCTTACCTTCAACGCGTTTCGAACGCGCTGCCCAAAGCGGTGGCAAGTCAAGTTCAAGTCGAGGAGCGTTTATGAATACGGGGGGTATACTCTCTCAGCAGTCATGTGATGGCGTCGGCAAACGCGGTGCACGTTCCGGCATGTGTAAATGGCTGCGTAAGACGCTGTGGCCGCTCCCCCTTACTAGAGAGTACTGCACGTTTCTAACGCGTTTGTGCTAGCGTCCCCTTAAGCGGGAGATCCGATGATTCCCTCCGGAGCTTCGCCCACTCATCATCATTCACCTCGTGGATCTGCTGTAATTTTTTTTTTTTTGCAATCCTAAGTTTTAAAACGCCGCCAACCCGGCGTTTTCATACGACTCCGGTCCGCTCCCTTGTCCTATCAGCTTTCTGTACGGCAAAACAAAAGCATGTTTTAATGCTGGCATAGCCTACAAGGTGCCTCTTTCTATGATTTCAAATAAAGGAAATGCGCATCATAACACAAGCACAGACGCTTATCATTTTCTAAGGAACATACGACAAATTAGATTTGTACGTTTGTCACTAGCTACAAAGCAGAAACTGTGAAAACTTTGTGGGATTCTTCTACTATAGCGTGGCTTGCAAATATCCTGCGTGCCAGCTGTAAGAAATCAATGCCTGAATCATACATACAAACAGGCCAATTTCTGATCCTGAGGTACTGCGGCTGGCTCGTACTTCCAGCAGGAGGCAAAATGGCAGCTCATATATTGAAAAGGTTATAATAGAGGATGGCACAGAGAGCGGTGCGAGACGAGATATCGAAAGAATATTTTGGAACTGGTTCTCAGACGCATTTTCATCGGAAAATATTTACAATGCCCAACTTTTAGGTCAAGAAATATATGATTTTTGGAATAATCTACCCCACGTGGACTACACAGAAGGCAAGAATTTATTGTCTCCAACAAATTCGCAAGACGTTTTTGATGTTATCCGATCTATGAACAGTGGATCAACACCCGGTACAGATGGCTTACCAGTCGAATTTTACCGGTCCTGCTGGCCAGAAGTAAGCACGGCCTTGGTATCTCTTCTTAACGGAATTCTTGCACGGGAAGGTATTCCTAAATCGTTTAATCGGGGCCGCGTGATACTCTTGCCAAAGCCAGACTCCAACCTTGCCGAACCCTCATCCTGGAGGCCCATAACGCTGCTCAACACAGACTATAAGATATTCACAACCCTTCTTGTAAATCGCATGAAGGTATTATTGCCTAAAATAGTCAGTGTGCATCAAACATGTTCCGTGCCTGGTCGGAGTATATTTTCATCTCTCCACTTAACACGTGATATCATACAATACACAACAGCGCGTGAAGCTTCAGGAGTATTGGTAAGTTTAGACCAAGCCAAAGCGTTCGACCGCTTAGAACACCTGTACTTATTTGAGGTGTTACGATGCTATAAGTTTCCCGAAGACTTTGTAGATATCCTGCGGATGTTGTATTCGGGAACAACAGCCGAGATACTACTTAACAGCACTTTAACTCCTAGATTTGATGTGACAAGGGGAGTGCGGCAGGGCTGTCCTTTGTCACCTCTATTGTTTGTGCTTGCGATTGACCCATTGTTAAGGCGTTTTAGCGAGAGCTCGCTTATAAGGGGTCTTCCTATGCCGGGCAATGGGTGCATAAAAGTGTCAGCGTATGCGGATGACATTACTTTGTTCTTACGGGATGGGGACAGTCTTGTAGATGTATTTCGTATTTATAATCAGTATGCATCATTGTCAGGGGGTAAAATAAACATGAGGAAATGCGAAGCATTAAATTTAGGACGCAGTGCAATAACATTACCAGGAAATATTAAACAGACCGAGCATATGCAAATATTAGGCATAAAATTTTCTACAAGTGGTGTTTCACCTCACACGTGGAGAGACATTATCAGCTGTATTAAAGCACAGTCGGAAGCAGTGACTGCGTCGCCACTGCCGCTAGCAGAAAGGGCTTTCTTTATTAAGAATGTATTGTGCAGTAAACTGTGGTTTGCTGCAAGAGTGGCTCTTCCGCCGTCACCAACAGTACGTGTAGTAAACAAAATTATTTTCTCTTGGTTCTGGCTAAACAAGACACAATACGTAGCACAACAATTTTTGCGTCTTCCGAAAGCCAGCGGAGGATGGAGCTTGCCGTGTATAGTTACATTTGGTAGACTGCTGTGCACTAAGAGTACATGTGACCTACTTGATGATGATGAGTACCCAGGTAGGCCACTTCTCCTTTATTGGCTGGGTCATTACCGTCGAACGCTCATGCCACAAAGTTCAGGCAACTTGCTTCCGACAGCGGTAACGCCAGCACCGCAGTATGCGGCGGCTGCGCGCTTACAGAGCCAGCTTGTGCAAGTAAGGAATACAAAGTGGCGTACGACACCAGTTTCAAGGCTTTGTGAAATGTTGTGTGAGACGGCTGTGCCTTCAGGGACAGCTACTACAAGCACATGGACAGCCGTTTCTTCACCTGATTTGCCTTCTAAAGTGAAGGATTTTCACTGGCAATATCAGTGGGGTATTCTACCTACAAGAGACAGGCTTGAACGCTGGAATATGGTAGCGAATGTTTTATGCATACACTGCGCACAAACAGAGACCAACACGCATGTAGTAAAGGAGTGCGTTGTAGCGCGCACCTTCTGGAAGCTGGTTGGAAGATTATTTGGAATATCCATCGTGCGGACACCACGACGGCGAGATCGGTTTGCGAGTCTCGTCTACTACAGCGTTAGCTACGTTTTGTGGTGCTACCGCAACATTGCAGAACGATCCCGGCAGCCAAATAGAGCAATGTGCCCCAGAGTGCGCAAACTAAGGGTGATAATATGGGGTCATCTTGAAGAACAGCTCTTCAAGCTCGGTGAAGCCGAGTTTCTTCGCCGCTGGTCTACGCGGTACCTAACCGTGTCTCGAGGCAAAGTTTTGCTGCAGCCAGAATAATGCCCAAACTTTGTTTGCCTGAGTAGAAACTGTACCTGTCTGTGCTTCGGATGTCATTCATGAATCCGAGGCTGACATTTATGATTTCGCATGTACACTGTCGTAGTGTTTGTGATGTGTGGCAAAGTTAATGTCAAGCAGACGCAATTTACTGTTTTGTTTGCTCATCTGTTCTGTTTATATGAAGTACGATGTATTGCATGTGTGGTACGTTATATTGCATTGTATACGTTCATACAACAGTTGTACGCGTGCCTACGGGTAAATAAATTTCCTTGTCAGCCTGAATTACAGTGCACTAGAAAATATTGTAATACTTCTAGTTCACTGTAGCCTGAATCGTATCCCCGAGGCGGCTATGTGAACAGGCCGTCGGAATGGCGGCTTGCAGGAACATGCATCGGGTGCTGTGGAGAATAACATAGAAGTACTGCATTCGGATGTACTGAAGCGGTTGAAAAACTTTGGTATGGCGAAGGAATGTTATCCGATGTACTGTAAGGCGCTCGCAAAGTTGGAAGGCAGACTCTTTAATCCACACTGTAGCAACAGTGTATTCAAGTCCGCAGGAAACTTCCGCCCATGGGTTTTCAACAGTCAAAGTAGCCAAAGATTAGGTATTTTGTCTGATACTGTACTATAGACATATATTCTTGATGCGTTCATATAAAGGTAGCGTGCCCTATGCGTCGAGCACATGTATGCAACTTTCGTGTTCGACTTAGCAGTAAAATTCACTTGTCAAACATTTTAACTGTGCAGCAAAGCTGGTGCCAGCTGTAGAGTTTTATATTTAAAGGCTATTGTAACTTGCGATGGTTCAGAGGCCTTTCGGGAACTCTATTTGTAAACGTAAAAATTCACCAGCCCTTCCCCTGTCGAGAAAGTGAGGGTAAGCGAAGCTTGTCGTGTGTATCTGACCTTCCCTTCGTCAGGGTAACGTAAAGTTCACGGCATGTCACGGTAATAGAACATAAACGTTTATTAAATGTATGCATCGAGGTAAGGAAACGTACAACGCAATGGAAGGAAAAGCTGCACCAAAGGGAAACAAAAGTAGAAGGAAAGGGAACGATAAGTAGTAGGAAAGGGAAGGGAAAGTAGTAGGTCAAGTGCACACACGACAAGCTTCGCTTATCCCATTTTCTCGACAGGGCAAGGGGTGGTGATTTTTTATCTTTCTTTTTTTCTCTCTCTCTTTCTTTCTCTCTCTTTCTTTCTTTTTTGTCCCTGGTATGTGCCATTGAGCTTGGACCCTTTCTGCACAATTACCAGGATCGGCCCACTTTTAAGCGCGACACAGCACCACCACCACCACCGCCTAAACTAGTGAGCCAATAAAGCTTCGCTTAAAGAAGTCTTACCTAAGCATTACAAACAAACTCACCCCCCCCCCCCCCAAAAAAAAAAAAAAAAAATAGCAGTGGCTTAGCTCGGCTAGGTCAGGACATACGTAGCGTTCGGCCACATCGTTCAGAACCGGTAGACCTGGTGGCATGGACGGGTAACGAAACCCATTGGTAACGCAACAGAGTGGACTCTTCTGTTTCACGAGAAAGTTCTTCCACGTTGTAAAAACCCGCGCCATGGTTTCACCCCACTCAGGCGGCGCCGCTAAACTCAACGTTTCACGCATGGCACTACTTCCCGGCATCAAGTCTTTCATGTGCCACAGTCTTTCACACACGTCGCACACATATCCGAACGGATTGTTTACGAAGTCCGTCTCAAAGGTCCAAGTCGCACTGGAGCTTTTGCTAAGTTTTACCGTATAGTCAGTCAATCGACGAGCCTTGACGTCATCGACGGCATCTTGTTGTATCTGCTGCTGAGATGGTCGGGCACGTCGCTCAGCCTCCTGGCGACGCCGCTTTGCTAGACGTTCCTCCCTTTGCTCAGGTGTCTCCGCAGCACGTTTAGCCTTCTTCTGTTCGTTCTTCCTACGCTCAACCGCTAATTGCCAGGCAACTACTTCGGGATCCGATGAGTTTCTCCGCTCGTCTGCACAGCTGAGCAGCAATTTCGCTCTCCTTCGTCATAGCTATACCACACTGGCAAACGCCCCGCTTATAAGTATACCTCCACTGATACCTCTGCGTATGCGCACAAAATGAGAGGCGCTATCAAGCGGCTCCGGCGCAGCGTCAGACTTGAATACTGCGCAATGTAGGCGCAGAGCTGGGCACACGCCGGCGCCAGTGCGTCTGCCGCGGCTATGACGTCACTCCCCTGGAATGAGCAGACCGGCGAGGTGCGCGCGGCGGCGGCTCCGGCGCTCCAGCTGTGCGCAGTGTGACGTCACTGCTCCTCGCGCATGCGCAGCACGGCTCTCCAGGAACCACGCGAAACTGCTCAACCTCGGCCAGTGTAGCTCCCGCTACAAAGACGCAGTGCACCCGCTATTCACCTCTGAAAGAGAGCCGAACCAGCTGGATCGAGTCCGCTCACAGCTCATTAAGTTTGCTCTGCTAATCTAAATGCTTGGCTAATTGGAAAATAAAAGATTGTTGTTTCAGGCTAAAATGTTACATTCGGAGGAAATTGATATCAGGAGCACCCCATAAAATTTGCCTAGCTATTCAGGTCTCATCCCAAAACCAGTGACACAATAACCGATCTGTCCGGAAAAAACAGTTGTTTCAACACGCTGAACCGCTTGACCAGCGCGAGCAGCTCTAGGCGAGCGTGGGTGTATAACGTAGTGGGTATGACGCTCGCATTCGGACTGTGAGTACCCAGGTTCAAATCCCTGCTCTCTATCTGTGTTTCTTTTTCTCTCTCTCTGCCTTTCTCTTTCTTCTTTCTCTCTCTGTGTCTGTCTCAATCTCATTTTCTCCTTCTCTAGTCCATAGCAAGTTGTGTTGCAATCGTCGCTACAACGCAAACATATAGTTCTCATAAATGCATGTTCTGCAAGCGTACCTTGTGGTTATGACGCTCGCCTTTATTTTAATAAAGTTGTACTCACTCACGCTCGCCTTCGGACCGTGGGTACCCAGGCTCGAATCCCGGCTCGCCAAGAAAGCTTATTTTGTTTTACTTATTCCTTTATTTCTCTCGCTCTCTGTCTGTCCCACTTTCTCTCTCTGACATCACACTCTCTCCACTTCGCTCGAAACTGCGAACACCATCACTCCGTAGGGATCAACCTCAACCTAAAATGTAATAACTGGGAAAGCGTACGTTCTGAAGTCACTAATAAAATTTGGCAAACTCAAATGTAGTTGACATCTACATAATGCGAGACGCCAACGTTGCAGCACGTGACGTCAATGCACGCGAGCTGTTCGGTCCGGAGTGGTCCGAGTCGCACGTTGTCGTTCTTGTGGCTTCGGCAAGCTTCGTTTGGGCTCCTCGAAGTCGGCTTGGGTCAGCAGCTTCTTCGGGCGGGGCATTTTGACGGCAAGTTTTTCCGTGCTCACTCCTGAGTGTGCGTCAGCGTTTTCACGCGACATGGGCTGGCGTGCACTGCGGGGAAGCTGCTGTAGCTGGCCGCTACTGTCCTCGATCGCGTGCGACGAAAGCGTATCACACGATGGCAGTTTGGTGATGTACTGAACGCTAGTGCCGAAAGATCACGTTTTCCAGGAACGTATCAACCGAAAAAAAAAAGCAAAATGGTAACTGTAGGGGGTCATTTTTAACAGCGAAGCTGTTTAAGCCAGCCGTAAAAAGTGCACCTTTCACAAAATTATCATCATCATCATTGGCTCGAGCCGTCGTCTTCTTCCGCAGCTGGCTCGTAAGCGCCCCTCGGTTAGCCCTCGTACTCGTGCTCGGCACGCGCTCGTGCCACTGCTCCCGCGTTCGTCGTCGTCGTCTTCTTCCGCAGCTGGCTGCGTGGTCCGCTAATCATTCCAGCGTGCAATTTCACTTCTCTTCTGTCGTCGTAATGGGGAGGCAAAGCCTAAGTACTAGGCCACGCAAAACTGGACACCCAAAGAAGCTAGCCGATCGATTGCGTCTCCTGGTAGTAGCTAGGTTGAACTTGGCTATGGGCCGAGGTTGGGAACTTGGTTGTATTTAGGTTTAACTTGGTAGCAGCTAGGTTCGGCCTTGGCTATGCCTGAGCCGAGCTTGGTTATGCCAGGTATCTCTTAGGTTATGACGCAATCGATCGGCCAGCTTCGCTGTGTCGTCACCCTCTTTGGCGTATGCTAAAGTGACCGTCAATTTTTTTAATGCGTTAGTATTAATGCCGATGGGGAATAAATTGCATGTTTGGCCAGCCGGTCAAGTGGTAGAGGTGGACAGTGAATGGGAGAGCTTAGAAGAGCGCGTATGTATGTATGTATGTATGTATGTATGTATGTGTGTGTGTGTGTGTGTGTGTGTGTGTGTGTGTGTGTGTGTGTGTGTGTGTGTGTGTGTGTGTGTGTGTGTGTGTGTGTGTGTGTGTGTGTGTGTGTGTGTGTGTGTGTGTGTGTGTGTGTGGTGTGTGTGTGTGTGTGTGTGTGTGTGTGTGTGTGTGTGTGTGTGTGTGTGTGTGTGTGTGTGTGTGTGTGGTGTGTGTGTGTGTGTGTGACAACTGACGGTGGTCCGGTCTGCTCCGGACCACCGTCAGTTGTACTTCGCTCCACGTTCACCGCGTTCACCACGTTCACCGCGATCCATGATTGAAACCGGGTTCACCACATGGAGCTTCATGGAGCTTCGCTCCATGTGGTGAACGCGGTTTCAATTATGGATCCGGGACTTCAAAGAGGCGCGACCTAATGCTAATGCATTTCTCTCGCATTGGGCAGCTTTAGAATAGCGTTTGCAATCAAATGTAAATGCATTACATAGGTAAAGAAATAGCGTTGTCCTCACTAAGCATGCTCCGAATGTTAATGAGTTTCCGTGGTTTACGTGCGCTACGTACGCTATTTGGCGTGTTTAACGTATGCGTAATGTTTACAGACGCTAAGGAATAGCGTTGTCGAACATGAGTGCCGTAGCCATCACGAATTCTCGTGAGGGCTGCGCTCTCACTCTCGCTGATGGCCAGTAACTATTTAAATTTGCTTAAGCTTCCTCTAAACTCACGTGAAACGTTAGTTATGGGCACATAGCCTGTCCACTTTCTGAGATCGGTCGGCGATTTCGGCGTCCGTAGGCCTAACCAAACGCGTCAGCGTAGCAACAACCATGCAGGAAGGAGAATGATGAAGCCAGAAAAATTGAAGCCATACCTGTCGGCCTAACACGTAATAGTCCCGTCAGAACACGCGGTAAAGTTTAGAGCTCCCGCTCTGCATGCAGCCCTACAGAGGGCCCCCGAACAAGTGCGCATTGATTGAAAAGCCACCGGGCATCAAACGTCTCGGCAAATATCGATTCTTGCTCCATGATCTCGACCCAAGAGGTCACATGTTGGGCCGACACTGAGCAAAGGGCTGGGTTCATGGTGTTCACTTGCCTAGGCTGGCTGCGTGACGTCATGCTCTCTCCTAACTCTTTCCTTGGCTTGCATACGTTTGGCACGAGGCACCAGATGGCGCCCTGTTTTTTAACGTCTTCCTTACGTTTGCGTTCCCGTACGGTAAACTACAAATCTTGAAGGGACGCACACCGTAACGTCCGGGAAAGGTGCTTAAGTTTAACGTACGTAAGGCGAAAAACGCTATCTAAAACAGTTTATTTACCGCTAAATCGTCGGTGAATATTTTTTTTTTCGACGCCTTCGGCAACAACCGTGTATGCGTTGAAAGAAGGGCGAGACACGTTCCACGTACCGTTTAGATGCTACGAGTCTACTAATTTCAAATTAATCCTTTGCATTTAATGCACGTCGCGAAGTTCCGTATTTAAAGAATTGCGCTGATTGCGATCACTGATACGGCCTGGTGTTTCTTGTGCTGCCTTCTGCAGCGCTGCCGTAGAAAATTTGTGTAGAGCTCGCGCGAATATGCGCGCACGTTACCCTCTTCCTAATGAAAGCTATGTAATCCTCGAACGGCGGCGTGGACGTCGAAGAAACTGTCATAAAATGTCTTGTGTTAACGCAACTGAATATATGTTTCTAAACAACTGCATTTTATACTTTCCTGTGCATAATGTCCAATGCTTCGTTGCTGCGTTCACTTTAGCAGCTTTGTGCAAGATGCAATTGTCTGTGTAATCCATCCGTCCACTCGCTTTCCTTTAGTGTCTGAAATTGACTATTAAACTTGTAGCAAACAGAGTAAGCATTTTACTGCTTATTATGTTTTGAAACGACGCTTGCTTAGCTAGCGCTACCGAACTGTCGCTGAGCGTGGCTGCTGCTTGTGCTGCTGCTGCTACCATGGCTACTAACGCTACCATCACAATACCACTACTGTATACCAATAAATTACGTGTCGAATTGAACCTCTGTCTCTCAGCACAACAGCTCGATGCGTCAACCGTAACGCTAGAACCGCACGCATACTTTTGTTGCGCGAAGCCGCTCGTTGAGGTTTACTGGCGCATGCACCATGACATGTCCCATAGCACGTTGACACGACAGCATGATCGCGCATAAGCGCGCCTGTTTCTATATTAACCGTACTTGCTATCGCGCGAGAGTTTCGTGGCGTTCGAAGGTGAAGATGCTGCGGACGTTAGATGGCTCTCTGTCGCGTTTCTTCGCCGCCTTTGCTGACGGTTGCTTGACGCGTTCGCGGCAGAGGTTCGCCGCGCGTGTCTTCTCGAGATGTTATCGAACATGGTTTTACGGCGCATTTTTTAGACGGGACACTACTCGGAACCAACTAGCCCAATTTAGTGTCTTGAATGCGATTCTTATCGAGATGGTCTGTTTCATCTTGCCGCTATACCAAAGCTTCGCTTACACCGGTTCCCACAGTAAGTGAAATCTGCATATTTTTTTCTGTTTCGTTTTATCGTATTGGCATGACACGTATTAAAGATATAGTAGAGCGCAACGAATTGTTCGACCTCCCTATTCACCACGGAAGTTATCGAAACATTCGAATTACCTGAATACTCTGCTTCCATCGCTAACACTGGATCGTACGTGTACGTGGTTTACTTCGTTCATGCCGCTCCCTCCTCTTTACCCTTCGATCTCCTGAGCCTCTTGCTCCCGCGCAGGAATCCGGACCAGTAACTGCCTTTTAGTTAACCTCCCTACATTTCTATACATCTCTTCTCTTTCCCTCTCTCTCTCTGATAACTTCGAACGACAGGACTATGCAACGCCGATAACTACACGCACGTCACTGAGTGAGAAAGGCAGGGTATCTGAGAAGCGGGGTTACGGTCGCGGGACCGCTTTGCCCTACTTGCTGGCGGAGTTCCGCGACGCCTACCGCAGAGCGGCGCCAGGTGGCGCCGCCTCGCGGGTGCCCCCGTCGTAAGTGATATTAATGACCGCCGCCGAGGCCGGAACTCCTGCGTAGGCATTACTCTCGAGTTCATCCGTGGGGAAAGCGGAAAGATTAAACACGAAGGAGGAATCGAGGCGCGGTGCAGGAGAAAAAAAGGACGAAGGCGGGGGGGGGGATCGGAGGTTTGAGATTCTTTGGCTGCCGCTTCGCCACGCACCTTACGTTTCTCCTCGCGTCCCTGAATCCATTTTCTTGAAGTTTATTAGCGCTCCGCGCCCTCTGGGACGCCACTCTATAGTCTGCCACAGCTGCCGCTACGCCATCCGGCTTAGCGCGCCGAAAACGTGCTGTGTAATAAGAATTATAAGAAATTATGGGCATACCAACCACTGTGGAAATCGATGCTATGCCAAGTATTTTGCGTCTACGGCGTTGTCCAGCATTGTTTCTGTTTTCTTCAAAACGTTACGCGATAGACGAATATGATGCGTTTTTGTTTTCTATAAATACCAGTTACGGGGTGAGCGTCTTTCCTGTTCGGGTTCTCTGCTTCCGTCAGTGCTACTTTACCGCTCCCCTTTGCGCAACACGTCGCGCTAATTAGCACAGCAGTTAACTATTTTGAGATGGACCAATGTGTTCGTGTAAGGCAAGCAATTGTGCGTGTGACGCGAACGTGTGCGTGACGGCCGCAAGACGACGGCGACGACGGTGGTATGATGGCAATGGCGATGACATGACGACAGTTTATTTTACTTCATTTTATTTTTATTTTCTTGAAACTCTAACCAAGAAACGTTCCAATCTGTTCCGTTACGACAAAAGGTCAATACCGTAGGTGATACGATATCGCACGGCGCCTTCGTATGACGTTAGCTGCTTTACGAGGAAAGGGACTGGGGAATGTGGGCCGATTCCGAAGGCGTTGCAATCCAACAAATCGTCAAAGTACTAGCCGCCACGAGACAATAACGAGAGAACCTGGCACGCTGCCGCTTCTCGCGCAGGCTAAAGACAGCGGAAAGTTCGTGGCCGAACGGAAACTGGTGGGTGCCAACGTGCTCTCGTGGGCTCGTGCTTTGCGACGGGATTCGCGTATACCAGTCGGCTCGAAATTCTGCTGTTTACGAGCCAGAACCACAGTATGATTGTGAGGCATGTCACGTGCAGCGGGGGACCCCGGATTGATTTTGACCACTTGGCGGTGTTTAATGTGGACTCAATAAATTTTACACAAGCGTACGTTATTGCATTCCGCCTTAAAATAATAAGAAAAAACGAACTTGATTTTGACATTCACTTTCTCTTCTAGTAACCAGCCTATCAGCGCGAAATAACGAAAATAAATCTTCGAAAGAATAATTTACCAGTCTAAGCTGACTTAGTGGTGGTAACTACAGTGGCCGTTTATGACGCGCCGAATGCTCTACACGAAATGTTAAACGGTGGCCCAAGTGCCTGCCTCACCTTTTCCCGCATCCTTCCTCCCTCAAGCCAAAAAAGGACCAATATGTAATGGAGACGCAGTGCCAAAGCAACAAATAGCGTAGTTTAACCAGAGTGACTTTGGGTTTGTGTTTTGTGCGGCATGTTTACCGCCACGCCGTTTTCGATTGCTTGTTTGTTCGTTTATTCTTTCGAAGTCGCTCGAGCAAAGTAGCGGTACACAGGAGCGACTGAAGTAGCAAGTTGGGCACTTTTCAGCTTTCGCGTGAAGTCAGGAAGGTGCCAGCCGGGGCGGGCAGTGAAAAAAACAAACAAACAAACAAAGGCTTGGTGACGCGTTGCAAGGCGGCGGCGGTGGCGGCTGGTGAAATGATAGAAGCGAGCCAGAGCGCGGCCTTGCGAACTTCGAAGCCACTCTGCCGAGGGATTGGTAAAGGCTGGGGGAGAGGGACATAGGCTCCATAGAGTGGTGCCCCTCTTCGCTGATGTGAGCGCATTTTGGTGGCTGGCGGCAGGTTGCGTCCGCTTATACTTCCAGGCGCGCGACGCTTTCGAAGAAAAATTTTTTTTTTTTTTTTTGCTTCGTTTTTGGCCACTTTGTTCCCGGCGATCTCCGCAGGCCATGATGTGCACGGGCTGCGCTCGGTGACTCGGGAAATTGATCGCTCTTGAAGCGTTGTACGGCGGCCTCAAAATTGACAGCCGACTTGAAGGGCTCGTTATACGTATAAGCCCCTTCGGCGTCGCTCCGACCGGTCGGCTCTTTTTCCGGAGAGGTTGCTTTGCGCTTACCGTTTGAAACGTATAAAGTGGCAGCGTCGGCATCTTTGATCGAGGACGAAAGGGCGCTTTAAGGCTTCGATCACGCTTCAGACCTACGTGGAACGGAGGGATATGAAGGATGCGAATGTTTAAATACGATCGAGGTGGCAAAGGTTTTGTTTTGAGTTCAATTCAATGCTTTATTTATATTTCTATGAAACAAAGGATCACTCACAAAAAGCTACTACAGCGAATACCTTGACGAGGCGGCTGTCTCCTCCAAATGACAGCAAGGACAGTTCGCAGAACAAAAACGGAGCACACAGGGAAGGCATTACAACGAAAGCTGAAATTTCTTGAACACAGTTTTCCGTTCGCCAGAATTACTGCGTTAACTTAACAGGTTTCTTGCTGGGGAAAGTTTCGATAGCACGTGCTTAATGTGTTTCGTGTTGTGGCGACCCCTACAGGTTTGTTCTTGTAAGCTCTCACCGCTATAATATTATAAGCACGAGGATAATAACAATGAAGATTGCATGCGTGAACATGTGTGAACATAACAATGAAGAATACAAAGCGTGAAGAAAGAAAAAAAAACATTCGCACTGAGTAATAGCCAACACAAAAATGCATATTTTGACCTCGCCGGAAAGTAAATTACGGCGAAGCCGTTTCGTAAAGGTTCCTTGCTAAACCTTTATTATTAGTGACACGAGCATGAAGTGACACTCTTGTTTCTTGCGCAGCACCTCCGGTTCACCTCCTGAGACGACCGGGGACGAAATTCATATCAGAAAAAAAAGAAAAAAATAGTACAGTACAAAATTCATGGGTTTCATTTAGATATTATATCAGAGCATATCTTTAGTTACAAGTTTAGTTACCGAAGTGTCTGGAATAAGTAGAATTAATTAGCAATCACTGATTACCGCGCACCAAATCACAGAATCGTAGACTTTAGAGACCCACCACGTGAGCACGACATCGGCGAAATTCCTGGAAAGCCGGAAGTAGAAAGCGGAAGTAATGACGTCGCTAATGACATCACATACAAGGTGGCATGATATTTAACCCACTAATTAATGAAAGACAGTTGCCTGGCTGAGACTCAACATCAGTTTAGCAGAGCGGATGTGACGTCATTCCCTCCTCTCGCTTCTCCTCTCCCTGTGCGCACCTGCTCGCTGGCTTGCTCGCAACAGATGCGCGCGCGCGCTCGTTACATGTTCTGACGTCAGCACCGGAGAGGGCGCGTAAGGTGCGCTTCGTGCGCCACTCGCTATGAGGCTACGCCCCGTCAGGTGGCGCGCGCTGTGCTTCTTCCACCCTCCCCTTTGCTCCTAGAGCGCATGTCGTACCAGGGGAAAGACATTCGCTCACTTCCTCTTTCTGAGGTTTTACGTGCCAAAACCAGTTCTGATTATGAGGCACGCCGTAGCGGAGGGCTCCGGATTAATTTTGACCACCTGGGGTTCTTTAACGTGCACTACAACGCAAGCACACGGGCGTTTTTGCATTACTTACTCCTCCGAGTTCGGTTCGTGCGTTGCGTTCGCCATGGAGGTGGTTGACGAGGAAGCCGCCGGGCCAAGCACAGCCTAAGCTACAAGAAGATGTAGGCCTACAGACGATGGTTCTCTGTGTCTCAGTCGTTCTTTCAAAACATACACACACCAAATTAACCTAAAGAACATCAATGCCGAGGTGCGAGTGCCACTAAAGGACAAGACACCCAAGTCAAAGATTAGGGTCGCCTACCGTTTTTGGGATAAAAAAATATATCCAACTTCTTCTATATTAGGGTTCTATTTAATGCATTCCAATGTTTCCATCCAAAACCTGGAGCGTGCCCAGTAGTTGGAGTTGTGGTACCGATGGCAGGCACCAATATCGTCATAGGCACCATGTTAGTGAACCAGCACAGTGAGCAGCTGCGTCCATGGGCGTCTCACGTGGCCCCAACACTTTACAACAGAGTCAGAAGGGCAGGGGGCCTCTCCTAAGCTTTCGTTCAACAGTCAGAGCAGGCTACCCGCGGCAGTGAATATGATACTCTGGCGTCATCCTAGGTGCCATTTTGGTGAACCAGCATGGTGAGAAGCTGCGTCCGTGACTTCCATCGGAAGCTATGTACACCAGGCTATCAGCCAGGTAGTTTTTATATCTAGTTTCATATTAACAACAGCATATCTCTCTCCCTCTCTCTCCTCATCATCTATAACACCTAAAGTAACGAGCCAAACCACAGCCGATCTGGAGCCTGCTCCATGGGCGAGTAAGGGTCCACCTGGTGGACATGTCCATTTCGTTTGTTGCTGAAGTGCTGATTGGCTGTGGGGCCTGGCTCCTGTGGTTGCTCAGCCCCAGCCAGCCAATCAGAACTTCAATAACAGACGAAATGGACATTTCCACTTGGTGGACCCTTACAGTAGACCCTTACCGAGTGGACCCCCGGGTCGGCCGTGGGCAAGCCGGAAGCTGCTAACTTTTCTACTTGTAATTAAGCATTCACTTTCTTTCTTTCTCTTAAGCTGGCTGCAACCTGAACCGAACAGAATTCTCTGAAGCATGGCTGTTGAATTAGTTTATAAATAAATAAATAAATAAATATGAATCTTTTACAACGAAGCTATTAAGGGCTCAGTCTGCGATGGTCGTGTCCGCGTGTAGAAAAAACTCTCATTGGTCGTATGCTGTATGTGCGAGTTGAAGCGCGTGAGGGAGCGAACGCACGGCGGAGAGCAAACGCGACTTCCGTCGCGCGAAAGGCCGTGGGGGGACGGGAGGGAGGGGAGGCCTCGTTTAGCGGCGGCACCCAATGCGTATCTTGCGACCGGGCGCAAGAACTGGCGACTCAATCACCCACTCGAAAGAAGGAATGCGGGAAGGCAGCGCGGGGGGGGGGGGGTGCGGCTTTTACTCTGTGAGCAATTAACAGCGTACTTGTACTTTGCGCGGCGACGGGCAATCGCGCGCACCGTATCTTGAAAGCGATCTGCAGCACGGCTCCTACCTTTGTATGCGCCGTGTTTTCGCCGCTCAGTTTCCGTTGAAGCGATAGACCACATGAACCTTCGCTCGCTGCTGCTGGCGCGATTGCTCACGCCAGCGTTTTGACAGCGGTTGTGTGCGGTCATCGAGTGTGATCTATTCATGTTTGTGTGTACGCGCTGACACCGTCCTTGTTAATTCAGTTAGTAAGCGAATGTGTCCAAGTTTATACAGCCGATAAAGCTACTATCCTTACTCCGTATAGCTCGCTACTAATTTGCTATCGCAATTGATGCTTTGGCTTTCGGGCGAAACTGCGTCTTTTTTTGTTGGCACTTTCAATATTTCAGTCTCAGAAGATTTAACATAAAAGGCATGCGCTGCCGGTGTTTTGTTTCATGACATTTGTTTATGGGCTGTCATTCTCAAAATTCTGAGGAGCTGTATAAACTTGGCTATGTAGCAGCACCTGCAACGCGCAGGACTGTTGTTGACGGCGGCGGCGTTTTGCCCGCATTCGCTCCGAACGGGCGCTGCGTTGGTGACGTGTTTATGAAGAACGTGCCAACCTTTGCCGTACACCGTACACCCTATGGCGGTAACAGTAGCGACCATAAGGCCATGGTCCCTGTGGTCAATCAATAAATAAAAACTACCGGATTATATATATTTCTCATTCTTGAATAGTTCAAATGGCCAATTACACCATCACATCTTAATAGTCATAATGGGAAATACATAATTCCCACCATAGTACAGCTTCGCTGGTCTTCCATTTCCACCCCAGTGAAAGGGCTGACACTTTTTTTTTATTCTCACCACCCTGCATTTTTATCTCAAGGGCTCAGCGGGTTATTATTTATTTATTTATTTATTATTTATTTATTTATTTTATTTATTTATTATATTTACTTTATATATTTTATTTATTATTTATTATATGTTGATTATTTATTTATGCGTAGACGCGAGCTATTACGTAACACTCCTCCGTGTACCCGATACTGCATTATGACACTAACGTGAATTCGGAGGGTATGCCAGCATTCCGCTGGCATCGATGTATGGATGGATGGATGGATGAGGCTGAGATACGGCCATCAAGGCAGGGCAGTAATATTAATAGCTCTGAAAATCTTTCTGACAAGACGCGCTGTACCGCTGATTTGAACGATTCAGTTACGTGCTTTGTCTTGCGCGTTGTATTAGTGTGTCAATAGCGTAAGTGCAAATGCACGACGGTTGCTCACATCGACGAGTCCGTGCCACCAGAATCAACGAGCAGTGAACAATGTGCAATAAACATTACACTACTTCTTGTGAAGACAACGATTCCTATCACCACATGTTTTTTTTATTCTCACCTCCCTGCATTTTTATCTGAAAGGCTCAGTGGGTTTATCGTAATCTCAGGGTATCGAGTGCACTAGAGATGGGAAGGGCAGTAATATTATATACAAGCCAGAAAGGAGATATACAAAATAGCACATTAGACCTGAACGAGCAGTGAACCAACAACGACATCAATCCACTGCTTCACAAATGTAACTGTGCAAAGTTTAAATTTTTGCTGATGCAAAGCTTCAATTAAGGTTTTTGCTAAACATTTACTCACCCGTGTACACTCGCTCAACTTACGGTTACGTATAAGCAGCTCTGGCTTCTTCCACGCTGCGCCAAATTAGGGAAGAAAGAGAGCCAGTGATCCCTGAGGGAAAAAAAAAGACAAGGGAGGAAGTCTCGACCGAGCCGCGGCTGCTTCTTCCCGTGCAGCTTCGTCCCTTCGAGCGCTCGCTTCTGTCTCTCGCGTGCTCTCGGCAGCAGAAGCAGCCTGTTTGCCCCTCCGCTGCGCCGTTTATGTAAATACTGGCAGCCGAATGTGTTATGCAAATAGCCGAGAGACGAAGGCGCCCGCTGCACAAGTGGTCCGGTCGTAGTACAGAATACGCCGCGCCCACCCCTTCGCCACTCTAGCACGGCACCGCACTTTATACGCTCAAGCGGAGTGCCAAACGTTTATCTCTTTCGTTTCATCGTTTGGCCGGGAGGACTCCTGCATAGGCCACGGTCCCTTTTGTCTTGGCGTCAGCGCCGAGTGGCCGTTCTCGCGCCCCAGAGTGTTTATACGTTTGGGCGCGTGGGTGCGTTTTTTTTTCCGCGGGGACTCGGCACGCGGCGCTAGCAGTGCCCAACGCCTTTGGGGATCATCTTCCTTATGGCTGCATCGGGATTAGCGGAGTGCTTAGAGGCTGCCGAAAAGAAGACGCGCCCCGGATTAAGGGTAGAACGCGCGGTACGTGACTACAAGAGCCGCCGGCGAGCCCAGTCGTAATCCTCGCCCAGGTCCTAAGAGGCTCTGAACGGGGACTCTGGGTTCTAAAGAAATGAAAATTTATAAAAAATAAGGAAAGTGGTGACTGGTCCTTTGGGGCACAGAAAAAATGGGCACTCTAAAGTTATGCCAAGAAGGAAGGAGAAAACAAAGAAGTTATGGTAGCTTCATGCCTAATGCGCATGACTGATGACTAATATATATATATATATATATATTGTTCCTGAGGAAGCGCTCTTCAAAGTAAGCTTCCTGAGACAGCAAACAAACGCAGAAGGCAGTCTGTAAACTTATTATAATGTGACGTATACAATCGCTATGATAACCTGCACTTATTGCGTAATATAACTGGCTTCAGCCCGGCTGTGTATCCCGCGGTATGAAGGCGTTTTTGAACTTCCCTGCAAGATACTGGCGTTAACGAGACACTTCATTTCTGTTCGGTATCTTTGCGTGTATTCGGCAGATTCGGTGTATTCGGCGTATGTACCGTGTGTAAAATTTCATTTATCATCGCCCTCGCCTGGAGTAACATGGTAGGCGTGACGCAAGAATCGATGCTAACCAGTAGAGCACCCAAGATCTCGGCCAGCGGGGTGTTGAAATTTTTTTTAATTTGGGGGAGGGGGGGGGAGGGCAAGCGGGCAAGCACTTTGCATAATATGCAATTGTCTTGCTTTAGCCAGAGGAATCAAACAGCAAATAAAATGCCTAATAATTATAATACAATGACAACAAGGATGGTGACGATCTTTATTTCTTCAGCGTTCTACTCATAGTCTTGAAAGAGCTTGATAAAACCAAGAAGCCGGTTTTGTCAGTCAGTTCGAGCTTACAACTGCATAGCAAACCCTTAAAGGCGAAAATTGCATCTTTTTTCCGCCTAGAGCTGCTTCAGTGTAATTCAACGCAAAGCCATCGAGCACGCGGCTGGCCCTCACTGAATGTAAGAGTGAATGAATAAATACAAGACAGTGATAGGGTGTTTTTCTTATTCAGGAAAATTCGGCCTCAAGCCACCTCCTGAATTGTAATGACAATGTGAACAGAGCACTGAAGGTACACGTTGGACGGGTGGGGCTGGACGCGTAGGGGGGTTGGGGTTAGAACCCCCGAAACCCCCCCACCCGTCGGTGCGCCACCGATGCTAACTTATCCTTTTTGGAATGTGAAGCTTTCACGTGCTCTCTTTAAAGTTGCTGATGAACAGTTTCAACTGAGCGTTTGTACAACTGCCTTCCTTAGCTTCGTCGCATGCTGGTTCCCTTTAAATCATCCCGGGGACACACCTTCGCTTGTAGAGAGGGGAATGAATCCATCTTGGCACTTCTATATACTGTGAGGCCTCAATAGGAGAGATCAAGCGCGCCGTCTCTCTAGTACCCTATATGAACTACTTCAAGGAGGAAAAGAAAAAAAAAAGAGAGGGAAAGACAGGGAGGTTAGCCAGTGTAAGTACTGGCTGGCTACCCTGCGCAGGGTAGCCAAATTCAACGGGGAGACTCGCCAATTCCTTTGTGTTTTGCAACAGTGTTCTCGCTGTTAGCGAGAAAGCGTTTTAAGGCGGCAGTACATTTGCAGCGCAACTCGAGCTTGTATAGCTGCGGCACATTCTCAGCCCATGCAAAAGCAACCCCTCTCACGCTAGGCGTCACGAAAGAGCTGCTGATGTTTCTGAGGTTCCACATGCATCAACGTAACTCTATGAATATATCTATTTTGTATGCGTATCTCATTGACTCTATGCACTGTTTGTACGTGTGAGCGATCACTGTGTGTATACCTTAATTATCCACCCACAACCTGGAGTAGCACGACAGGCGATGATCCAGGCTGACATCTGCAACCCATCGTTAAAGTTTGTACACCTCTCTCTCTCTCTCTCTGATTAGAAACGGCTATCACAGATACGTAACTAATGGAAAGAATGGCATATAAGGAAGGCCAAACTTTGAGAAAGCGCCCGCGAAGGTCTCAATTCGTCCACTTAGAAGATCCCCTGCTAATCCGGCTTTGCGCAGAGTGACGACAACGTTACCTTCAAGAGGTGGCGTCCCATAGTTGGAGATGGGGACGCGACAAAAGTGCAACACTCCCCCGTGAAGCTGATCCTCCTCAGGATTTAAGGCACTTACGTGTTTCGAAGTTTGGCGAATGTCGCCGCGGGTGCAGGTGCGTGACAGGCCCGCTATCCTTAAGCCTACCTCGCCAAAGAGGGAGTTGAGAACGTGGGTGGCTTTATATATATATATAGGAGGCGGTATTACGTTATCAGGAGTTGGAGTTGCTCTACTGCCACTTAAGCGACTGGCTTTAATTAAGGAACGTATCGGTAAACGAAAGAAAGAGATGTGGAGGTGGGGACAGAGAGACGTTAATCTTCGTATCAAGTACCCTTCAGATCTTTAGTACGTCATCGGGAGAGAAACGTTTTCTTGCAGGCGCTGCAAATGTTAAGCCGCCACTGGCAGGCGAAAACTTCTCGTCTACTTTCTTAGTCTCTATCTATTTGTTTGACAAAAGTAGACGTACGCCCACTTGTATGTCGAATGCGTCCGCCTGTGCGCGCTCGCTTTGGCTGATTGGTGGCTTACTTCGATCCCACTGAGTCACTGCTGACCAGCGAGTTAGAAATTTCCATTCGCGACTCGCTGGTACCTCCGAACGTGCTCCAGAGACTGCTTTTCAGGTTGAACGCAATGCGAAGCACGAAAGCTTATGCCATCGTGCGTTAAACGAAGTTCTTAAAAGTAGTGCGTGAACTTCAGCCAGTGGGACTCTTGCGAGTGCGTGTGATTGGCGTGGGCGACTGCCAAATCTCTGTGGACAGAAAGGATTAGTCGGCTATGGTGGGCCAGAGAAAAGTCATCAGGTCCGTGTCAACGTACAAAGCCTTCAGAAACAGACGATTTGTTTATCGATAAAGGCGGCTACTACAGTCCTGTCCTCTGCAATTCGTACAGTAGTCGAAGGTTACGAATAATAGTATGGATTTGAGTTCTTTGAGTTCTTAGGAAGCCGTGACCTTTTTCGTTCACATCAGGAATACATAATTAAGTTGAAAGAAGGCACTCTTGGAACCTCTCGATATTCGTTATCAGGCATGTTGGTGCGTACGACAAGTGCTGAAAGACGAATTTTTCCATTCGTACCAGGTTTAAGTTCTTCAGGAAAGAAACGGAAAACTGGAGCGCATGTTTTCAAAAAAATATTATGGTCAAAATTTCGCAGAGCATGCCTTCAGGGTAGCGTCCTTCTAATCTTTCGAATAACTGCCATAATCAATGTATATGTAATAGAAAGTATATATTTTTTCATAACGCTGTGTGGTCTTCATGATAAGCTGCTCACCATGAAAGGCAATTAGCACGGTTGGAACGCAAGGATTGTTGTCATTTACTCGGTGTCGTCTTTTTCTGTTATTTAGCGATATCTCAGGAAAGGCACCACTATTGTTCACTTATGCATAAACTTCAACGAAACAGCATTTCCTTTCCAAGTCATTTGTGCGAAACACGTGTATTATAGAAAGTACCCTTTAGAGAAAGTTAGCAAAATTTTCAAGTGAATAACAATATTGCATTCGCTTTTTTAACAGCGGACCTGTTTATGCCGAGCGTAATCTGTCTGTCGTAAACAGAAAATGTTGGCCGATCCTGGTGGTTGGGCAGAAAGGGTCCAAGCGCGATGGCACATACCCCTGTGAACTAGCTAAGCTGAGGCTGTCTAAGTCTAGCTAAGCATCTTTGGGGCTACTTAAGCTTAGTGAGTCAGCGATAGCCAATCGATAGCTGATCGATTATCAATATCTAATTGATAATCGATCAATAATCTATAAATTCCGGAAAATGCTTGGGTTGAATTGGTAGTGCTTAGCCTAGCCCAAATACGTGGCCAATACTTGCGATAGCCAATCGATAGCCAATCAATAGCTAATCGATGATCGATCAATAATCAATAAATTCCGGGAAATGCTGGGGATGACTTGGTAGTGCTTAGCCTAGCCCAAAAGCCAGGACTAGCTTGGTCATCAGCTCCGCTGTCTCTTTAGCATTGCGCCTGCAGTTCAAGCTACGCAAATTTTTTTTTTCTGCGACTTTTGCCAGCGTTTGCTGAATACGGCATTTTTGTACGTTGCGTCAGCGCAGTTTGTTTCTTCAACCAGCCCGCTTACATGCTCGGTAATCTAACCGTCTTTTCATCACGTAGGATACGCTTAACCAGTTTGCCTGTTTTCTTTTCTTTTTTTTTTTTTCATTTCCGAGAGCGAACAAATGGGAAACCAGTATTAGAAGGTCAAGAGCATTCGTAAACATTAAATAAAGAAGTTCGGATCCAATATTCTTTCGGGCGTCGTGTACGCAATAGTCCGCACTGTGGCCTGGCCATCGACGAAACAAGTCGACCCGTTCCTGAGACGACTGCTCGAGATGGACCTCTACAGCCTTCACCCCCACATCGGCTTACGAAGGCAGGAGCCGTGGTTCCGAACCGTCGAGATTGCTTCTCGTTCACGCTTGAGCTGCTCTCACAGGGACGTGTACGGCTTCGGCTTCCAGCCCGGTGCGTTGTTGCCACCGAAGAGGGCCCTCGCTGCTCCTGTTGTTGTTTATTAACTGCGTCAAAATGGGAAGAGAAGCTCCCCGTTATTCACTCTTGGCTGCCTTTCGCACGACAAGAGCCTGTCTCTGGCCATAGTGTCTCTTTGCCCAACGGGAAATTTGGGGCTGAGGAACAGAGAGTCCCTTCCATGCTAACTTTTGCTTTGTGCTTTTCGGACAATGCTGTTCTCCGATGTCGGGCAGTGTTCGGCCACTCCCGATTGGCCGGCAGAGCACGCGATTTCGAGAGCAGTTTGAACAGCTTCAGGTTTGTCCTCTAGCTGAAGTATCCTGCACCATTTATTTCTTTACAGTTTGCTTCACCTTCTTGACCGAGATGGGGCAAACCTTAGAGTGAAGACTGGCTGGGAACCACGGTACACTGTCTACGTTCTTCGAGTGTCTCCTGTTCCAAGCGCTCTCATATGGTGCACAGTCACTGGCGGGAACAATAGTATACAGTTTGATAAGCAAGTGTAAACTGCGAGAACTACGATGTATTCTCAAGTGATCTACGTTTTGTAGCTGCTTATGTTTCCCCGATAGGGTGCGATGGTTTCTTTCGCCGGTGTAAACCATGCTCGCTGTATCAAGACTAGGTCAACTAGGAAACTTTGCCCTTTTACTTGAACCATCGATATAGGCGGGTATGCTGCCCAAGCGCCTTCGCATTTCAATACCACAATACCGGTACCACAATACCGTGTTGTAATTGTGGTCGCCATCAAGTTGTTTTTTCTTAGGCGGGTGCAAGTTCGGGCCAACAAGCTGATTGCACTACATTGCTACACTACCTGCCACTCTCCTCAAAGGACAACGTCGCTTCTCAAGTGACAATAGCTGGTGCCATATTTACTGTGTTCGAAACCATCGCAGAGACTTTTTTTTTTGTCTCGCGTCATTGAACGTTCATAGTGCGCAGGCATGGTCGCGTATTGGTTCCTTGTTAAATGACATTGTGTACTTTAACGCCATTGCCTCTGTATTAAGCGGGAACTGTTCCCTCAGGCATCCGAAGTAGCATGCCTTATTGCAGGCATCCTACATTGCAGTAACTGTTGTCAGAAAGCACATCCGTCAGACTTTCAATAATATTGCCCTTGTTTTTGGCACATCTTTCGTCCTCTATCAGTAATTCGTATCCGCATTTGTCAGCATCTGCGCCCTTGGGCACCTTTGGCACTACTGATTTTTTAAAATTTGATGCCTCATATTTGTTAGGGAAATATCCGAATTCGGAGTAGTCACTCACATTAGTACGACAGCTGCTCTTTAGCTATAGTTCATTAGTGAGTCGTTTTCGTTACTTGCGGGAAGTCGTGGAGCAGTGGAGCAGATAACAATCGGGCGCCACCAGCAGTGCTAAGTGCGGCGCATTGCACAAGAACCTATTTCTTAACTACCATTTTCTGGAATTAGCGGTATCAACTTAGGCCTTGACATGCCAAAGCACTCTTTATGATCCACGTAGGACAGCGACTATACGCTTCAGATCTGACACTAGTGGGCCGAAGCATTGAATGCACACAAGTTGATGAACAACTAGAATGGGAAGAAGAAAGGAAGAAAGACTGAAAAGAAGGAACAAGCACAAAAGTAGGTGTCAAAATCGCATTGCAAAAACAAGCAACAATGACCGCACATAATAGCCACAGTAAACCTTTACGAATCCCGCACAAATCTTGGTTGCGCGCGCCATGACAGTCTCTATCGCTGCTTGGTGCCAGTAGCACCTCGAATTATGTTTTATTAGAATACGAACAAAAACGCCACATTTACAGGCGCACCTTGCGGTGCTTATCTTGCCATGTTGTGATTCAGAAAATCCCCCTATAGGTGGCATCCTGTCGCTTCCACTTATGCCGGTTCCGCGCACACTCCAACTCCCAGTTCAATCTTCATTGCCCTGTCGGGGATACAGCTTTCTTCGGATCTCATTTCGGGGTCAGGACCACGTTAATCTTCCCTCTTCAATCTTGGTTTCGATGTCCCAGACCGTGACCATGCCTGGGACTCTGTCTTTTTTTTTTTCTTGCACTTCTAAATTTGTTTCTGTTATGACTGCTCTTAGGCGCTCGGCTAGAATGAGGCAGGTTTTTTTTTTCTTTAAGCGTTCTTTTATAGGCAAGAATACATAAGGATACGTTTGCAGCAAGAGATAAGGCGGGCTATCCCTTTTCGCACGAAAAACATACAAATACATTGCAAGTTACACAACATCACAAAATTGAAAGAAACGTAGCATAATATGGCAATGCGATGGATCCTTGAAGCACTACATGTGACAAGAGAAAAATTGGCACTCATGACTGCTTCAAACAAAAGTGCATACATACATACATACATACATACATACATACATACATACATACATACATACATACATACATCCATACATACCTAATACATACATACATACATACATACATACATACATACATACATACATACATACATACATACATACATACATACATACATACATACATACATACATACATACATACATACATACATACATACATACATACATACATACATACATACATACTACATACATACATACATACATATTTTCTTATTCCACTTGTGCAACTTAAGTTGCCTACCACACAGTGGGGGGGGGGGGGGGGGGTTATGAATATTAACCAGAATGGGCGTTTATTTCTCAAGCTTCCATTGGGGCAGTGACATTTTCAATCTCTCACTGTGGGACAGACACGATGGTCATCAGTGCAGACGCTGCCTTTCAGCTCTGCTGTTCTGAAAGCGTCGAGACCCGCTGAGCTTTTCCGCGACGTGGCAATGAACGGCCCAGACCTGACGCCCCAAAAATTGTGTGAAAGCCGCCTTGGCCTGCACTTTAGCTATGAAAGGTACCTTTAGTACCTCATCCTTCTGAACAGACAAGCGAATATGTTGCGCAAATCTCGGTAAAAGACAAAAAAAATTTACTGATCTCCTCGTAGGGTTATCTGTGCTAGCAGACCTTCCTAACTCCTCTGTCCCGCGGGATCTGTCAACGTTTTTGGTCACGAACGTACGGCTCACCTTTCGGCTCTGACTTGCAACCCCGTGCTCCAGCATTTCTCTATTGGGCCATGCCGGCCTGACCCCCTTTTACGACCCCTCTAGTGCAGAGTAGGCTCCCTTCTTTCTGTCTCTCTCTCTCTCTCTCTCTCACGTGCCACTGGAGCTCATAAAAGGGATGTGCCCCAGGCAACCTACGACGACAACAATGGAGCACTTCCAGGCAGTAGTAAAAGAGGCGGGCTAGTTTTCGCTCCTGGCGCGACTTCGCTCTCGCCTCCACAAGCAAACATCGTGCCTACCGCGGCCGAAACACCTCGTTTGGAGACCAACAACTGAGGGAAAGCTGGAGTGCGGGCGTCGTCGTCTCTCCAGGACGCATATGCGTTAAACGAGAGCCATGATGCGACTGCAACTGTATACGCGAAATACACGTGAATAGCAAAAAGAATGCGCGACAGCAGTGAACCATATTTTTTTTTATTTCCCATGAACATTGGAAGACATATCTCTAAGAAGAAACGAAATATGACTTTTACATACCATACGCTTTGTACACCATTTTCTTTTTTTCTTTTTTGGAACCGAGGGTCATGTTGCAGTCATTGACTTAAGGATCCTCGTCCGCCTACTACGAGTATATGTACCTGGTTATCGATTGTTGAACTGGTAATAAACTCAAACTGAAAAATTCCCGAAGAAACTCCAGCGGAGTTGTCTAAGTATGCGTAAGCATTTTGCCACTTGCTCATCTCCACGCAGCGCGGTGTCGTTATCAGTCTTATCAAACTTGATCCGACCAGCATAAGCACTTATCAACCCTTATCGGTTGTTATCACCCTTATCGGACTCGATCCGACCCTTATCAACCCTTATCGGTCGCTATCAACCTGCGAAAGTGGATGTCCAGCCAAGCTGCTGCAAAACCACCACTACAACTGCTGAGGGGGGTGTGCAATGCTTTATTTGTGGTTCGCATGCTTGTTTTGAGCGTGTTCTTAATAGAAACGTATGCTGTTCTGTGTGTTGTTATGGGAGGAGGAGGGAGGAAAGAGAAAGGCAGAAGGCAGGGAGGTTAACCAGAATAACGTCCGGTTGGCTACCCTACACCGGCGCTTGTAACCTCAGCTTTGCGGGAGGTATGAGCCATTGCATTCGTCTTACGTGACGGACGAACAGGTTTCCTCGTTGGATCGGCATAAATATGCTTACGCATTTAAAAGCTGAAACTGAACTAATGTTTGCTGTATATCCTAACTTGCACTAGTGCTATAGCAAAGCGGTCGCACTTTCCCTCAGTGGGGCGCTCGGCAATGCCGGAAGAGATGCTAAAGTGGAACACGGTTAGCCGATCCCGCCTAAATGTTCCCGCTCCAGTTCGCCGTGACGTCATGAATTTGACATGACGTCGCGTCTTGACAACGGTTTATTGGCGAAGAACGACTACAGAGGACTCTTTAGAAACCAAAGACTCAACATAGCAAGCTTTGGGAGCCTTTACTGCGCCAGAGGGCGCCAAATATAAGAAAAAGAGCCTTAATTAATGACGTCACAGAGACGTGCTGGCACTGATGTTCCTGCTCGAAATTCAAGGAACAGAAGTTTGACTTTCACTTGAAGAAAAATAAAGGGTTCTTTTTTCTTTTCTTTTTTTGCTCACCATGCGAGTGAAAATATAGTTTTCAAGGAATGCTGTATCAATCTAATCATCTGATTTTGTACGCATGTTTATTCTTCCTTTAACGTAATAACTCAACCGAACTGGCGAAAAGCTATACTTCCCATTTGAAGAAACTGACATAAGCCGGTGCTATACTTAATGCACTCGTGGATAGTGCAGAAACGGGACATCTTAAAGCTAAGCTTTGTTCGCGAACTCCCTCGGGCATTTCTGAACGTCGCTGCTGGTGCGTGTTGCTGCTGCGGCTGCGCTGCCCAATAACTGATACACCAGACAGCACAAGCACAACGAATCTGTTTATTCATAGTCACATCCGTATTATCCCTAACAGATGTGCCGTTTGCCAACTCTGTTATCTATACGGAATTACGCAGTGAGACATGGAATTGTACCTAAATATCCTCACTGCAGCAAATATACGCATTCAAGCGGAAAACTGATTTCAATAAAGCGAAGCTCTTCTTGTCTTTTTCCCGGGGTATCCTTCCGTATTGCCCGACGGGGGCATAATCGTTATGCTGCAAACCGCGGTGCAGATGATGAACATCTAATACCCACTCCACGAAAGCTTCTCTTCCCACAGAGTCCAACATGTGCTTCGGATATGCATGACGTTTTTTATTTATTTTTTTATTTTTGTCTGTCAAAAGCGGCTCATTCTCTGAAGATCATCTCAAGCAGGCAAAACAGCGCGCTCTGAGTTCATGTTTAATGTTTTACTAATATGAATGCACAATGTATCGTATCTTAATCACTCATACCCCTTGTTGTATAATGCAGCATATTACACAAATATATCTCATGTGTACATCATCATCATCATCATCAATATACGTACGATAATTATGACATACAGATGAGAAAGAAAAGCATCATAAATGCCCGAAATATACGTGCTTGTCTGGCACGTTTGTATGAAAATACGCAAAAGACCCACATTCAAAGGAATGTCAGGAGCAATCAAGTTTCAGTAGCTGCGCATAACAGACAACAACCAGACGTCGGAAAAACGTCCGTGGGCGCAGGCAGCTACTATAAAGGCCCCGACTCCCTAAAGACGTCAGACGGGATGTACTGATTTAGTAGCGCAGAACAAACAAGAAAACAGTGAGAAATAGCAGCAAAAGGTAAAGCCTGCTAAGTATCTGACACGCGTGTAACGATGCGTTGGCGGTGGTGGAGTTATTAAGGCTTCATGGAGTCAGGTCGTTCACAAAGATGCTAGCGACATCCTTTCTTTTTTTTTTTCGTTCCCCCGACCGAGTCACGCTAACTAATGAACGGGCGAACACATTAACCTTCCTCAGCAGCAGGGAAATAGCAACAGCCCCCGGCACTATACTTCAGACAAACACTCGATCAACAAACGCACACGATTTCTTACCACTGACTGAAGGAAGCTCGGCATTCTCGCGAACGGTAACCAACCTGGTTAGGCTGGTAAAGGCGGGAAATATACTCTGGCTTTGAGGAAAGCAAACAGACGATGCAAGTGGGACAAATGTGGGAGTAAAACGAAGGAGCGACAGGACCTTTGTACCACTACATATGCGAAAGGCCCAGGAAAGGAAAGCGAACATAAATAACCTAACGGTAAACATCGTATGCGAACGCTGCGGATGAAAAAAAGAAAAAAAAGGAAAAAAAAAAAGAAAAGAAAGAAAGGCTAACGCAGGTGCTTGTGCACTGCACTGTCAGAACACCTGCCGGTGGCTACATTATCTCAGGGAAAAAAAATGTTTCTGAAGTGAGCGGGCCCCAGAAATAGGTGCCGTCGTGCGAGCCACGAGTAACTCAAGAAAGCAAGAAAACCAAAACACCGAACGCTGCTTGCGAGACACAAGTGTACTCGAGGGGGAAAAAGGTGAAGAGACAAGAATCGAGAGCTCGCGGACGGCGTTGTAGAAGACGATATAAGAAAGACTGCTTTTTCTCAGGCCCCAAGAGTTTATTGTGTGGCCTGGTCCTTGCATCGACGCAAACAACGAAGCTCAAACGTCGCTTTACCTTCTCAGTGTTTTTTTTTTCTTTTTTAAATTTCTTTCGTTCACTGGCATCTCAAGCTTCCGTTCGGTTTTCCGAGCCCGCCGTTCGTTCTTAAAACACAATAGGCTGGGACGACGGGTCGAGACGTGAGACGTTTGTTGCTGACGGCGCCCTTGATACATTTTGAGTTGCCCCGCAATCTCCTCCTACATCTAGCTTTGTTGTTGTTGTTGTTTTCTTTGGTTCGTGCGACGTGAGGAGAATGTCAGAAATTCGAAGCCCGCCAGCCACGAGAAGTGTAGCCGAATGACGAGACGAAAGGTGCCGAGCTAAAAAGGAAAGAAAAAAGAGGGAGACACGGAGAAACCCGAGACTTGTGCACGGAGGAGGCGATACAGACTGTTTAGGTTCAGTGGAAGTTCTAAGCATCGAAATCGAGAACCGAACCATGCCGAAACTTCCAACAGCATGGTTTCGACAGTATAACACGGGAACAAAAGAAGACTATAGGTGCTCTTTTTTCTTTAATTGAGCTTCAGACTGCACCATCTCATAGTGTATTCTATAGCTTATAGTGTAGATAAGAGTTACTCAAGCATTTAAAAAAGCTTGACACTATTTCTTAATATGTGTGCTCATTCGCTGATTAGTTAGTTTATCATACCGTGACGAGAACAAGCTGTAACAAAACAAGACAAGTTTTTGATCACGAGGCAGCGTTTGTGGGTGATGGATGTTCTTTGAAAACTATAGCTATATGTATAAGAAACGCAGGTCAGGAACCTCTCTTATTCATATGACAGTGCCAGAGAATGAAGTCAGTTGCTGAAGCAAAGTACGGGTATTCGATGTAATCAGTTCAGCGTCCTACTATCGGGGGCAAAAATAGAACAGGATGCATCACCGGCAACACAGCAAGTGACGTACGAAAAGTGCGCGATAGGTCAGCCAAGAGGCCAACTAATTTCAAGTTTCTCGATAAAGCGATACTTGAAGGCTGTGACGAAGCAAAGATGACCAGACGAATAGGTCGAAGATAAAAGGAGTTGGATGATTATTTCAGCAATATTGTCGCATGACGAGGAATTTGTCAAGCAAAAATATTAAGAAAAAGATCAACAGCCTGTTCAGTATGGCGCTGTCATCAATGCCACGTGTAACCAAAACGGTCCATATAAAACTATCCAACGTTCAATATATCCAATTGGCGCATATTGTTATGCTAAAATGAAGACGCAGTGTGACTGGCTATGTACACGCGTGTCTTCCCTATTTTTCCGAACATGTCTCGAGTCTATTTGCTTTAAACATATTCTTCTTATACTATCATATAGAGTGGCCACAAAGAAACAGTTAATAACTTTCACATCAGAAGAATAGTCAATGTCCTGGACTGTCGCAGCTGTAGCTCAGTAGAGTAGGCTCATATGAGGGAACTTGGCACGTAGTGAGATGTTAGCTGCATTGGTGACACGGTACTGTAAGTTAATCTTGTGTGGCACAATAAAATAGAATCAGCTAAATAAGTTGTGATAAATATAACTGGGGAAAGTGTTAAAGTCGAGTATCTCAGGAAGGAACGGGTAAGCGATGGTATGAATTGGAAGTAAGCTATCACGGACACGCAGCCCATATACATGGAACATAACTGAATAGAAAGAAGAATGAAACTAAGTGTTCCTGGTACGTTGACGCAGCTGTTAGGGGCCCAAGAGCGTTCCATTACTTGTTTTCTATCAGAAGAAGATGAGAATGCAACTCTAGCTTCGCGTATAAACGACCAAATTAAAGTTGCCAAATCGATAGGTTGTTTTGGGAGCATCGATACATCAAGTTCCGGCTGACCAAAAATGTTTCTCTGTTTATTGATCCTTCGCATATTCTTGGGGAAGATTTAGGACGATAATGTGATTAATATTGCAGCTCAACAGTAACATATTAAATATAAACACACAAGCATTTCCATACTTTTTCAATAAACTCGTGAGATTTTATGAATCCTTGCCTTTGATAGTCTCCGGCTGTGTCATATGATAGTTTTGTAGATAATGAAGATTTCTCGGCATTTTAATTCATATCCGCGTCGCGCAATAAAATAAATAACAAAATATTCTGTGGTTGTACGTGCCAAAACCACGATCTGATTATGAGACATGCTGTAGTGGGTACTCCGGATTTATTTTGAACTCCTGGGGTTCTTGAACGTGCACCTAAACCTAAGTACAGGAGCGATTTTCGCATTTAGTCCCCATATAAATGCGGCAGCCGCAACAGGGAAGCAAACCCACGACCTCGAACTTAGCAACACAACGTCATGGCTACTAAGCTACCATGGCTAGATTGCGCAAAAAATGTTATGTTTTGATTTAAAAAAATATCTGCACATCACTCGATTTTTTTTCTGGCAGAACTTTGTTAGTTACAAAAAGATGCAATGTTTCAAACACCTTAAAAATGTAAAAAAACATTTCTCTTCCTCCTAGAACTTAAATCTCACATTATTTCAGCACCAAGTTATCGTCTTGACCGTTTAAACCTGGCCTTACTTCTACGAAATTTCTCCGAAAATACACCGGATTTCAACTTTACGAATTATACTACAAAAAAAAAAAAGAAAGACAAGGCGATAACGAACCTCAGTTCTGCGATATAGGTTTTCTCCAGAATTGAATTAAGTTTGCTTTCGGCCAACAAAAACGCGCAAAATAAAAGAATCAATGCTCTCGTACCCTAAAGAATGGCCCAAAGGAGAGGGCTAAACAGATTGCCTCTGAGTCTAGCCCCGAATGGGAGACCAGTGTTCCATCACTGAACCTAAATTGGGCGGCAGAAGGCTCAGACTTTTGGCGAGGGGCTTCCCTACACAGGAAGCGCCAGCAGCATTCTCCATAGCGGTTGGGCACTGATAGCTTTGTTGAAGAAATCTCATTTAAAAGTTCGCCCTCTTATCTTCAGTTTCTTTCCTTTTATTTTATCCGCACTTTCACCATCGCAGAGCTGCTGGGATCTTCAGATTTCGAAACCACGTAAGCTCTCTTCTCGCTTTAATTTATATTTTAATCTAGGATGTTATATATATATATATATATATATATTGAAGACGATGCTTCACTAATTGATATACACTCAGATATCACGCCAATGTTTCCAACCTCCGGTGACGTCATCAGATCAACGTAACCCCGTAAAATGCCATGCAAAAAAAAAAAAAAACATTCTTCAGTGGCAGCGTTTTGTCAGCACGAATTAAGGCTAACCGGATTAAAGCTTCGTTTCAAAAGTCCTCCGAATCTCGTCAGACTCTCTCGAGACAAAAGTATATACATATATATATATATATATACTCTTATATTGGGGCGCCAACGTTTCCCGTGCTCGGTTTCAGTGACACGATGGAAACTGTCAACTCCGAGGTCAGTTGCCGTGCTAAGTCGTTCGGGTTGGCGAGTTAGTGGTGCTCCAAATGTCACGAGTCGGGAAAAAAGTGGTATAGTGAATGAATCCAATGATAAAACTAGGTCGGGAAACAGAAAAAAAAACGCAACGTAATTTGGCAGAATTAGTTCAGCACAAATGCTGTGCGCAGGGGTGGCTCTCACGAAAAGAAGCACTTCCAATCCACGCTTTTGAAGTGTAATTCTACAGCAAGAAGAAAGTACTGGTTACTCGAAAAAGAAGCACAGAAAAAAGATGGGTAGTTTCGATATCCCTTTCAATGCTGAACCCTTCATTGGCTCCGCCCAATGCTCGTCATCACGGCAGCGTTGTGAGACGCCTGGTAGCTGCCAGGACACTGTTTCTGCAGCACGGCAGCAGGCGCCTCACGGAGAGGGCAACGGTAAACCTTGCTGTATAAAGCCATCGGTACTACCGCTGCAGATGTCGCGGTGACTTGCTGTATTCTCTACAGAAACCCGCGATGAAACAACAAGTGGTACGTGAATGTGCTCATTCCAAAAGAAATATACACCTTCAAGCACCTAATTCGTTCATTAAACCTTCAAGCGCCACTGACTTACCGGTACGTTTCCGCCATTTCTGTCCCCACAGGGTTCTTTTATTTCGATAGCTATTATATCGACACTCCAAGCGCATTTCCGCCTTCGTCGTCGCCCTGATGTTCCGTATAACGTCCAAACACGATAACATCGTCGCCGCGCGGCGTGCGCCGTATGTGCGAGTGAAATCTTGCGAGGGTCAGCCGACGATTGCGGCTCAACCTCACGCGCACGGGGCACGAAGGCGGGGTGGCCTTCGCTTTCGAGCGCGAAGCATGGAGAGGGGAAGGGGGGAGGCGAGCGAACGAGAGGGAGGCCTTCTGCTCTGGCGGCTGCTGCTTACGGCGCGGCCGCGCGGGCGCCGTATCTTTACAGTGAACTACGACGTAAGCAAAGTGCGCGCCCGCGCGGGCCTCATCTTCAAAGCGATCTGCGATGTGGACAAAGTGTGCCCTGTGCCGGTAGCTTCGTATGCGCTGTGCTTTCGACGTTTAGTTCGCGTTGAAGCGAGAGACAGCACGAACGTCAATTCGCTCGCTGCTGCTGCCGCGCTTCCTTACGGCCGCGTTTTGGCAGCGAGTTTCCGCGGTCATCGAGCGAGTGCTTCATGTTTACCTGGGTGCGCATGACACCGTGCTTGTTAATTTATTTAGTAAGTGAAGGTTTGCAAGTTTATACCGCCGATAAAACTAATATCTTTACTTCATATAACTGCCTACTAATTTGCTATCCCAATCGACGCTCTACCTTTCGGCCGAAACTGCGGCTTTTTTACATTCTTTTGTCTGAAAGGAATGTGAGGATCACACATTATCAGTGTATTTGTTTTTCATTTCTGCATAAACAAAAATAGACCGATGCGTTCGCTTTATAATATCCAGGAAAAAAAAACGGCGACTGCACAGCGAGCGCGCGCCGGCGCCAGTGCGTCTACGACGGCTACGACGTCACTCCTCTGGAATGCGCAGACCGGCGGCGGTGAGTCGCGCGCGGCGGCGGCGGAGTGCGCGAGAGGTGCCGGCTCCGGTGGCTCAGGTGCGCAAGCCGTGTGACATCACTGATCCTTGCGCATGCGCAGCACGGCTTTTGATGTGCCGCGCAAAACGGGATTGGCTAGGCCAGTGTAGCTAACGCTACAAAAAAAAAAAAAACACCCGACGCCGGGGGTTCATCACTTCCAAAAACACCTGACATTAAAAGGATTAAAGCGAAGCTTTCAATGCGTTCAACGCCAAGGCGTGGCACGTCTGTTTGGTGAGTTTCTCGCTGATTAAAGTGTGCTTATCTCCGAGTTTGTGTAATCTGCAGTCGCGTAGTTCACTTCGTTGGGGCCTCCACGTTCTGCCTGTCTGTTACGTAATCGTTCGGCTCCAAAACTCGATGCGTAAAATAAACAATTTTAGAGAGTTTAATTACCCACTTGAGAAAAGCTTCGCTGCACATAGATTTCATAATGCGCGTTTAGATGTACATATCTTCTCTTTCTTTGAAACTGCTGCACGGAAACGGCGAAAGCAAATACGCATGACTAAAGCGGACATAATATGTATAACTCTTCACCGCTACTAAAGTTTACATTTACTATCCAGCGCTCGATCTTGCACGTCTCCTACTGTGGACATGTTCGTGTTTCTTTCTTTGTCACACTAGCATACATTCCGCTGCAGCTGCGCCTTTACGTCTGGGGATGCGTTACATACGCACGCGGTAACACGAGCTGCACACTCCAAAAGCGAAGGGTGTATTAAAAAGCGTAAACGTGACTCCGTCAGGGGAGTAGCTGCTTGTCACATACTCGAATCTTTCTTTTTAATTACTTGTACGCCATTGAGGTTAAAGCAAATACATTTGTTACTTTCGCAGAGGTTAAGAGCTCTAGAGTACTTGAAGTCTACTCTGTGGAAGTGGGAGTAAGTGCAACAGTACAGTTTTGCTCTATCTCAGCTGTGTGGTGCAAACTGCAGCGGTGCATTTTTACTCCGGTGTCGTCACTGAAAACGTAACGGTGCAGTTCCGACTACGTAGCGGCTGTTTGATGCAGCTGCGCCCTTGCTTGTGAAATAATAGTAAGTGAACTCTTTTTTTTTCAGCAATTACAAGCGCAGGGATACCCGATATTGAAGAATTGTATCTCCAGTCTACGTATGGTGGCAGTGCTCATTCAGTGGAGCGAGAGAGAGAGAGTGAGATACAGACTAATATTATGCTGGAGTAGTTAGCCTGACTGATCGTCTGGCATACTACTCCAGGTACTGGGGGAATATCATGATATACACAGTGATCACGCAAACGCGCAAACCGCCCACACTGTCGCCAGGCCCCAGACGTGCACAATAAAGATGTTCACAACGCTTCGTCGAAGGGTCATTGACCTCAGGAACACTCGCAGTGCTTTCGCAAAGACTAACTCGATGGTGGTGCTTTGCCACGGGCCGAGGATGTACCACAAGCTGGAGTAATGCTGCTACTGCATAGCTTGGCTTCATGTGACAAGTAGCGGCCAGCGCTCACATAGAACATTACTATTTGCTCAATGAGCTCCATCGTTCGCTGCCTGGTGGGATCGTAACGTATACAGTGCGCTGCCAATGTATGCTGCACAGTACATTTCACTTATGCTTGCGTATACGTGGCAGTGTTCGTTCTGTGGAAGGAGAAGAATGAGTGAGATTAATTGCGTACAGCCCACTGCACGCCACCAACACAGAAGGGCTGAGAATGGTTGACATCGCAGCCACCCATCCAGCAAACTCCCAACATTTTGTCGTCCGGCGCGGTCATTCATTTCACGAGGCAGTCGTTTTCCGCATTCCTCGGAGCCTTCGCGTGCCGGTTCACAGGAAAGAACTCCAGCAGATGCGCAGGCAACGGAAGTTCTCCCTGGTAATGAGCTGGACGGAATGTATGCAAAAGGAATTGAATTCCCAGGTTAATTTATCTCTTGATCAAAGAGGTCATTAGGAAGTAAGGTAGACTTGTCAGTAGCGCCGACCGCGCCGTCATATTTTATTAAACATTCATTCATTCGTCTCTTTATGAAAATTGATGGAAAGAAAACGGTGAAACAATTAGGACATGGATACACGAAGGCGCTGAATGACACGAGAGCTGAATTTATTACACAGAAAGACTACGAACTAGCGAGTTGGCGTGGATTCATGAAGTGACGTGTATTTGGGGATTCAGCTTTTTCATTTACTAGTTTTGTTTGCTTCGCGCCATAGTAGTAAAGGTTAACCGCTCAGCAGCTTCGCAAACAAGTTTTCTATCACGTGGATTCAACTCCACTCGTTAGATTTAGGTAATTAAAAGGGCGGTGGTCAAGATTGATTTATAACGGCGGTAGTAATTATGCGGCTATTGAAAGCGCATTTTTGCCATCGGCGCCGTCGCTGCCGCCATAATGCCATGGTATCAACGCATACGCGTGGGCCGCGCGTGACAGGATGATTGACTAATTCTTTATTCGATTAACGATCAATCACTCATCATTGTCACCTTTAATCGATTAATCGTTTTAGATGTAGGGTTTTTAATTGATTAATTGAATAATCAAAATTTTTTGCCGGGCACTTGTAAATTGGTTGAAACGCGGTGGTTTACTTTTGTATAGACCTTATATTCATGTTTGAGAGGGGGAACCAAGCTTGAAACACAAGTCTAGAAACTTTTGATGAAGTATAAATTTCGCTTTAACATTCGCTCTACCACAGCCACACAGTCACTGCTCGTGCGTCACCATTAAAATACGATTTGAAAATGTTTGCGCCACACTGTCCAACTCTCGAAAACGATTGGTCGAATAGGTCTAATTGGCTAAGTCGATTAAATGAAAGGTGGACATCGATGAAGATTAATAATCGTATTTCGGGATACATTTAATGCATTAATCAAATCATCATTCATCGATATTACCAATCCTATACGCGCGCGAATGGTTAGAACGGCTCCGGAAACAGGGCGCAGCGCGTTTTGTCTGCACAAGCGACAAAGCCAAGTGCACGCACCATCGCGATCCGCCCATTCGGCTGAGCCTCAGCTCAATCAATTGGCTTCCGCTGCTGGCATGAGCGCTGCGCGCGCATGCGCTATAGCGTCCCCGCTGATCAGCTGTGTACAGACACCGTCGAGCATACAGTGGTCTGGGCCGAAGAGACAACAAACGAAAGATGGTTTGCGCATACGTCTTCGCGGGCGCCATCTTTGGCGACTAGCAGGTCGAGAAGCGGCGTAAGCAAGAAAGATGACAGCATGAAAGCACGACAGACGCGTCTTGCGTTGAACGAACGACAAAGAGATAACAGTTATAAACCGGCGGAAAACAGCCACCATCAAAAAGCAAAACATTGTGCGCGTGATAACGCGGTGCACTGACGTCATCGTAGCAGCCATGTTTATGTACTAAGCGCTGAGAGCTGCCTCTGTGACGTCACATGAAAACTATCTATACCGTTTGCCCTAGCTAACGTTAGCCAAGCTGTTCAATGAAGGAAAGGATTAAAAAAAAACACCGCATATCCACGTATCAATTATTGACAGCCTCAGATTATTGCAAACAGGCTCGTATCCCAGCCCGGCTTTATTACACAAGCTTTATCCCGACACTTATGCCAGTAGTTCTGGCAGGCACTGCAATGACTTCGCTAGCTTAGACCAGTTGCTCTGGCGTTGCCCCTCGTTACGAGGCACGGAACAAATAAATGAGGACAAGTGGCTCTCCGCTATCAAGAGCCCCGATGCCGGGGCGCAACTATGGGCTGTCCAGAGGGCCCACGATGCGGTGGTCGGGCATGGCCTGACTGTCCCAACGTGGGAGCGGCCCGCTGCGCGCTGAGTCGCGTACCTCAGGACGTTCATTAAAGTTTTACATCCATCCATCCAACCGCATATCCACGAAATGAATGATGATGAGTGGGCGAAGCACCGGTCGGGGGATCATTCGGGCAAAACGCCGAAAGCGTTCTCCGGAAGCCGGAGCGTGGCGTACATACATACATATATATATATATATATATATATATATATATATATATATATATATATATATATATATATACTGTACATGTGTACAGTATATACAGCGCTTATATAGCCCTTGTGCACCGCAGCGCCCCTAGCTACGGACGAGAGAGAGAGCGCGCGTCGGGAACGGGAGCGAAAGAGAAAGAGAGCACAGCTGCGCCTCTAGCGGGAGCGGCGAGTGCTAGCGTGGCTACGACGGCTCGTCGAGGGACAAGGCTCCACCCTTAGGAGCTTCGCGCCTAAAAATTTGGCGCAGTTTCGCGCTAGTGGCGCGAAGACAGGGCAAACAGCGAAGCTGGTGTCCCCGCCCTAGCGTCGCGTCGGGAAACGCTTCTCGCACGATCTGCGCCACAGTCTGTCGCTTTTTACAGTCGCGCACGGAGCTAAGTGTAGACAAGTTCGTGCCGAACCACAGTCTATTGCAGACTCAGCAACTGTGTTCAAACTCACTTTTCAGAAACTCGCGGGCAACCCGTCCGTCGGCACCTCCCGTGGCTCTCCACACTTGCCACTGGAAATTATCCAGGACTCGCTGGCCCGGACCGTTTTGGCGACACTTCTGGTTGCTCCCTATCGCGGGTTCGAAACTCGATCTTCTGCCATTCGCTGTCGTTTAGTCGCCACTTCGCCGGCGTGATACTCTGGATCGGCCCGAAGTCGTCTCATCCGCTCTGGAGTAGCGGCACGCTGTCTTCGTGCCACCCTTCCTTTTCCTCAGGAGTGACGATCGTCTTCGGTCGCCCATTCTCCTACGCAGCGATGTCGACGCGGCGACGACGCGGAACTATATACGCCGCTGGACCCTGACGTCACGGCTTTAGCTCCGCCTCTGCACAGCTGCGGAGACCAATCCATACGGTGTGGTGACGTCATGGCTAGGCAGAGCTAAGGCGAAGCGATGCGGCGCGCGCGCGATGACATCATGGCTCGGCTCCCGCAGCTGGGCGAGGCGTTGCTAGGCGACGCATGTGACGTCATCGCCAGACGGAGGGTTTTTGGCGTACACCTAACGGCGCAACCACCAGCTTAAACAGCTTCGCTGCTAAATGTAAACCACGCTGCAGTATATGGTTTCGAGACCAACGCTCCTAACACCGTCGGTTTTCCGTCGGTGTTAGGAGCGTTGGTCTTCGAGACGCGACGTCTGTAACGCCGCTACCACCCTAGTTACTCATCGCACCAGCGGTGTGACACGACGCAGGCGCTTCAGCAGTTGTCTCGCATGCTGCGTCGTGCCATGTCGCCTCCGCGTAGAACACCACGCCAGAACCTCGAGCGCAAAGCAATATCTTTCTATCGATTTTATATGCATATGCATGTGCGTTATTTCAATTATGATTCATTAATTATTATAATCTATTTATATTTATAGGGCACCTGCTAGGCGCCCGTTCCTGCGTTTCGCGCTGTCCTCGGCGTCGGCCTCGGTGTAACCGGCAGAACGAACGAGCGAAGCGCGGCGCAGGATGAAAGACGTCGATAGGGAATAGAGCGTGAGGAGGAAAACGGAGTGCCGCACGAGACCATGGCCTCCGAGATGGCGGCGTGCGCGAAAAACCCGCCGCTCGCCCGCCATCTCGGAGGCCATGACGAGACGTGCTTCACGGCGGCGACCCGCTACGAGATGGCGCCACACTAGCGTGCACCGTAGGGTGCCTCGACGTTTGCCTCGTTCGGTCAGCGTGGGGATTACTGTCAATCGATTTGCCTAAACTTCGTCTTTCTGGCTTCAGACGGCTTTGTCACTTGGCAAACTTATCACTTTCAAGAAAATATTACTCGAGAAATGCGAATTTTGCCATTATTATGCTTGTGCGTCTTATTGCATTTTATGTTTACCAAAATAAAATTACTTCTGAATTTAGGCCAGTAAGGGCTGATAAAGCGTAGGAAATGAAGCCAAAAGAAAGTCTGCATCCTCAAGCTTGAAGGTTAGAGAAATCCATTATTTCTGTGTCAGATGAACGATCGTAGCGCTAGAGAGGTCATAGCGCCCTCTAGTAATTTCAGTGGGCAATTGAACAGTTCAAACAACTAGAATAGCTATAAAATCGTGGTCTTTCCCCGCTTACGATGCTGACGTGCCCGACGCAGCTACTTGCATGTCTGTTCATAAAAGCACGCTAATATTTATGATCGTCCACTTATTCTGGCGCACAACATTACGCTTATTACATTACATGCTTATTTCTTTAAATGCTGCATTTCCAAACCACATACCACGTTCATAAAGCATCCCTTTCAATTAGCTATATCTATGTTTAAATGTCTATGCCTATGTAAGTATTTGTGGCAGCTGTTGCCGCCGGATATTCCTCTGGAGCCGCATATTCCAAAGTGTTCAGTGTACGCTACCTTAATTAAGCGCCGCAAGTCCTCTGGCTATACTTGGACTCTTTATGGCAATATTTATTTAGAGCCACTTAAGATTGCCGATGCTTTCAGCGATTCTTTCTTTCCTAATATCTCTACTCAAGCTAAACAGTATTTATATTCACCAAAGCGCCTTGCACAATCATTTTATATGTTTCCAACCACTCCTGATGAGGTGGTATCAGTAATTAACAATTTAAAAATAACAAGCGCTGGGCTGGATAACATTCATCCTGGTCACGTTAAATTAATTTCCAAATCAATATCATTTGTTCTGTCTGAAATTATTAACCTCATGTTTAAAACAGGCACTTTTCCTCGTGAGCTTAAACGTGGTAGGGTTACTCCGGTTTTTAAGAAAGGTGATCGATCATTACCATCTAACTACAGACCTATCTGTGTTTTACCATTCTTCAGCAAGGTCATCGAGAAAATAATCGAAAAGCGATTAATAAAGTACTTAAACAAATTTAATATTCTTTCACCTGACCAGTTTGGATTTCGTTCCGGGTATTCTACTGACCTAGCGCTTGTATCCCTCACTGACCAACTGAAGAAAGCCATTGATGACGGTAAATTTGCTGGATCTTTATTTGTAGACTTTTCAAAGGCATTTGACAGCATTGACCACGAGATTCTTAGTGTTAAACTAGATTCAATAGGTATAACAGGTCCTCCATTACTACTATTGCGCAACTACTTACGAGACAGATATCAGGTTGTTAGTGTTTCCGATGCTTATTCTAAACCAAAAATAACTAATTTAGGTGTACCACAAGGATCCATTTTGGGCCCGTTACTCTTTTTACTATATATTAACGATCTACCTAATTGCCTCACGTCTTCTAGGTGTATACTATATGCCGATGACACAACAATTATTAATTCTGATGAATGTCTGTCAACGGTAGTAACGAGGCTTAATACTGATCTTCATAACTTGTTAGGATGGTGCAAAATGAATAGACTTACCATTAATCCCACTAAAACAAAATTTCTTCTCTTCTCATCCCAAAATAAATCATCACTTTGCATTCCGCCCATTTCCATAGGTAACCATTTATTATCAGCAAGTGAAGAATGCACTTACTTAGGTGTTATTATTGACTGTAACCTAAAATTTCAGCACCATATAACTCATATAAAAAAAAGTTATCATATGGAATACGAATTCTCATTAGGTCACGTCCGTTCTTTTCACGACCTGTGTTGCTCTCACTCTATTTCGCGTTTGTACACTCTCACATTAATTACTGCATAACCTCCTGGGGTAACACGTACAGTACTCACCTAAAACCCTTACAAACTATCCAGAACCAGGCTATTAGAGTAATCACGTCGAATCCACACTCCGCCAATGCTAAACAGCTACACCAAGAAAATAACATTCTTGACGTTGCCGCCCTTGTCAAGTTCAACCTTGCCACTTTTCTTTTCAAACTAATAAATGACAAGATCACATTGTCGCTATTTCCTATGTCATCTCTAACGAACACCAATCCAACACGTTTCGCGCTTCATAATAACTTCATTCTACCCAAAGTACGTACTAATTATGGCAAACAGACCGCTCACTTTGCAGCCATATCATCATGGAATACATTACCATTTGTCATAAAACTACAGAAAGCCCATAGGTTTTGCCATGAATTGAAAAATTTTTTGTTATGTGATATGTATGTGACATAGTGTACTGTATAACCCGCTTTCGTTTTAGACCTGCCGTTCTTATGTACGTCAACATGTTGCTTAAGTTGTTCTTTAATTCTTTTTTTTCCCATTTCTTTTCCCTCCACTTATATGTTAGTTTTACCTAGTTTATTATATTACTTACTGCCGATACACTATTGACTATTAATATCGTTATTCACTTATGTCTGTATTATTATTTATCATTTTTGCAATTGTACTCATTCAGCTACCGTTCTTGCCATGGTAACTTTTATGTTAACCATGAACAGGAGGTCCCAATTCAGTCTTTACTATGGGACCTCCTTCTGTATACTTCTATCTGCAAAACCTTTTTGTGAATTAATAAAAATTTGATTGATTGATTGATTGATTTATCAAATACTGCATCTCTATTTGCCGCATCCTCATCGAGGGGCAGAAGTGTAAAAAAATTTTGATCGCTGCTTCTGACCTTTAGTGTGACGCATATTTTTGTCTTTTTCGAGGGACAGAATTCAATTTCCGCTCAAAATAGGTCTGCATTTGCGGCTCTTAGACTGGTAATGTAGGAGGAGCAGGCAAACAAGGACGTGTCATGCCCCCTTGAAGTTATTCTGGCGTTCGTATAGAAGAAAGGTATTACTGAAAAAACTCACTTATAGTGGGACTTGTCAGATAGTGCATAACTATTCTTTCTTTTCAATCGCGAACACACACACACACACACACACACATATATATATATATATATATATATATATATATATATATTAGCGATTGAAGATAATGCTGCTCATGCACTATCTGACAAGTCCCACTAGTCGGTGTTTGCAGTGATATCTTTCTTCCAAAACAACGGCATCATAACTTCAAGAGCACATCACACATATCTTTGTTTGCCGATATATATATATATATATATATATATATATATATTGGTTCCTCAAAGCACGAACTGTTTACGTGACAAGGAAATAAGACGATAAAGGGGCATGGGGTTCAAAAACCAAACATCGAGACTGTTATATATAAATATGTATATATTTCTTTGTATGTGTGTGTGCATGTCAAGGTTACATAACCGGCCGAACAGAAATATACAAACAGCAAAATGGGGGTGGGTGGGAGGGGGGTCATTGAAGAGCCAAAGACATGCTTTAAAATTCCGGCAAAGAGGGAGAGACCGGATCATGAGAGAGCCCAAGTCTCTTGGCCCGGAAAAACGGCGTAGTGTGTCTCGTTAAAAAAAAATTGTAGCATGTAAGCTGCCGCATAGATGTGTGGGGTCGGGGCGAATCCAAAAAACAATATTTAGAGAACGCGATTGCCTTGCTAAATAGTACACAATGTTTGCCCAAAGGAGGTCATAGAACATGCGTAACTTTTTTGTGTACGTGTAACGTCGCACGGGGAGTCAATACAATACGAAGAAACTCAATACACGCCCCGTTCACAAAGGACACAATGTGCTCCCAGGGTAATGGAATCCCAAATGTAAGATACAGAACAAATATAATCGGCCTGCTTTCATATTCTCTTGCAGTTGAGCAAGCGTGTTTTACCTCGACAAATGTAAGAATGTGTTGTTGACAGTCAGATCTTGTGTTTTCTTTTTTGTTGTTATTGTTGTTGGTGGTATTGTTATTGTTGAAACCGAACCTATAAGCTCTTCATCAGGAGTTTATTGGTGTTATTCTGGAGTACTAAAACGTAGTCCTCAGATTTTTCTAAGAGCAACTGATTGTTCCTCTGCTAAAAGCCACGCACATGCAGCGGTTAATTAGGGATTCTAGCAAGTGAGCAAGTGGGTCGCCGTAATCAAGCCGTTTTATCGCCGCCGAGAACTAATCTTCCCTGGCTTTGTTTTTCTTTTGTTTGTTTGTTTTTTTCTCAGCCAACGGAAGCCTGCTTCTAGCCGAAGCCCACCACTAACCAAGCACCGAAACTAACGCCCGCGTACGCGTGCGGCAGTTCGTTCGGGCTCATAACTCTAGCGCGGTGCGATTGCGCCAGACGCGAGGAACAATGCTTCCTACGTATACACACCACCGCCGTCTTTTCTAGCGTGCTCTCCTCTCGCTAAGCCTAATTAACAACTCCGCCGGCTGGCTCAGTTGAAGCATCGTCTGCACCGAGTATACTTAGCGCGCGTGCTTCCAACAGCCCGCCTGCGTGTGTTTCTCCTTCGGCTGCTTCGAGCTAAGTTCTGCTGCGCGCATCGTTCATCAGCAATCCACGAGCGAATTCTGCCGCGAGCCGAACAAAGGGCCAGCGACGGAAGCGCCGAAAGTCATACTCTATGCCTAACCAGAGGCGTGCCCCGTTGTCGTCTTTACCATTTACACTCCACCTCACAACTCGTTTGCAGTGCGGCCGAAGGTACGAGGCGTACACATGCAGGTAGTGCCCTTGCGCAGCGTAATTTAGTTCCGGGCGTAACTGTCTGATTATTGGCGGGATTGGATAGCTTCATTTTTTGCTTGATACATGATATCTTACAGCGATACATGACATGTTAGGACATTTGCGCATGCACGTCGTATACCGCGAATCAGTGTAGCGGTGCATGAGCAGATACGCGGTGCGGATGAACACATCCCAATGGTCATTCGGCCTTTCTATTGGCTAAGATGTCCTGCAGCTTCCACAATGCTGTAAACTACTTGTGAGATGGAGTATAGGAAGGCGATCGTAGTGAACAGGTGTCGTCTGCACACGTAGCCCCGCTCTAGACAAGCCAATCCTGGCTGTCCGGCATGCCCGCGACCGGGCCGGTGGGCTAGACCTGCCGGTCCCGA